>NC_064850.1:85531494-85848617 GCF_024139225.1 Suncus etruscus
TAGGTTAGTGCCTGCAAGGCAGACCACCACTCCGGCCCCAAGGCCTTTATTTTAAAACTGGAGACAAAAGCTCAATTTTGCTACAGAAACTTTTCTTATTTCCTCTGATTTGTTTTGAGCCATCTCTGGCAGTGTTCAGGGCAGTTGTCCCCTGTTTGGGGAAGCCTATAGTGCTGTGGATTGAATTTTGACCTCCCACATGCAAAACCCACTGGCCTCTCTCAGCAGTGCTTAGGGGTTATTCCTGGCTCTATGCTCAGAAATCGCTCCTGGCAGGCTCAGGGAACCATATAAGATTCTGGGCTTTGAACCATCGTTCTTCTGCATGCAAGGCAAACGCACTATCTCCATGCTATCTCTCCAGCCCCATTTCCCAGTCTTTCTGTCCTATATATTTGACTCTGGGTTTGACCCTCCTATCCTCATTAGTCCAATATGACTTCTCTCCATTTAGTCCCTAGACATACAAGAGAGCCCAAAACCCTCACCAGCTGCATCTGCTGCTTTCTTTTCTTTTTAATTTCTTTTATATTTTTGGGCCACACCCAACTATGCTCGGGTGTTACTCCTAGCTCTGTGCTCAGAAATGGCTCCTGGCAGGCTCAGGGAACCATATGGGATGTCGGAAATTGAACCAGGTCCATTCCGGGTCGGGTGCTTGCAAGGCAAATGCCCTACCGCTGTGCTATCACTCCGGCCCCTTCTTTTAAGTTTTGCCTCAGCTTTGCTCAAGGCTTACTCCTAGCTCGGTGCTCAGGGATCTCTTCTGAAAGGACTCGGGGGATCATATGCAAAGACAGGGATTGAACTCAGGTTGGAACTCAGGCAAGTGCCTTCCCTGTTCTACTATATCACTTCAGCTCTGTGTCTGATTTCTTAGATGCCTTTCTACTTGTAGTTCAAAGGAAAGTGCTGAAATGATTCTAAGTTATACACTCATATGCCCATACACACAATCCAACCTCCAATCTGCTGCTAGAACCTGGCATCATAATAGTTAAGATGCTAAGTAAACAATGCATTGAGGGCCCGGAGAGATAGCACAGCGGCATTTGCCTTGCAAGCAGCCGATCCAGGACCAAAGGTGGTTGGTTCGAATCCCTGTGTCCCATATGGTCCCCAGTGCCTGCCAGGAGCTATTTCTGAGCAGACAGCCAGGAGTAACCCCGAGCAACGCTGGGTGTGGCCCAAAAACCAACAACAACAACAACAAAAACAATGCATTGAGAGAAAAAACTGAACTGTCTTCTTGCAAAGGTCTAATGACTATGCGACTAACCAGTTAGAGGAAAATAGAAATCTTTCAATTGCCATCACTTTATGCTCCTAACAAAGACAGCTTTGTATGTGTTTTTACTAATAATTCCCAAAGGAAGACCAGACAGGTAAATGCCTGTATGCAGACAACACAAGAAGCAACTCACCTTGCTCCCACGCTATTAGATGACCCATAGCATCGAGGTTGCTTAGCCTTGCACTCATTAATGCAAAGCCTGGGAGATGGAAACCAGATAGAGTATAGCATAAGACCTGTTTGAAGAGCATGGTCCACGCACTCTCTCAGGAAGGAGCAGCCACTGGTGCCTCATCAAAGCTGCCCAAAGAAGTGAGTCTTGACTGTGGGCCTGATAGTTGTTAAGCAGTCATGTCTTTGAGAAAAATGTATAGTAAACAGAAGAGCCATTAAAACAAGGAGCTAATTATCCTTGCTTCTGGTTCCCAGGGTAACAAAGCAACAACTCCTTAGGATTCTGGGTAATACAAACTTCTCATTCTCCCATGGGAGATATTGCTTGTCTGTTGCTTGCCCCTGCTTAGCTGGATGTGACTCATAGGATTTCTCTGTTTTGCTGAGCAAGATAAGCGCACAGCAAATGCATACTAGTTCTTTTTTGTTGGAAGAGTGGGGTCGGGGGCCAAAGCCAGCAATGCTGGGGCTGCATTCTGCTGTGTGCATTTGGGTCATATTCAGTAATGCTCAGTTGTTATTCTTGGATTTGAGATCGGGGTCACCGCTGGCAGTGGCTAGGAAGCTATGTGTGGTACCAGGGATTGAACACAGGTCAGCTGTACGTGAGGTACATTGCCCACTGTATTCTCTCAGACCCATGTATGGATAATTTTTGATCCCTTTCCCCCACTAGTGCTTGGGATCAAACCCAGGGTGTCAAAAATAAGGAACATAATTTCTTCCACTGAGCTATATCCCAGGCCTTGGTCGTTAATTGCCTCCTGATGTTACAACTGTCTTGTACAAAAGACTGATTTCCAGATCCTTCAGATATCAGAGGCCTGAGACCCTTGTAATCTCTCCTTTCTAGATTCAGGTTCTTCAAAATTGCACCAACCAATATCTACAATTTGGTGAATCTGTGGCAGCAGAATTCACCAATATTGAGAAACAACTGCATTTAAAAAAAAAAAATCTAGGGGCCGGGCGGTGGCGCTAAAGGTAAGGTGCCTGCCTTGCCTGCGCTAGCCTTGGACGGACGGCGGTTCGATCCCTCGGTGTCCCATATGGTCCCCCAAGCCAGGAGCAACTTCTGAGCACATAGCCAGGAGTAACCCCTGAGCGTTACCGGGTGTGGCCCAAAAACCAAAAACAAAAAACAAAAAAAAATAATCTGCATAGGGGCTGGAAAGATAGCACAGCGATATGGCGTTTGCCTTGCAAGTGTCGGACCCAGGACGGACAGTGGTTGGAATCCCAGCATCTCATATGGTCCCTTGTGCTTGCCAGGAGCAATTTCTGAGCACAGAGTCAGGAGTAACCCCTGAGCGCCGCCGCGTGTGGCCCAAAAAAAAAAAAAATCTGCGTATATATGAACCTGAAAAGTTTGTTTGTTTGTTGCTTGTTTATTTGTTTTGGGGCCAAACCCAGTGATGCTCAAGGGTTTCTGGCTCTGCACTCAGGAATTACTCCTGGTGGAGCTGTGGGACCATATGAGATGCTGGAGATCAATCCTTGGTCAGCTTTGGGCAAGGCAAATGATAGTACCCGCTGCACTATCACTCTAGCCCCAAGCTATGTTATATGAATCGACTGTTTATCTAACCCAATTATTTCATGTTGTATTAGCCTTGTAGCAAAGATTACATTTTGTATACCCCAAATTTATACTTTAGGGGGTCAGAGAGTCAGCTCAATAGGCTAGTACACATGTTGTGCACGTAGGAGTTCTGATCGCTCATACTCCGTGGTCACCCAGACACTGAATTAGGAGATTAGAGTAATCCCTGAGAACCACCATGGTGGCCTCAAAACTAAAAAAAAAAAAAAACAAGAGAAGAAAATCATCCATAACAATTTACACTGTCTCTCAATTTATTCTCTCTCTCCTCTCTCTCCTCTCTCTCTCTCTCTCTCTCTCTCTCTCTCTCTCTCTCTCTCTCTCTCTCTCTCTCTCTCTCTCTCTCCCTCCTCCAGGTCAGGCCAGCCACATGCAAGGCAAACACCCTACCCACAATTTATTCTCTCTCTCTCTCTCTCTCTCTCTCTCTCTCTCTCTCTCTCTCTCTCTCTCTCTCTCTCTCTCTCCCTCCCTCCCTCCCTCCCTCCTCCAGGTCAGGCCAGCCACATGCAAGGCAAACACCCTACCCACTGTGCTATAGCCCTGTCCCCAAGGGTTTTCTCTTGTAGGCAAAATAATCCCATTTTATTCTACCCCTTCTCATATCAGTAAGAAAGCAAATACCCAGTAAGGCAAACATACTCTATTCTTTACAAGAATTTTTACAAGGAACGTGAATGAGAAGAGGCACTAAAAGAGGGAAAACATATCCCCTGTTATGCGTCCATGATTTCCTTGAGGTTAGCTTTAGTTATGAGGCTTTTCTATGAACAGTTACTTCTGCTTTCAAAAAATCAGAAATCAAAATTTGTGTTTTTTTGGGAAGCAAGAGCAGGTACAGGGGCTGGAGTGATAGCACAGAGGGTAAGGCATTTGCCTTGCGCAGCTGACCCACGTTCGATCCCCAGCATCCCATCCAAGCCTGCCAGGAGTGATTTTTGAATGGAGAGCCAGGAATAACACCTGAGCACCACTGTGTGTGGCCTTGCACACGGCCAACAGGGGTCCTCTGAGCATCGCAAGGAGTAACCCCTGAACACTGCCAGATGTGACTCAAAAACCAAAAAACCAAAAATAGATAAATAAAAGAAAACGACAAAGAGCTCCACCGCATATGCTGGGGCGGGGCGTGGGATGACGGGATAGTCAATAGTTCAGCGCGCTTCCCCTTTTCCCCACTGTTATTTGAAAAGGTCAGTTTGACCTTACCAGATCCCCAGGGTGATTTCCTGTGCCAGCAAGTGTGTGAGCGCCACAGGGGAAGTGAGCGCCCCCTGGCGGCACACAGTGAGCACTGCACGTGAAAAGCATCTATGAGAGCTAGCAGGAGAGATAGCACAGCGGTAGTACCCAGATTCTATCCCCGGCATCCCATTTGGCATCCCCGAGCCTACCAGGAGCGATTTCTGAGCGTAGAGCCAGGAGTAACCTCTGAGCACTGCAGGGTATGACCCCCCCAAAAAAAAAACCCCCCAAACAAACAAAGCAAAACAAAACAAAAAACAAGGAGTGAGTAGAGAAAAGTGGACCCTTCCCCAAGTGTCTTGATTTTTTTTTACTTCGGTAAATTGAACACATCACTTTGACAGCTATGTGATTTGATTCTATCATTTATATCTACTATAAACTGTTATTTTTCTTGTCTGAACATTAGGCACCTCAAAGAATCAAAGAATTCCACAACAATATCAACATAACTAGGGGCTGAAGGGATAGCACAGTGGTGGGGCATTTGCCTTGCACGCAACTGATTCAGGATGGATGGTAGTTCAAATCTTGGCATCCTACATGGTCCCCCATGCCTGCCAGGAGCAATTTCTGAGCACAGAGCCAGGAGTAATCCATGAGTGCCACTGGGTGTGACCCAAAAAACAACAAACATTTTTTTCAGCATAACTGAAATGATTATTAATATTAATAATATTAATATTATTGATTTTTGGGGGGGCCACACCCGGCGTTGCTCAGAGGTTACTCCTGGCTCTCTGCTCAGAAATAGCTCCTGGCAGGCATGGGGAACCATATGGGACACTGGGATTCGAACCAACCACCTTTGGTCCTGAATCGGCTGCTTGCAAGGCAAACACCGCTGAGCTATCTTTCCGGGCCCTATTATTAATTTTTTTAATGGTGTGTCTTCTAAACCATTGCATTCAATCTTAAAAAAGAACATATTTATAGGATTTTAGCTAAATGCTGCTTCAGTGTTTCCTAAGGAGTGTTTTACCGGTCTTCATAGTTACCTGTTGCCCCAGACCAGTAGAACTTCTCCCTCCTTTTCAGGCATTTGAAGTTACTTGCCTTCCTAGAAATTGAAAGACATGCCTTGTCACCCATGGTACTGGCAGTGAAGTTACTCCCTGCCCAGTCTCTCCAGTTTCTCAGTCTCAAGCCAGGGATGACGAAGAGGCAGGAATACTAATAATGCCTAATTCCAGTGTCCTCTTTCCTTATCCTGTCTGACTGCTACCAAAGGTGGCTGCTGGTTCCAGGAAATAATGGGTTTTATCAAACTCCTCTCTGAGCAAGAAAAAGAACCATTTGGGGGATCAAAGTGATAGTATAGCAGGTGGTACTTGCCTTGCAGGTGGCTAACCTGGGTTTAATCCCCAGCATCTCCTATGGTCTCTGGGCACCACTCGAAGTAATAAATAATAATACATAATGCAAGTAATAAGCAAAATGCAGGTAATAAATAAATAAATAAGAACCATTTGACTTGTGTTAGATTACATCTTAGTTTACCCAAAACAAAGATCATCTCTGGTTCTTTTTGTTTTGTTTTTGGCCACACCCGGTGGTGCTCAGGGGTTACTCCTGGCTGTCTGCTCAGAAATAGCTCCTGGCAGGCACGGGGGACCATATGGGACACCAGGATTCGAACCAACCACCTTTGGTCCTGGATCAGCTGCTTGCAAGGCAAACACCGCTGTGCTATCTCTCCGGGCCCATCATCTCTGGTTCTTTATCTATTTGTTTACAACTTGTTTTTATCCCAAAACAGACATTGTCTTACATGCAAAGCTGGATGGGACCTGTCTCAGGCTAGCCTGAGCTATCTGTCCTTATGGCCCCACCTGGTAGTGGTCTCTGTACTCAATAAAAATGACTGTTCTGTCAGGTATCTCACTCTTGATATGAGGTAGAAGGTTTCCAGACTACACATGTTTCACCCTCAGCCTGGTTTGGATTATTTCGTGCAGATTAAAACTTTTCCACTCTTAGCTAAAGCTTCCATCTGAGCCAAGGTGGAGGGAGTTAACTTCATTCCATTCTGAGTCAAGGTGGAGGGAGTTAACTCAAAAATAAAACCACAAAAGGAATGCAGGGATGTCAAGACCCTCCCTATTATGTTAGGACAGAAGAACTCAGCAGGTCTGGAATGTTCTGCCTGATAAGGCCCCCTTGACAACCAAAGTTGAGTCAGATGAATCAGAGAAATTGAAACATCAATGCTAAGAAATAATATGCTTTGTGTGCAAAATGATAAAAGCCAATCATGTATGGGATGAGAGTTATAGGCCTTGGGGCCGGAGAGATAGCACAGAGGTAAGGCGTTTGCCTTGCATGCAGAAGGATGATGGCTCGAATCCCGGCATCCCAAATGGTCCTCCGAGCCTGCCAGGGGTGATTTCTGAAAGTAGAGCCAGGAGTAACCCCTGAGCGCTGCCAGGGTGACCCAAAAACCAAAAACTAAAAAAAAAAAATTAAAAAAAAAAAAGAGGGAGAGTTATAGGTCAATCCTGTATGCTGTGTAGGTTGAACTGTTTGTATTAACCAATGAAATGTGTATGCTGTTAATGCTGTGTTGTCTATATAAACTGGCTAAGATTGTGCTTTGAGGTCCTTGTCAGGACTCCCTTGGTTGGATGAGAATTGGGCCCGATTAGTCGAATAAACTCCCTTTTGCATCTTGCATTAATGGAGGTGGTCTTTGACTCTCAGCGTGGACATGGGTGTCAATTCGAACCCTAAACTTTCTAATTTTTTTCCTTTTTATCTTTTTTCCCTAATTTTTTAATAACAAAAAATAAATTTGTAATTAAAACCCACCAAGGGGGGGTGGAGAGATAGCATAGCAATAGGGTGTTTGCCTTGCACACAGCTGATCCAGGACAAATGGTGGTTCGAATCTCGACATCCCATATGGTCCCCCAGAGTCTGCCAGGAGCGATGTATGAGCACATAGCCAGAAGTAACCCCTGAGCATCACCAGGTATGGCCCCAAATCCAAAAAATTAATTAATTAATTAATTAATTAATTAAAAAAAGGATGGGGCGGAGAGATAGCATGGAGGTAGAGTGTTTGCCTTGCATGCAGAAGGATGGTGGTTCAAGTCCCGGCATTCCATGGTCCCCAGAGCCTGCCAGGAGTGAATTCTGAGCGTAGAGCCAGGAGAGATCCCTGAGCACTGCTGGGTGTGACCCAAAAACCAAAAACCAAAAAAAAAAAAAAAAAAAAAAAAGGATGGAGGAGGCTACCTTTACATTTGAAAATAAACACACTAAGAGGTATAAGCTATTAAACATACAGCAAAAATATAGATATTCCTTTTAAGTCTTTTGAGATATTCTTGGGGGGAGATGAGATCCAGGGTACCTTTTCATCCTACATTGTGGTCTTATTGGGTTTGAGAGATGGTTTGCAGCAGTAAGGGATCAGGTAGTGTCCGTGAGCTGGGGGACCTTCTGGAGCTGAATCCAGTAGCATGCAACAGTCCACATTTAGGGGAGAGTGTGAGAAGAAAGGCCACATAGAATGAGTCAGCAGGAGTGGTGGTTGCAACTTTATTTATTTTTTTTGCATGCTAATTTATTTGCCAGTCAGTTTCACTGATGGTCAAAGTAGCAGAGTGTCAACATGTGTATTACACAATTGGGCCTCCCTGAACCCCAATCCACACAAGAATGCCGTGCATAACTGCAGGCCAACTGGGTTACAGTGGAGAAGAGGATCAGGAGCTTGAAGAAAAGGCTCTTTCAAAGAAGGCAAATCTGAATAGATAGTTGCAACTTCTTGCCGAGGCAGGCACAAGATGTGGGGGTAAAAGTGTTTCCTTTCACTTTTTTTTTTGTTTGTTTGTTTTTGTTTTTGAGTCACACCCAACAGCGCTCAGGGGTTACTCCTGGCTCTATGCTCAGAAATCGCTCCTGGCAGGCTCGGGGGACCATATAGGATGCCGAGATTCAAACCGCCATCGCCATCCTTTTGCATGCAAGGAAAAGTCACTACCTCCATGCTATCTCTCAGGGCCCTCCTTTCACTTTGGAAGCTTGGTGGTGTCTTATTGAAGCAGGAGGTTGGTCTTGGTACCTAATCAGTTAAGAACTGAGGTAAACAGGGTTAAATAGGAAGGGATAATAGATCAGGATTGAGGGGACTAGAGGATAGAATGAGTTCTGATGGTGGGGAGACATAATATATAATATATACAATATTAGCATGATTGTTTTCATTATAAATTGGGCAGACATAGAGGGATCACTGTATACAAACTCATGCCCACTTATAGACAGATATTAAAGATCTATTCATAAGTTATTGTTGGAGGTCTAATTCCCATAGAATGAGACTGAACGCTTAAGAAATAACTGATTTAAGAAAAGATAAATAATTATCTAAAATATAGGTTAGGAGAGAAAGGAAAAAAAGAAAAGGAAAGAAAAAGAAAAAGAGAGGGAGCAGAGAGACAGCACAGCTGCAAGGCAGATAGCACAGCCACAGGCGTTTGCCTTGCACACAGCTAGCTGATCCAGGAAGAACGGTGCTTCAAATTCCGGCATCCCATATGGTTCTTTGTGCCTGCCAGGAGTGCAGAGCCAAGAGTAACCCCTAAGTGCTGCTGGTGTGACCAAATAAAGAAAAAGAAAAAGAGAGAGGAGAGGGGGGGAAAAGAGAGAAAAAATAAGTTAAAAAATTTGGCTGGCACCTTGAATTGGGAAGTTTCCCAATTCTAGGCACTTCATCAATGACAGGGTGAACTCTGCTAAATGAACCTTTCAGAGTTAGATTGTGGGCAGAGCATTTTGGGATAAGTATTATTTTCACATCTAGCATACTAAGCAATATGGTATGATCACTATAAGAGGTATCTAACCTATGTAGTATCATCTGCTGTGTCTTGTGCATAGAGGTTTCTTTCCTAAAAAGAAACTGACAGCATGGACTTTATGATGTAATAGTAACATAGGTTGAATTAAAAAAAAGAAAGAAGCATCCGGAGAGATAGCATGGAGGTAAGGCATTTGCCTTTCACGCAGAAGGTCAGTGGTTAGAGTCCCAGCGTCCCATATGGTCCCTGTGCCTGCCAGGGGCGATTTCTGAGTATAGAGCCAGGAATAACCCCTGAGCACTGCCGGGTGTGACCCAAAAAACCAAAACAAAAAAAAAAAAAAAAGAAAAAAAAAAGAAGAAGAAGAAGAAGAAGAAGAAAGAAGAGGAGGAAAGAAGCAGAAAAAAAGAAAAAAGAAAAAAAGAAAAGGGATAATAGTAATTTGCAAAAAACATACTAGATAAGTGGGACCTATAACATAAGTATGTGGCTAACAGTTGTCAGTTTCAGTGGTCTCTTTTTTTGTTGTTTTTGTTTTTGGGCCACACCCGGCAGTGCTCAGGAGTTACTCCTGGCTATATGCTCAGAAATAGCTCCTGGCAGACACAGGGGACCATATGGGACACCGGGATTCGAACCAAGCACCTTAGGTCCTGGATTGGCTGCTTGCAAGGCAAACACCGCTGTGCTATCTCTCTGGCCCCTGTTTCAGTGGTCTCAATGATTATAGGCTTTAGGTCCTAATAGAAAACATAATCAAAAGAAATTAATTTTTTTGTTTGTTTTTTGGGCCAAACCTTGTGATGCTCAGGGGTCACTCGTGATTCTGCTCAGAAATCCCCTGGCAGGCTCAGGGGACCATCTGGGATGCCAGGAATTGAACCACTGTTAGTCATGGGTCATCCGCATGCAAAGCAAACACCCTATGGCTGTGCTATCTCTCCAACCCCAGGAATTAAATTTTTTTTTTTTTTTTTTTGGTTTTTGGGTCACACCCGGCAATGCTCAGGGGTTATTCCTGGCTCTACGCTTAGAAATTGCTCCTGGCAGGCTCCAGGGACCATGTGGGATGTGGGATTCGAACCAGCGACCTTCCGTATGCAAAGTGTAAACACCTTACCGCTGTGCTATCTCTCCAGCCCCAGGAATTAATTTTTTAAATTAAATTAATTTTTTTAATTAAAAAAATCGCAGTCCCCACAAATCATGCAGTCAAGTTTCCCATATCTTTTGTTTTAAACAGAAAATACTGCTTAAGGGGATGACTTTGGGCTGTTTGGGGGAGTTGTTTTACTTTATTCTGGTGCTTCAAATGCAGACAGAAAGTATTTAAGTGAAGAGGAAGCAGATAATCTGATCCCTGGAATCTGTAGTTTGTCATGAGCATTATTTTGATCCCAAAGCAAATGCCACCCAGCACAGGCAAAAAGCACTCTTAACTACACATTGATTTGTATATTGTATTTGGTGCTAGAGATACAACCCAGAGCTGGATCCACTCCTCAGTCCCCTGCCAGATGTCCCAGAGCTTACAGGCCTGTTTCAGGAAGTAAAGGATCACTGGCCTTAACTCCAGTGACTCTAAAAACTTGGGACAAAGCTGAAGAATTTGGAAAGACCTGTTTGCTTAGACTCCTGCTTAGATCCCAGGGTTTCTGCTTGAATCAACCAACATCTGTTTATCCAACACTTTTCTATTCTGTTATCAGTGGGTCAGTGAGCCCAGAGTAGTCAGGATAGGTGAACAAAAGTGCTGGGATAGGGTGCAATAAGAAAGTCTTCCCAGCCTCACCAAGGGCCTTCATAGACCAACAAGTTCTGACCTGACTCTACATTGAGGTTCTTTACATGACCACCTCCTTGGATTCTATTAATTTGGTGAAAAACCAGGAGCTGAGTGAGGACTAGAGCAATAGGACAGTGGGTTGGGCATCTGCCTTGAATGCAGACCTGGGTTCAATCCCTAGCATCCCATATGGTCCCCTGAACCTACCAACAGTAATTTCTGAGCACAGAGCCAAGAGTAACCCCTGAGCACTGCTGGGTGTGGCCCAAAAGCCAAACAAACAAACGAACAAACCAGGGACTGGAAACCTGGTATAGTGGCTAGGGTACTTGCCTTATTTTATTTTATTTTGGTTTTTGGGCCACTCACAGCGACGCTCAGGGGTTACTCCTGGCTATGCATTCAGAAATTGCTCCTGGCTTAGGGGACCATATGGGACACCGGGGGATGAGATCGAACCACGGTCCGTCCTAGGTTAGTGTGTGCAAGGCAAATGCCCTAAATTCTTTGTGTGTGTGTGTGTGTGTGTGTGTGTGTGTGTGTGTGGTTTTTGGGTCACACCCAGCAGTGCTCAAGGGTTATTCCTGGCTCCAGGCTCAGAAATTGCTACTGGCAGGCACGGGGGACCATATGGGATGCCGGGATTCAAACTGATGACCTCCTGCATGAAAGACAAACACCTTACCTCCATGCTATCTCTCCGGCCCCTATTCTTACATATGAAAGTTTCCTACTTTTTTGTTTTGTTTTTGGGTCACACATGGCAATGCTCAAGGGTTATGCTTGGCTCTACGCTCAGAATTCACTTCTGGCAGGGACAGGCATATGGGATGCAGGGATTCAAACTACCATCCATCCTGGGTCAACTGTGTGCAAGGCAAACGCCTACCACTGTGTTAATATCTTCAGCCCCGTATGTGAATATGAAAGTTTCCCTTATAAACCTGTTTCTTTTACTATAGGACATCTTTACTTGCTTTGTAGACAGTCTGTGTCTGCTGCTTTTGATAATGCATCAACTTGGGCCAGATGGAATAGGGCACCTGTCTTGCATATGGCCAATCCTGGTTCTAACCTGGCGTACCCTGAGCACTTCCAGATGTGATTCCTGAGCTCAGAACCAAAATAATCCCTGCATACTGCTGAGTGTGGCCCCCCAACCAAAAAAAAAAAAAAAAAAGGAAAAAAGTTATCATTTATGTTGAAACATATGTCAATATTTATAACACTTTTTGTTCATTTTGTTTAATGGAGACCGTGTGGTAGCAGGACTTAACCCAGGGGTCCTGAATGCAAAATATGTACTTCTCGTCCTCTGACCTATCTCCTCCTTCTTAAAATTATTTTATAAAGTTGGTAAACATTTGAGTTGCTTCTAGAGTTTGATTCTTGTGAATAATATGGCATGAGAGATGGAGAGATAGTATACAAAACTAAAAAAACAAAATATCCCCAAACAAAACCCTTGACAAAAAACCCTCAAAAAAAAAAAAAAAAAAAAGCAAAAACAAATGAAAAACACACACAAAACTTTTACTTCAAAAGAACTTTTACTTCTTCTCAAGTGCACATAGAACCTTGTTAAAGAAAGCTACACAAAGTCTCCTCGTGAACATGAGGACAAATAATCTTTTCTAAATAAAACATTATGGATACCAATAAAAAAGGGAAAACCTCAAAGCCAGTGGAGAATACGCAATGTCTTTCTGAATAATTCTAGGGTCAACAAATAAAGCAAAGGGAAAAGAAACAATTTCCTATGGGTTGGTATGGGGGAGTTAATTATCAGGTCCATTGGCAGCAGCAAAAACTGTCAGAAGAGGGAATTTATCATAATATTTGTTCTTTTCTTTTTTTTTCTTTTTCTTTTTCTTTTTTTTTTTTTTTTGGTTTTTGGGCCACAACCGGCGATGCTCAGGGGTTACTCCTGGCCGTCTGCTCAGAAATAGCTCCTGGCAGGCACGGGGGACCATATGGGACACCGGGATTCGAACCAACCACCTTAGGTTCTGGATCGGCTGCTTGCAAGGCAAGCACCGCTGTGCTATCTCTCCGGGCCCATTTGTTCTTATTTTCAATAACTAGAAAAGTCTCAAATAAATCTTCTAACATTGGCAGCAGCAAAAACTGTCTTAAGAGGGAATTTACCATAATATTGGTTCTTATTTTCAATAACTAGAAAAGTCTCAAATAAATCTTCTAACACTAGGAACTAGAAAAACCCAAAGGAACAAGGAAAGCAGAACAAACAGAGCTAAAAGCTAGCAGAAGGAAGGCAATAAATAAAAATTAAAAGTGTATGTTGCACTGGTGATGGGGGGGTGTCCTCTTAAATGACTGAAACCCAACCACAATCATGTTTGTAATAAAGGTGTTTAAATAAAATATTATTTAAAAAATTAAAAGTGGGGCCTGGAGAGATAGCACAGCGGCGTTTGCCTTGCAAGCAGCTGATCCAGGACCAAAGGTGGTTGGTTCGAATCCCGATGTCCCATATGGTCCCCCGTGCCTGCCAGGAGCTATTTCTGAGTAGATAGCCAGGAGTGACCCTTGAGCACTGCCGGGTGTAGCCCAAAAACAAAAACAAAAAATTAAAAGCGTATAGGACCCAGAGTGATAGTATAGTGGGGAGGTTGCTTTTCTTGCACACCACCTACCTGGATTAAAAAAAAAAAATTAAAGTGTAAAGACATGAAGTGAAAACTTAAAGGACAATACATAAGATCAATTAAACCAAGAGACAATTCTATGGAAGGATCAATGAAACTGAAAAATCCCTGACAAGGCTTACCAAGCAACAAAGAGAGAACCTGGAGTTCAGGGAGATGATTTAAAGAACTAGAGCCCATGATTTACACTTAAGAGGCCCATGTTCAATCCCTGGCTCTACAGGGTCTCCCAGCACAGTGTGTGGGAAATTCTCTTAACAAAATCCCCAAGGTACTGTAAAACAAATTTAGCTTAGTTTAGACAATGAGAGCTGCAAATAAGTGCCTAGGTAGGAAATGTCAAGCTAGAATAGGAGATTATCATGACCTCAATGCATTAAAGAAAAGTGTTGACAGATTGTTTATCACCCTGTGGCACAGCTTTGTAAATATTCTAGCTTCTGCTCTTAAAGTATTTGGTAACTGCTCTAAATGTACCTATTCATGTAAACAAGAGGACCAGACATAAAGGTAGAGGAGTAGAAATTGTGTTCAATAAATGGTCAGCCTATCCTCTTGTTTGGGACTTTCAAGGCGAGCTTACTGCCTGGATAATCACTGTATGTCCAACCCTCCTGGTCAGAGTTTAAAGGTATCAACCTGATTGGTTTTATTATGGCAAATCATCACAAATGATGATGGAAATGAGAGCAGAAAGTAATAAGAGGGGTTGGAGAGATAGCACAGTGGGTAGGGAGTCTGCTTTGCACGTGGCCAACCCAGGATGAAGGGTGGTTCGATTCCCAGGATCCCATATGGTCCCCAAAGCCTGCCAGGAGCGATTTATGAGCGCAGATCCAGGAGTAACCCCTGAGCTTGACCAGGTGTGACCCAAAAACCAAAAGAAAAAAGTAATAAGTGGGGCTGGAGTGACAGTACAGCGGCAGGGTGTTTGCTTGCATGCTGCCAACCTGAGACAGACCCGGTTTAGTTTCCTGCATCCCATATGTTCCCCGAGCCTGCCAGGAGTGATTTCTGAGCACAGAGCCAGGAGAAACCCCTGAACACTGCCAGGTGTGGCCCCCCAAAAAACAAAAAAGAAAGTAATAAATTATTGCGGAGAATGACCTGTTAAGCCACTGACTAGACTGAAGTTTTAGGTGCACCTACTAACAGAAAATATATCTCGGTAAGAAAAAGCAAAACTATATTAGGATTTGTAGTCTATACTATGTGGATGTAACTAGACAGGCACAAGAAACGAGTTTAGATAAAAAATTATAAAGACTATACTTTCCTGGATCATTTCTTTTTTGTGGGCGGAGGGTTGGGTCACACCTGGTGGTGGCGCTCAGGGGTTACCCCTGGCTTTTCACTCAGAAATCGTTCCTGGCAGGCTGGGGGAGATCATATGGGATGCCAAGGACCTAATCTGGGTCTGTCCCAGGTCAGTCGCATGCAAGGCAAATACCCTACCGCTGTGCTATATCTCCAGCCCCCTTCAGGAATCATTTCTATAGTTATTTATAACAGTAGTTTCTCTGAACATGTAGAGTATGAGAAAACAAATTATAGTAGGTCCTCCAGACCCTCTGTGTGACTGCCAGTTATTCAGTGAAGAGAAATCCTCACACCCAAATCCCAGGGGAATTGGGAAATTCTGGTCAGGAAGCAATGCAGACAATGGAAATAATCCACACCAAATTAGGGAGATGAATTAGGTTCAGAAATTTCCACCACAAGTTAGCTGCAAAGAGAACATGCTGGCAGATAGGCAAGTTGTGGGACAAACCATGGAAACTTCTCTGACTTGTGGTTTTCATTGGGAAATGTAGGACCACCCCATGGGTGGAGAACAGGTATTGGACAAACAATATGCAAAGAAGAAGCCTTCCTGATTAGGGAGAAAACCAAGACCAGTTACTCCCACAATTCAGACTAAGGCTTTGTTAAAAAGCATTGTCTGGGGCCAGACAGATAGCATGGAGGTAGGGCATTTGCCTTGCACTCAGAAGGACGGTGGTTCGAATCCTGGCATCCCATATGGTCCTCCGAGCCTGCCAGGAGCGATTTCTGAGTGTAGAGCCAGGGGTAACCCTTGAACACTGCCGGGTGTGAACCCTCTCCCCAAATATAAGCATTGTCTGGGGGCCAGAGAGATAGTATAGTTAGTGGGCATGCTGCTTATCTTGCATGAGGTCAATCTAGATTCAATCCCATATGGTCCCCTGAGCCTGTAAGAATTATGATTTCTGAGTACAAAGCCAGAAGTAGCCCCAAAGCACCACCAGATGTGGCTCCAAACTCAAAACAAGCAAACAAACAGCATTAACATTGTTTCACAGATATGAAAGTTTTGGGTTTCAAATATGCAAAAGAATAGAGCATATTTTAAAAGTACACATTTTGAAGAGGTGTATGAATGGGTATCCTTAAAACACATAATATGAAACATTACTTCAATTGACTATTAACCAATTAACCTTTTCTGATGGTGATTTAGTTGCTGAGTGGTCTGATAAATTCTACTCTATCAGGTGTGAGGGAATGAGAGCTGTAGATGGGGAGTGGGGTGGGAATGGGGGTAGGTGGGTAGGGAGATGGGTGGTGGGTAGAGGGGGGTGTCCATCCCAGGAGGCCAGGGGACAACTGGGAACTGTTAGGAGCCAAGAGGAAAGTGGCCCAGGCATAAACAATACTGGGAATTGGTCCCACAGGCAAACCTGGGAGAAGCAGCACAACAGGAAAGGTCCTAAATTTAACCCCTCCCCCCTTTTTTGTCAACCATAAATGAAATATGCTCTTGGAATGAATCCCAGGATATAGTAGGGCCAAAGTCTGTTCATGTTAACATTTAGCTAGAATATCCCTTAGCACAGAGTTAGCAAAGTTTCCAAGAGTTTCACTACAAACACATTCTCCTCTTTCATTTAGATATTGGACAGAGTAAAACAAATAGTAAACAGAAAAAGGAAGTGTTATTCTTCAAAAGAGCACGCTGAGGGGTAGGAGAGATAGTTCAGGGGTGAAGTTTATTTTGTTTTGTTTAAGTTTTGAGTCATACCCAGTGGTGGGTATTAGGGTTATTCCTGGCTCTGTGCTCAGGATCACTGCTGGCAATGCTCAGGGATCCAATGGGTGCTGGATATTGAACAAAGTATGCTGTATGCATAACAAGCATCCTATATCCTATATTATTCCTCTGGCCCCCAAGATTGGGTAAAGTCTTTTTCTTTTCTTTTTAAAATTTTTTTGAAGTAAAAACACATTTTATTCTAAGGTACTGAGGAAGGTAATAAAGGGGAAGAGAAAGAGAGAGTAAGAAGCTCAAGAGAGAATGAGGGTTTCTCCTAAGGCAAAGAGAGCCCCAGGACACATCCCAGCAGAAAAGCAGGAAAGTAGTTAAGTCCACATTTCAAAAAGGGAGACCCCCATCTCAGGCACCATGTGTAAGTCAGTGTGACATATATGAGACAGCAATCACACATAGGCCCAGGGAGCACATGTTCCTGGGGTGAAGTTTTATTACTTGCATTACATCTACCACCCTGAGTAGGCCTAGAAGCCTCCTGTACTTCTGGGCTGGTTTGGGAGATCCTAGGACCTGAGGAGAAAGTATCTTCAGGGGGCTGAAGTGATTGCACAGCAGTAGGACATTTGCCTTGAATGCATGGACCAGGGTCAGACCCAGGTTCCATCCCCGGCAACTCAAATGGTCCCCTGAGCCTACCAGGAGCAATTTCTTTTCTTTTCTTCTTTTCTTTTTCTTTTTATTTTATTTTTGGTTTTTGGGTCATATCCAGTGGTGCTCAGGGGTTACTCCTGGCTCTGTGGTCGCTCCTGGCAGGCTCGGTGGATTGGTTTTTGGGTCATATCCAGTGGTGCTCAGGGGTTACTCCTGGCTCTGTGGTCACTCCTGGCAGGCTCGGTGGACCATATGGGATGCTGGGAGTTATACCTGGGTCCATCCCAGGTCAGCCATATGCAAAGCAAATGCCCTACTGCTATTCTATCTCTCCGGCTTCTTCTTCTTTTTGGGGAGAGGGGTCACACCCTGTGGCGCTCAGTGGTTACTCCTGGCTCTGTGCTCAGAAATCGCTCTTGGGGGGGCGGAGCAGTGGTGCAAGCGCGCTTGTAAGGTGTCTGTCTGCCTTGCCCACACTAGCCTAGGATGGACCGCGGTTTGATCCCATCCCCTGGCGTCCCATAAGGTCCCCCATGCCAAGAGCGATTTCTTTTTTTGTTTTTGTTTTTTGGGTCAAACCTGGCAGCGCTCAGGGGTTACTCCTGGCTCTATGCTCAGAAATCGCCCCTGGCAGGCACAGGGAACCATATGGGATGCCTGGATTCGAACCATGAAAGGCAAACGCCTTACCTCCATGCTATCTCTCCGGCCCCTCCAGCGATTTCTGATTTCTGAGCGCATAGCCAGGAGTAACCCCTGAGCATCGTGGGGTGTGGCCCAAAAACCAAAACCAAAACAGGAAAAAGAAATCTCTCCTCACAGGCATGGGGACCATATGAGATGCCAGGATTCGAACCACGGTTAGTCAGGATCAATTTCTAAGGCGCAGAACCAGGAGCAACTCCTGAGCACTGCTGGGTGTCCCCCCCTCCCCAAAAAAAGTATCTTCAGGCTCTTGAATTACAGGATAGATGTAGCTGGCTGAAAATCAGAGGGCAATTCCTCAGTGGCTCCTTGGCTACCTGAGCACTGCTTGGGAGCCCCTCCATCCCAAACAAGGGAGAAAGAGAGGCCAAGTTGAGAAAGAAAGCTATAACCAAGTATATTCTACAAAGAGTCTCACAACTGACACTTTGCAGGCCATGTAATTTGAGTGACTTACAGTCACTGACACAGCACAGATCTACATCTGGGAATCTTCTTTCCTTTCACCCCACAGATAAATGGTTGGAGTTGAACCATACATTTCCCGAACAAGGACATTTGTAATTGTCGCCTGCAATAATCTATAATAATTAACATTCATCTACAATTTTTTTTTCTAATTTAAAATTTTTGGGCCACACCCAGTGGTGCTCAGGGATTATTCTTGACTCTGCGCTCAGAAATCACTCCTGGCAGGCTTGGGGACCATTTGGATGACAGGGATCAAACCCAGCTTGGCTGCGTGCAAGACAGACTCCCTACCGCTGTGCTATCAGTCTGGCCCCCAAAAGATCTCACTGTCACTAAAACAAAAGAAAAATATTCTATCCCAAGGAAAGAATTGACTGCATCATGATATGTGCTGGTTGGCTGTGATGATTTTGCAGTGTTAATGGTGTCAACCTGAGCTAACATATATTTCTCATGTTTTACATTAAAACACTGCTTATATAAAGAGATGTGTGTGATGTCTTTATGTGCAAATTAGATTACAATTCATCAAATTATTGCACATTACACCCACAGATGCTGCCAATGAAATAAGAGGGGTCATCTAACTAAAAATGCTTCCATCAGCCAACTGTTTTCTCTGTCCAGTTTGATTCCATATGCCTCATGGTATGAGATGTATGGGGGTCCTAGCACCAAATGTCATGCAAAAAAAAATGTTTTGGAGCCAGAGAGATAGCACAGCAGTAGGGCATTTGCCTTGCATGCAGCTGATCCAGGACAGATGGTGGTTTGAATCCCAGCATTTCATATGGTCCCCCGTGCCTGTTAGGAGTGCCTTCTGAATGCAGAGCCGGGAAGAGCCCAAGCGCCACTGGGTGTGACCAAAACAAACAAACAAAACAAAACAAAAAAAAAGAATTAAAAAAATTAAAAATAAAAAATGTTTTGCAGGGAGATCATATCCAGTGGTGCTCAGGACTTATTCCTGGCTGAGCTCAGAAATCGCTCCTGGCAAGAGGACCTTATGGGATGGTGGCCCTACCCACTGTGCTATTGCTCTGGCCCTGCAGCTTATTTTTATTTCTTGTTTGCAAGGCCAGAAATTGAAACCAGTGCTTCCCATCAATCTGCAAGTCAAGTGTTCTACAGCAGAGCCACACCCAGGCCCTGTACTGCTTTTGCTCAAATGAATGAGACAGTTGGATTCTCTCAAGAATTATATTTAGAATCATAAGTTAAAAAAAAAAAGAGGGATCAGAGAGATAGCAAAGCAGTAGGGCGTTTGCCCCAGACTGCCAGAAGCAGCAATTTCTGTGTGCAGAGCCAGGAGTAACTCCTGACCACTGTCGGGTGTGGCCCAAGGGGGAAAAAAAAAAGTTAGAGAGTGCTAAGTAAATGTAAACTGGCCCCAAAGGCTGTGCCACGAAGACTACAGAAATAACTCAAATGTGACTGGATAGTACAGAAGGTAAGGTACTTGCCTTGTCATAGTTGACTGAGTTCAATCCCCAGCATATGCTCTGAGCACTGTCAGGAGTTAATTCCCGAGTTCAGAACAGAACCAGTGATACCTGAGCATTACTGGGTATGACCCAAAAACTAAAACAAAACAAAACAAACAAAAATCAACTCTGGCAATGGATTAAATACTTGTTCGGTTTCATGTTGTGTTTCAGGGGAGCAAACCACTGAACAGAGTTCAAAATTAGTGAGTGACAAAGAAAACCCAATCAGGCTGGTGCACACATACAATTAATTTTTTCTTCCTGTTTCTTCTCTTTTGGTTAACTGACCATCCTCAGTGGTGCTCAGAGGTAACTGGCTCTGTCCTCAGGAATCATTTCTGGTGGGTTCAGAGGGCCATTTGCAATGCTGGTGATAGAACCCAGATTGGCTGCATGCAAAGGCCTTATGTAGAATTTCCCAACAGCCTCAAATATATTTTTAATTAATGAATAAAGGAAATACTGTAAATACCTATTTAACATGTGTTTATACTGTTCTATTGTTTTTTTTTTTAATGTTCTATTGTTAAGAGCTATTTCTACCATGGAATGTGTTAGAGACCACAAATTGCAAGTCTTTGCTACATATTTGTGTAGACTTGTCACTAATAAATCATTCTTTAGGAAGAACAAAATAGGAGCATAACAATGGATGACTTTTCATTCTTTCTTTTTTGGTTTTTGGGTCACACCCAGCAGCACTCAGAGGTTACTCCTGGCTCTATGCTCAGAAAATCGCCCCTGGCAGGCATGGGGGACCATATGGGATGCCGGGATTCTAACCACAGACCTCCTGCATGAAAGGCAAATGCCACACCTCCATGCTATCTCTCCAGCCCCTCATTATTTCTTTTTTTTTTTTGGTTCTTGGGTCACACCTGGCAATGCTCAGGGGTTACTCCTGGCTCTATGCTCAGAAATCGCTCCTGGCAGGCTCGGGGGACCATATGGGATGCCAGGATTTGAACCAATGACCTTCTGCATAAAAGGCAAACGCCTTACCTCCATGCTATCTCTCCGGCCCCTGACTTTTCATTATTTCTGAACTCAGCATTTCTTTCCTTTTTTTGACGGGGACATGCTCAGGGGTTACTCCTGGTAGAGCCTAGGAGACACTGGGGATCAAACCTAGGTGGGCTTATGCAAGGCAAGTGCTCTACCTACTGTACTTATCACTCTGGCTGCCGCATTTCTTTGTGTCAAATATAGGTCAATTAAGAATTTTTTTGTTTTCAGGCCACACCCATTGGGGTTCCGGGTTACTCCTAGCTTTATGCTCATAAATTACTCCTGGCAGGCTTGGGAAACCATATGGGATGCTGGGGATTTGCAATGCAAATGCCCTACCTACTGTGCCATCACTCTAGCCCCAGGTACATTTTCTTTTGGGGTCACACCCGTCAGCACTCAGGGATTACTCCTGGCTCTATGCTCAGAAATCGATCCTGGCAGGCTCAGGGGACCATATGGGATGCCAGAATTTGAACCACCGACCTTCTGCATGCAAAGCAAATGTCTTTCCTCTGTGTTATCTCTCTGGCCCCAAGCCCCAGGTAAATTTTAAGATTTAAACCAGCTCTTGCTGAAGGCATAGACTGGTGGACTGGTGCTCAAGCAGGAAGCTGGAGTTTGATTTGGGGATAGTACACTGGAACCCTTCAAGCATGGGCCAGAATAGCCTCCAGTATTATTAGACAAGACCAAAAAATAGAAGGGGTTGAGTGTTTTTTTTTGTTTTTTTTTTGGTTTTTGGGCCACACCCGGCAGTGCTCAGAGGTTACTCCTGGCTCTCTGCTCAGAAATAGCTCCTGGCAGGCACGGGGGACCATATGGGACACCGGGATTCGAACCAACCACCTTTGGTCCTGGATTGGCTGCTTGCAAGGCAAACACCGCTGTGTTATCTCTCCAGGCCCGGGGGGGGGGGGGGGGGTTGAGTATTTAAACCGGGAGGTCAGATTGTATAGGAGGCTATCTTGGTCTAGTGGTTTCTCAACAGAGCTTTGGTCCTCGGTGTTCTGCTGGCTATGTGAGAACCTGCTGCTTGGCTCAGTGGAGTTTGGCCACGTCAAAGGCAAGAACCTTGCTCCTATACTATCTCTCTGGCTTCAATAAATTATTGTTTGAGTTTTGGGGCTACATTTGGTGGTACTCAGGGTTTATTCCTAGCTCTGTATTCAGGGATATTCTAGTAGTACTCAGGGGGCCATATGAAGTTCTGGGGATTAAATCTGGGTTGGCTGCATGCAAGACAAATGCCCTGTGTGCTATTACTCTGCTCCCTTCCCCTATAATTTTGGGCAATTATATATATATATATATATATTTTTTTTTTTTTTTTAAATCAAGGGACCATGAGATGCCAAGGGGAACTAATCCTTTTTATCGGGGTGGGGGATGGAACACATCTGGCAGCTTCAGGGGTTATTCCAGAGGTCATGGGGGCCCATATGGGATGTTGAGAATCAAACCTGGGTTGGCCACATACAAGTCAAATGCCCTACCCTACATGTTTGGCCTCCGGGAACCAAACATGTTGCTAGTGGACAAGCAAATGCTTTAACCTCTGTACTATCTCTCTGGCCCAGTACCAGATTTTTTTTTTTTTTTTTTTTTTGGTTTTTGGGCCACCCTCAGTGGTGCTCAGGAGTTATTCCCGGTTCTACACTCAGAAATTGCTCCTGGCAGGCTCAGGGGACCATATAGGATGCTGGGGACAGAATCTGGGTCCATCTGTCCTGGGTTGGTAGCATGCAAGACAAACCAGCTGTGCTATCACTCTAGCCCCTGGATCAGGGTTCTTTTAATTAACACTAGCATCTAATCAGTTATGAGGCCCTTCACAAAGTACTTGGACCCCCTCAGTCCTATTCCGTCACTATGCCATGCATGAATCTAGGGAGAGAGCTTTTCCACCTCCTTTGGTCTGTGGGAGATATTCTGCATTCTCAGGTATGTGCTGCTGCTGATAAACACTGACCCTTGTATATAAAAAAACAAAAAACAGGCACATATTCAAGTATCTGCATGCATGCACGCACACATATCTATGTTGGAGAAACACCATTTCTCTGAGTCACCCTGAGCACACCACACCCCAGTAGACACAAAGCACAAAGACAATGGCCTTGGTTTTGAGCATTTCAATTGGCACTTTCGATATGAAAGGGCATGAAAATGTTTCTGTGTTTCAGTGGTTTCCCCTCCAAAAAGTTCATCCTGAGACAGAGGGTGAGGTCGGTCCGTTGCTTTTCACTCTGAGGCAAGTCCTTCAGAGAATGAATGGTAAAACCAAGTCACTTCATTTTTCTTCCTTTGCAGTTCTGATGTATGGACATTAGAGAAGGGCTATGTGGAGGGACAAAGGCACGTAATAAACTCCAAACACCTCTATGGGAACAACAATGCTGAACGCAGAGCTGGGAGGGAGGCAATGGCTCTCTGGGCTACTCGGGTGACATTTGTCTTGAGGGCTGAACTGGCATCACTGGTCTTTTCCAGAATAGGTCAAGGAGGACAAGTCTAATTTGGTTTTTAAGACTTCAGTCAGCTCTGAGGCCAGCAACTCATGGAGAGACACTCCATCGTGGGCATACACCCAGTTTTTCCCAGTCCAGTCATAACGCTTGGGCCCACTGGAAGACAAAAGAGAAACGGGAAGTAAGTAAACCAGAGGTTCTGAGGACACTCAGGCGCCAGCCAAAAGTGACTGAGAAATCTTCAGAGGAGAGTTTGGCAATGCACACAATGGAGTCATCCTGGAGCTTTACACTTAACTACAGTTCTGGAATGATTCTAGAGCAATTCTTTCCGCATAAGAACACAGTACAATCTATTGATGGGTCTGTTTATTTTGGGCTATGCCTGAAGATGATCAGGGATTACTACTGGTTCTGCAGTCAGGAATTATGTCTGGTTTACTTGGGTCCAGGGGTTGAACCCAGGTTGGCCAGGCACAAAGTAAGTCCTCTATCCACTGTATTGGGCTCTAACCCAGGGTCTCTGTTTTTACTTTTGGACCACACCCAGTGGTGCTCAGGGCTGACTTCTGAATTTCTGCTCAGGGATCATTCCTGGCAGGCTGGAGGGGACCATATGGGAGGTCTGGGATCAAATACAGGCTGGTCATATGCTATTTCTCTGGTCCCAACAGGGACATTTTAAAATTTGGTGGTTGTAGTTTGGATTTCATGATTTTCCTGCTGATGACTCTGTGGTTTGGATACAGATATATCTCCCTTTCCCTACTACACCACCAATATACTGAGGCCCTTGTGCCCTGTCTTCCATTATTCCCCATCTGCCTCTTCTTTCTTCTCTCCTTCAACTTCTTTCTTTCCCTGTCTTCCTTTCTATACTCTGGGGTCAAAAGTGATCCAGGTTGATCAGTACCTGGATTTCAGTATCTTGCAAACTTATTTCTTCATCTAGTTATTCTATACACCACAAATAAGGGAGTTCATTCTGTGTTTGTTCTTCTTCTGGATCACTTCACTCAACATGATCCATCCAGTTACATCCAAACTCCAGTGACCTGTATTATTTTATTATTATTATTTTTTTTGGTTTCTGGGTCACACCTGCCAGTGTTTAGGGGTTACTTCTGGCTCTGCACTCACAAATTGCTCCTGGCAGGTGCGGGGGACCATATGAGATGCCAGGACTCAAACCACTGTCCGTCCTGGGTTGGCTGTGTGCAAGGTAAATGCCCCACCAATGTGCTATCTCTCGGGCCCCACCTGTATTTTTATCCTGTGCGGCTGTACATTGTCTGGATTTTGAGCCACACCTGGCTGTAATGAGGTGGTTACTTCTGGTTCAGTGCTTGGGGGTCAGACTGGGGTTGCTCAGATATCCTAGTGAATGTTTCTCAATTGCTATGTTATATTGTGTATCTTACATAGTACCTTATTTTCAAATTGTTATTATCTACAGAAGTGTTCTTGTGATTTTATTTAGAGAAGCTTATGAAAAGAAACTTGGATGTTTTAGACCAGGGTCCCTCAATTTACTTGGGGGCCACAGGAGGCAAAGTTGGGGTGAGGCAGGGCCGCATAAGGAATTTCACAAAAAAAAAAAAAAGTCCTCAAACGTCATTATTAACAGGTTTTTTTTTTTTTTTTTTTGGTTTTTGGGCCACACCCTGTGACGCTCAGGGGTTACTCCTGGCTATGCGCTCAGAAGTTGCTCCTGGCTTCTTGGGGGACCATATGGGACGCCGGGGGATTGAACCGCAGTCCGTCCTAGGCTAGCGCAGGCAAGGTAGGCACCTTACCTCCAGCGCCACCGCCCGGCTCCCATTATTAACAGTTTTAATTATTTCTTCTGAACATGAATAGAACATTGAGTGAAGATCATCAACAGTTCTTCTGAACATGGCATCTTTTGCCTATTCCTTGCTGCCAGAGACTTGACAGCATTTCTTCTCACAAATCTGAACCACATTTGGCTTTAGAGAGGAAGCAGTTGAGACCCTCAGTATGGCTTGAAGATGATCATCATTAAGAATAGACTTGTATTTTGACTTATTGAAGTTCAATGTGGAGAATAACTTTTCACACAAATATGTGCTCCCAAAAAGGCACATGGTGCACTTGAACATTCGGGAAAGCTTAGGGAAGCTGGGGGTGCAATTCTCTTAAAAACTGCCCATGCATGTCTGCTTTTCCACTAATCTCCCTGAATTTGGCTTTGAGATCAGAGTTGCATTGCAGGTCAATGAGCTCCATTTGAAGCACAGCAGGGGCATCTTGCACACCAAAGGAAAAGAGGTCCACAAAAATTTGGAAAGTGGCTCTGTGCTTTTTGAAGTCTACAAATCTGTGATCAAATTCCTTCTCTAGGGGCCAGAGATATAGCACAACGGTGTTTGCCCTGCAGGACCTAAGGTGGTTGGTTTGAATCCTGGTGTCCCATATGGTCCCCCGTGCCTGCCAGGAACTATTTCTGAGCAGATAGCCAGGAGTAACCCCTGAGCACAGCTGGGTGTGGCCCAAAAACCAAAAAAAAAAAAAAAAAAAAAAAAAAAAAAATTCCTTCTCTAGCTTAAAAATAGCATCAACATATTTCTCACCACTGAATGGTATGCCTGCATCCACAAGTTCCTTGCATGCTGAAAAATGGCAAAGGTTTGTCTGAGAGAGCTGGAATTTCCATAACACAAGTTTTGTGGAGAATGCTCTCATGTTGTCAGAGGCAGCACTGATAAGCTGCCCCAGGCCTTGTAACATCTTGTTTAGTACATTCAGCTTATGTGTGATGTCAACAAGGAAAGCTAAGTCCATGAGCCATTTGTGATCACTCAACTCCCATCCTTCTCCATGACGGCTTTCACTTCTCTCAACTCAAAAAATCTTTGCAGGACATTTCCCCTGCTGAGCCAACGTACCTCGGTGAAATAGAGCACATCTCCATATTCTGACTCCATTTCCTCTAAAAAAGCACGGAACCTCCTGTGCTTTAAGCCCCTGGATCTGATTTGGTTGACGCATTTCACAACAACAGACATGACATTGTCACATGGCAGGCATTTACTGCAAAGGGCCTGCTGATAGATAATGCAGTGAAGAGCAATGGCCTTCTCTACACCCTCCTCTTCAATTTTTTTTTTGAACAAGTGCCACCAGTCCATTTTTCCTCCCTGTCATCGATGGCACTCCATCGGTTATTATTCCAACAAACCTCTTCCATGGCAAACCTGCATTCTCAATGGCATCACATAGATGCCGAAATATCTCATTAGCGGTGGTCTGGCCATGCATTGGAATTATTGTGAGCAGCTCCTCTGATGATTCAAAATTGCAATCAACACCACGGACATAAATTGTGAGCTGCACAGTGTCTGTTATATCTGTGCTCTCGTCAAGAGCAACTGAGTATGCATCAAAACATTTGGCTTTCTCACACAGTTGATGATAAATGTCACTTGACATGTCAGAAATGTGCTCTGCCACAGTGTTGGCAGAAAGGCTGATTTTGCTAAACTGACCTTTCTTTTCCAGACAGATAAGACTTGCAGCCTGTAACATGCATTTTTTAACAAACTCTCCTGTGAATGGTTTCCCTGCTTTAGCAATCATCTCACTAACCATGTAACTAGATTCGACTGATGCAACATTCTCTTTGGTTGCTTTCTTGAAGAAATCTTGTTGCCTCATTAGACATGCTTTAAGACTGGCAACCCACTTGGCTCTCTCATTCCTTGATATTTTGCACATTACTCAGCATGTTTAGTTGAATAATGGCGTTTCAAGTTGTATTCCTTGTGCACTGCAACTTTCTCTGAGCAAATAAGACGTGTGGGGATGCCCCTGTGCTCAACAAAGAAATACTGCGTCTCTCACTTTTCCTGAAATTGTCTGTGCTTGTCATCAATCTTTCTCTTCACTGCAGGCTTTGATGAAGTTATGATAAAATCTAATTCTGTAATAAACTTCTCTCCCTTAGGCCTCCGGACAGCGGGCAGGAGCAGTGGAAACGACATCTGCGTTAGGCGCAAAGTATTCGCGATTATTCACTTACCAAATATTCGCAATAAAAAATCGCATTAGTAGGAAAAAAATAGCAAAAACTCGCATTAAACATTTGTATACCCTGAACGGAACTGCTTGGGGTATACAAATGTTTAATGCGATATTTTTCTTACTAATGCAATTTTTATTGCAATTATTCGGTAAGTGAATAATCGCGAATACTGTGATATTTGAAGGCCAGTCGCGGGCCACAAAATGTACGGAGGGCTGCAAACGGCCCGCGGGCCGCGAGTTTGAGACCCCTGTTTTAGACTTAATCAATAGTAGTTCTGTAATAATACAAAAAAGATGGAGAATGTGGGTATCCTCTCCCCCAACTTCTTTATCCCACCTGAGTAATCAGAACAGTGCACACCTGGGTGGGTAGAGGAGGATGACTGGGGGAGAAAGGGGATAAGAAGGAGAGTTAGTCAGCAAAGGATTCAGCATCAGCAAAGGTAGTCAGTCAGTAAGGAAGCCTGGAGAAGCAGCTGAAAGGGAGACAGAGGCAGAGAGAGTCATAGAAGGAGCAGAGAAACGGTTGCTTGGAAAAGGCAAGCATAGAAGCCATGTAAGGAGATGTGTATATTAGGTTAGGACCATGAAATAAAGCTGGCTGACTCCTGGAACTTTTTCATCTGACTGCTTTGTGTATTTCTCTGCCTTCAGACCCAATAGGCCATATGGGCTGTGGGAGCTGGGCCTAGCCGAGAAAGGCCTCACCATTCCCACACGTATACTAGGATTCTTTAATTTATATTAAAAAAGTCCAACCTTTTAGGAAGACAACAAAAAACTAGGAATTGAGTTTTCATATGACCAAACAATTCTATTCCTGGGAAGATACTCTCAGGACACAAAAAAAGATGCAGAAAAGACATTTACATTCCTCTGTTCATTGCATTGCTATTACAATAACCCATATATCTATATCTAAACCTAAGTGTACACATACAGAATAAAGCAGCTATGGTGTGATCAGAGTGACAGTTCAGCAGGTAGGGTGTTTGCTTTACATGCATTTGACTTTGATCCTTGGCACCCCTTATGATCCCCCAAGCTGAGCATTGCTGGGTGTGGCTTCATTCTCCCCACTCCCCAAATAAAGAAACTATGGTACATATACACAATGGAACACTACTCAGCCAGAAGAAAAATGGAAGTCATAAAATTTGCTACTATGTGGATAGATTTTGACAGTATCATGCTAAGTAAATTTAGTTAGGGGGAAAGAGATTCAGAATGATCTCTCATATGTGGGATATAACAAAAAAAAATTTTTTTTGATATAACAAAAATTTGTGGGGGAATATCAAATGACCACAGGCCATAGAAATGAAGCACAGGAGAACTGGTCTTTACTGGGATGGGAGTGGAGGTGTAAATTAGGAAAGGGAACACTAGGACTATGGAGGAGGGACAACACTGGGGACAGGAAAGGGGGGGGACCCTGGTGTTGGTGTTTAAACTTTGTGCCCCTAAAACACAATCAAGAATATTTATGTAACTTAGTAATTCACAGTAATTTAAAAAAAAATTTTGTGGGGAAAAATAATGTTCCTCAGGGCCATAGGGCAAACAGCCCAGAGCTGTGGAGGGAGTTCAAAGTAGCTGTTGGCTGAGATACACAAACCTGCAGAGGTCAAATTTTTACTTGCTCTGAAGTTCAAGTACAACTGGTTCAGATGTTGCAATATCCAAAGTGACATTTCAAAGGCAGGGCTGCCAGACTGGGAGTTCAATGGGCTGGAAATATGCTTAATATGCTGGAGTCCATCTTTCAATCTCGGGGAGGGGGGGCTGTCTTCTGAGCACTAAGTCATAAGTAGCTCCTGAGATTTGCTGGGCATGTTCCCAAAGCCAAATAAATAAATAAATAGAATAAAAAAAATAAAAGCCAGGGCAATGATTTATGGAGAAATAAAAGTTGTTCACTTTAGATCTTGTTAACATCCTATTATCTACAGGGAGCAACTGCATGATGAGCAGAGAAGTGACCACGCCAGAGGAAGCTTCACACTATAGAGGAGACATGTAAACAACAGCAGTGACACTGACCTATCAGAGCGTCACTTGTTAAACAGATCACGGTGTTATGCTTCTGACAAGCTGAAGGGCTGGCTTTGACTCAGAACATACCTGGTTGGCGAAGACAACCAAATTTGTTTGTTTGGGGTCTGCTTGTTGATCACGTAGGTTCCCAGATCGCCTCCTAGTTTAACGGTTAATACACCACTCTGGGGGGTGGGGGTGGGGGAGTCAGGAGGGAGAGAAAACAAGACAGTTATGGCTTTATCATCATTGCTTCATGGTTCCTTATTCCTCTACCATAGGTGGTGCTTGGGGGCTGCTCTTGGTGGTGGTCAGGGTTCCATGAGGTGCTGGGGAAGGAACAAAAGGCTCCAGCAATCCTTTAAACCTCATCAATATGAGCCAATACTTTGGTTTGTGTTAGTCCATACCCAGCTGTGCTCAGGGTGCCAGTGTCAGGAATTGAACCAACATTAGCCATCAGCAAGGCAAGTGCCTTGCATGCCTTATTAATGCTTTAGCATAATAGTCTTTTTAAATTTTTATCTATCTATCTATCTATCTATCTATCTATCTATCTATCTATCTATCTATCTATCTATCTATCTATCTATCTATTTTTGGTTTTGGGGTCATACCCAGTGATGCTCAGGGGTTTCTCCTGGCTATGCGCTCAGAAATCGCTCCTGGCTTGGGGGACCATATGGGACACTGGGGGATCAAACAGCAGTCTGTCCTAGGTCAGCCTTACAGCTGCACCACCACTCTAGCCCCATATTTATTTATTCATTTATTTATTTTGATTTTTGGGTCATATCTGGCAGTGCTCAGGGGCTGGCTCACTCCAGCCTTTACTTTTTATTATATTTGAGAGCCCTGGTATACTTCCCTGAGTCAAAGTATGAAAGTACACATCTCGGGGCCGAAGACAGCACAGCAGTAGGGCATTTACCTTGCACGCAGCCGACCCGAAACAGATGGTGGTTCGAATCCTTGCTTCCTATATGATCCCCTGTGCCTGGCAGGAGTGGTTTCTGACCAGAGTCATGAGTAACCCATATGGTACCCCATGCCTGCCAGAAAAAAACCCTAAGTGCTACCATGTGTGACCCAAAAACAAAAACAAAACAAAAACAAAACAAAAAAAAGGAAGTACACATCTCAAGAGGTGAGATGCAGGCAGCATGGGTGTGCCATGGGGTACCATATACACTGGCTGGCAACATACATGTGTGCAGTACTGACACATGGGCCCAGGGAGAACATGTGTGCATCTCCTTTGCTCCAAGATGGCTTATGAAGGGGCCAGAAAGTTAGCATAGCAGTAAGGCGTTTGCCTTGCACATGGCTGACCTGGGATGGAACCAGGTTGTTTCCTGACATTTCGTATGGTCCCCTGAGCCTATCAGGGGCAATTTCTGAGTGCAGAACCAGGAGTAACCCCTGAGTGCCGGGTGTGAATCACCATTTAATTAATTCACCTGTGTAGGACACCAGTGAGGTTTAATTTAAATTTAATTTTTCAGTTTTAGTTTAATTTTTTTTTATACTGAGGGTCCTTGTTTGTTTGTTTGTTTTTGGGACACACCCAGTGACACTCAGGGATTACTGTGGCTCTGCACTCAGAAATCATTCCTGGCAAAATGGGGGACCATATGGGACGCCGGAGATTGAACCTGGGTCCGTCCTGGGACAGCCACATGCAAGGCAAATGCCCTACTGCTGTGCTGACGCTTCAGTCCCATACTGAGATATTTTTTTGGGGGGTGGGAAGGGGTTGTTCTTTGAATCATATCAGCAGGGTTCAGGACTAACTCCTGACTGCACTCAAGGATCACTCCTGGCAGTGCTCAGGCAAGGATCACTGTGGTGTTGGAGAGTGAAACGCAGTTGGCTACATGTGAAATAAACGCCTTCACCTCATACTGTCACAGTGGTCCCAGATTCTTTTTGAAATTCAAAGTATGTGTAGAGAAATTATAGAGACACTGGAACGTGGGCGTGAGTAAATAAAAGAAAATCTGAACAGAAATATAAACTATGATGGCTCAGCACACACTTAAGTTAGCTCGTTAGGGGCCAGAGAGATAGGACAGCGGTAGGGCATTTGCCTTGTAAGCAGCTGACTCATGGGATGAGTATAGGTGGACCAGCTATAGCACAGGGACTAGGCTGGGGGCCCCAGTTCCATGTCCTGGAGAGCACCAGGGGCCTCAGGACAATGCACTGCCCTGGCTGGCCCTCCATTTGAGAAGGAATAGAGCACCACACTTCAGAGGGAGAAAGACCAGATGGCAGCAGAAACTGTTGGAATACCATATTCACTCTTGCCAATTCAACAGCTTTTTCTTTACTTTCGGTTTTGGGTTTACATTTGATGATATCAAGTTAATCCTGGCCTTGCACACAGGAATCACTTCTGGCAGGCTCAGGGGACCATAGAGGATGCTGGGAATTAAACATTGGTAGGCTGCATGCAAAGCCTTACACCCTGTACTATAATCCTAACCCCTAAAACTTTTTTTTTCTGTGTTTTTAAGCCACAGCTCATTGTGCTCAGAAGTGACTCTGGGCCCTGTGTGTGGAGGCTACTTGAGAAAGTACTGAGACAGAACTGGGGATGGAACTCAGGTCTATAACAAGATTACTTCAGCATATAATGCAGGTGCTCAGACCCGAGTTTTCTCTCAGGCCCCAACCCAAAAAACTCAGAGGAATTCAAGGGGAAATGCTGTCCATTCCTGAAGAATCTGTCATCAGAGACTCAAAAGGATCCATTCAGTTGCGCAGACCTCAAGCTTTTCCTCCAACTGGGGCCTTCCCACTTCCACCCATTCTTGCATGGCTGCTCTCTTCCCAGCTCCACAATCTCTGGGCCGGTACCACTGCTTACACAGCTGGGACTGCCATGTCTGTCCCCAATGCTCTCCTGAATCTTCCCTGCATCTGAGCTAGCTGACCAACGGTTCTCTTCTTTCTACTCTTTGAGGCACCTAAGCACAGATTCATGTTTTCATCCCAGCAGCCCCATTCATTAGTGAAAAATTATGCTTGGTGCCAAACACAGGGCAGAACCACCTTAAAAAAACGAAGGAATAAAGCCTGGCTGCTGGTGAGTCACTAGCTAGTCATAGCAAGAGCCAAAGTTAAGGAATTAGTAGTGGAAGGCAGAACCACAACTCTCACCCACACCCCACCTTCCTGTCAGAGCCTTGCAAGAGACCAGATTCTCCCGAGGGAGCTGAGTAAAGGAGGCAAACAACCAGCACCTTGTGTGGTTCATCAGGAGTTCTGAATGGTTGCGGAATCGTCTGCAAGCAGACCAGATGATAAGGATCTTTTGTTATTAGTTATTCCGCATGGGGCGACCACTGTCTGCTTTGGGCATGTGAGAGGGGAGGAAGGCGGGAGAGAAACACTCAGCAGCTGCTAAGACCTGGACTCTTGCCAACCCGGACAGGGGCTGGTTAATGTGGCCCACCCTCAACGAGCAGAAATATCAGGACCCTTGTCAACAGCTACTCTGTCAAAGAGACATGTGGGGAAATATGTGGCCTCAGGATTTTTTTTTTTTTTTTGGTTTTTGGGCCACACCCGGTAACGCTCAGGGGTTACTCCTGGCTATGCGCTCAGAAGTCGCTCCTGGCTTGGGGGACCATATGGGACGCCGGGGGATGGAACCGCGGTCCGTCTCCTAGGCTAGCGCAGGTAAGGCAGGCACCTTATCTCCAGCGCCACCGCCCGGCCCCAAGGCCTCAGGATTTTGTGTCTAAGTGGCTTCCCACACTCTGAAACTAGACACCGGCCTAGTAGGTTGTTTGTCTTGCATGCAGCCAGGTTGGATCTCTGGCATCCCATATGATCCTCCCAGCATTGCCAGATGTAACCCAAAAGGGAAAGTAGGGAGAGAGGGACCCAATGCTCCCGAAATTCCTCTCCTGACACTGCACCACGGATTCAAGGCAAACAACCTACCAGCTGTACAATCTCTATAGCCCTGTTTTCAATTTTTTAAATAGTTGTTTTTGGGTCATACCCTGAGGTGCTCAGGGATCACTCCTAGCGTAGCTCAGGGCACCATATGTGATGCCAGGAATTGAACCTATTTCAGCTTCTGCAAGGCAAGTGCCTACTTACTGTACTATGATTTATGGCCCCATATTTTCACTATTTTACAGTGAGGTTTGACTTCAGGACTTTGCTGCCTGCTCCATCTGGGGAGTCCCTTCTCTGGCTAAGGTGCCTCTATCAATATCCCTTTAAAAAAGTCATTTTAAGACAAGTGTCTGCCATAGAGGGAGGCTAAGGTGGGAGGAGAACCATAAATTGGTGGCTGAAATGAACACTAGTAAAGTGTTGGAACATTGTATGACTGAAACTCAACTATCAATATATGTGTGTGTGTATGGTGTTTTTTTTTTTTTTTTTTTTTTTGCCTCTGAGCCACACCCAGTGGCACTGAGGGCTACTCCTGGCTCTGCGCTCAGAAATCACTCCTGGCAGGCTTGGTGGACCATATGGGATGCCAGGAACCGAACCTGGGTCTGTCCCTGGTCGTCAGTGTGCAGGGCAAATGCCTTGCTACTGTGCTATTGCTCTGGCCCCCAACTATCAACAATTTTTTAACTCTGTATCTCATGGTGATTCAATTAAAAAAAATCACTTTAGTAGCAGGAACAATAGTAAGTACAGTGGGTAAGGCACTTGCCTTGCAAGCAGGAGATCTGGTTCCAACCCCAGTGTCCCACATGGGTTCACAAACTTGCCATGAATAATTCTTTTTTATTTTAATTATTTATTATAATTTTTTATTTTAATAATTTATTTAAGCACCGTGGTCACAAAATTGTTCATGACTGAGTTTGTCTTAGAATGTACATCACTATTCACCAGTGCACTTTTCCTGCCACAATGTCCCCAGTTTCCCTCCCACCCAATCCCCTTTCGCCTGCCTTTGGGGCAGATATTCTGCTTCTCTCTTTCTCTCTCTTTTCACTTTTTCCCCCTTTTTGACACTGTGGTTTGCATTATTGTTAATGAAGGGGTATCATGAATATCATCTTACCCCTTGCAGCACCCAGTTGTTTTTCCAGAGTGATCAGTTCCAACTACCATTGTCACAGTGGACACTTCTCTACTTTAACTGCACCCACACACAGCTCTTTGTGGCACCCTTCCTACCATGGACTGCCTCCTGGCCCAAATCTCTATTGTCTCTGGACATTATTACCATACTACCTTTTATTTTTCTCCTATCCCCCAAATTTGATTATTCTCATTGTTTCTTTTGTTGTTGTTTGTTTCGTTTTGGGGCCTCACCCAGTGATGCTCAGTGGTTACTCCTGGCTCTGCGCTCAGAAATCGCTCCTGGCTTGGGCGACCATATGCAATGTGAGGGATCGAACCCAGGTCCATCCTGGGTCAGCTGTGTACAAGGCAAACGCCCTACCACTGTGCTATTGCTCTGGCCCCTGATTATTCTCACTGTTGATCCCTTTCCCTCTGACTCATTTCATTCATAATAATAATATCTATAACCATCATGTATAAGCAAATTTCATGCCTTCATTTTTCTTAACAGCTGCATAATATTCCATTGAGATGTACAAGTTTCTTTAGCCATTCATCTGTTCTTGGACATTTGGGTTGTTTTCAGATTCTGGCTATTGTAAATAGTGCTGCGATGAACATAGGACATGAAACTAAATTTAGAAAATTCTAAAGACTCTACCAAAAGCTTCTAGAAACAATAGATTTTTTTTTCGGGCCACACCCATTTGATGCTCAGGGGTTACTCCTGGCTAAGTGCTCAGAAATTGACCCTGGCTTGGGGGGACCATATGAGATGCCAGGGGATTGAACTGTGGTCCACCCTTGGCTTGCGCTTGCAAGGCAGAGACACCTTACCTCTAGCGCCACCTCACCGGCCCCGAAACAATAGATTTGTATAGTAATGTGTCAGGCTACAAAATTATTATGCAAGAAATCCATGGCTTTTCTATGTACGAATAATGAAAGAGAAGAAAGAGACATTAATAAAATCTTTCACAAATTGTACCTTGAAAAATCAAATACCTTGGAGTCAACTAAAAAGGTGAAAGATTTATACAAGGAAAACTACCAAAGAAAAAAATAAATAAAAATAAATAAACTAATTAAAAAAAGGAAAACTACCAAACACTCCTTCAGAAATAAAAGAGGATACAAGGAAATGGAGCTATGAATAATTCTTGAGAGAAGAGCCAGGAGTAAGCCAGCTATGGCCCCAACTCCCTCCCTTCCGTAAATACATTAAAACATCACTTTATCCTGCTTAATGACATAATTCAATCCAGAATACACACTGACGACAATCTCTGGTGTTAAATGATGAACTACGTCAAGAGGATAAACTTCTGTGCTGTCAGGTGCTCATCTCCTTAAACGGAGGAGAGGGCTCACAGAAGCCAAAGACGAGCCCCCTGGCTCACGTCTGCCCCCTTGTGGCCGATTGGCACAAAGCAGCATTCCCAAGGTTTTAGGGCCCAGGGGTCTTTTCATTTGGCCAAAAGAGAGGTCTCCCTCCAGCTGCCTATTGGAATTACCTGGAAAGTGATTTTTTAAAAAGTTCTCAGCACAGGGGATAGCTCTGAAGTACATGGCACCTGTGACTCTCAAGTCTTTCAAGACTTTCAAGCAAGAGGCTGCAAGTCTGATTCTGTCAAATGTGCTGATCTAGTCTTGGGGACTGTCCTGAGTGGGATCCCCATGGACACATGTGCGTCAGCCCTGCAGCAAGATATTCAAGCACCATACCAAGGAGACCCTTACTCATCACAGCAGCACCAAAGGGAAGGGGAAACCTAATAAACAAAAACCAAATAAAGTCTGTTCAAAACACAGGGTAAATTCAAATGCTGGAGATGGAGCAATGATACAATAGCAGGATATGTACCTTGCACTCAACTGACCTGGGTTCAATTCCCAGCATCCTATATGGTCTTCTGGGCCTGCCAGGAGTGACTCCTGAGCATAGAGCTAGGAAGAACCCCTGAGCATGCAGGGTGTACAAAAACCAAAAAGTGGGGGCCAGAGAGATAGTATGGAGGTAAGGTGTTTGCCTTTCATGCAGGTCATTGGTTCGAATCCTGGTATCCCATATGGTCCCCCGAGCCTGCCAGGAGCGATTTCTGAGTGTAGAGCTAGGAGTAACCTCTGAGTGCTGGTGGGTGTGGCCCCAAAACAAACAAAAAACCCAACAAAAACAAAAACCAAAAAGTCCTCCAATGGGGTCGGAGAGATAGCAGGGAGGTAAGGTGTTTGTCTTGCATGCAGAAGGTTGGTGGTTTGAATCCCAGCATCCCATATGGTCCACCGAGCCTGCCAAGAGCGATTTCTAAGTGTAGAGCCAGGAGTAATCCCTGAGTGATGCTGGGTGTGACCCAAAAACCAAAAAAAAAAAAAAGGGCCCGGAGAGATAGCACAGCGGTGTTTGCCTTGCAAGCAGCCGATCCAGGACCTAAGGTGGTTGGTTCGAATCCCTGTGTCCCAAATGGTCCCCGTGCCTGCCAGGAGCTATTTCTGAGCAGACAGCCAAGAGTAACCCCTGAGCACCGCCGAGTGTGGCCCAAAAACCAAAAACAAAAACAAAAAAAATTGGCCAGAGAGATAGCACAGTGGCATTTGCCTTGCAAGCAGCTGACCCAGGACCTAAGGTGGTTGGTTCCAATCCCTGTGTCCCAAATGGTCCCCCATACCTGCCAGGAGCTATTTCTTAGCAGACAGCCAGGAGTAACCCCTGTGCACTACTGGGTGTGGCCCCAAAACAAACAAACAAAATGTCCCCCAATGCCCTACTAAGGTCACCAACCAGGTTGACTAAATAAAATCTCCTGCATAAGATTCCCTTTTTGTGGCTGGAGAAATAGTACAGTGAGAAGGAAACTTGCTTTGCTATGGCTGATCAGGACTCAATCCCTGGCATCCCATATAGTCTGCCTGAGCACACCCAGGAGTGACTCTTTTTTTTTGTTTTGTTTTGTTCTGGGCACACCCAGTGATGCTCAGGAGTTATTTCTGGCTATGCACTCAGAAATCGCTCCTGGCTTGTGGGGACCATATGGAATGCTGGGGATAGAACCCAGGTCTGTTCTGGGTCAGCCATGTGCAAGGTCAATGCCCTATTACTGTGCTGTTATTCTGGCCACCAGGAGTGATGCTTGAAGCACAGCCAGGAGTATCCCATGATCCTTGCCAGGTGTGGTCTCAAATCTCTTATCCAGCTACTCCCCAAAAAAGAAAGTAAAGATTAAAAAAAAATTCTGCCTTTTTTTTAGGCCATACCTGGTGGTGTTTAAGGGCTGCTCTTGATTCAATGCTTAATGGGTCACTCCTTGTGGGGTTCGGGGACCCATATGGTGCTGGGGCTTCCCACATGTGAAGCACACAGAGCTGCTGCTGAACTCTCTCCCAAATTCTAGAGGGGAATTCTATTATTTGCTTTGTTTCTTTGGTTTGTGTGTGTGTTTGTGGGGTGTGTGTGTGTGTGTGTTTGTGGTGTGTGTGTGTGTGTGTTTGTGGTGTGTGTGTGTGTGTGTGTGTGTGACATCTGGCAGTGCTTAGGTCTTATTCCTGGTTCTGCTCATGGGACCATGTGGGGTGCTGCAGATCAACTCCAGGTTGGCCACATGTAAGGCAAGTCCCTCATCCTCTATACTAGCTTCTGGCTCCAAATTCCTGTTTCTAGTAAGTTAAAATTCTTAGGAAGTAGAAAAATGAAAACAAGCAAAGACTTACCCCAAAAGAAACATCATAGTCTTTGGAGGTGTAAGGTTTATCTGAAAGATCTTCAAAAAACTCTGCTAGGGAGTCAAGAGTCTTCTCTGCCAGTCTTTCGTACGTGGTCTCATCCAGAGAGCTGTGACACAGAAACACCGAAGACCATTACCAGTGGTACCACATCAGGCAAGTTCACTGACATATATATGTATTTTTGGTTTGGGGGCCACACCCTAAGACACACAGGCTATGCACTCAGAAAATGCTCCTGGCTTGGGGGACCATATGGGATGCCAGGGGATCAAACAGTGGTCTGTCCTAGGTCAGCGCGTGCAAGGTAAATGCCCTATCACTTGCACCACCGCTCCGGCCCCCCAGTGACATATTTGTTTTGTTTTGTTTTGGGTCACATCCAGCAGCGCTCAGGGGTTACTCTTGGCTCTCTGCTCAGAAATCGCTTCTGGAAGGCTCGGGGGACCATATGGGATGCCGAAATTCTAACCACCAACCTTCTGCATGCAAGGCAAGCATCCTGCCTCCATGCTATTTCTCTGGCCCTCCACTGACATATTTTTAAGGTAATGTTTGAAATGGAAGGAAAATATCTAACATGTATAGAGTCTCAGAGAATTCACAGGGAGAAATTAAAATTGCCTCTCATCCCTGAGATAACTACTACTAGAATTTCTTCTGTAGCTTTCCAATCTTTCTAGAATTTTTTGTTTGATTTTGTTTTGTTTTGGGGCCATACTTGGTGGTGCTCAGGAGTTACTCCTGGCTCTGCACTCACAAATTACAGGTGAAATTTGTGGGACCATATGGGATGCTGGAGATCAAAGCCAGGTCAGCTGCATGCAAGGCAAACACCCTATCCATTGTACTACTGCTCTGGCCCAAGAATTTTCTATTCTTTAAAATAACAATGGATGGACCCGGAGAAATAGCACAGCCGCATTTGCCTTGCAAGCAACCAATCCTGGACCAAAGGTGATTGGTTCGAATCCCGGTGTCCCATATCGTCCCCCGGGCCTGCCAGGAGCTATTACTGAGCAGATAGCCAGGAGTAATCCCTGAGTACTGCCGGGTGTGGCCCAAAAACCAAAAAAAAAACAAAAAAAAAAAAAAACAAAAAAAAAAAACCCCAAAACCAGAAACAAAACACACACACAAAAAACAAACAAACAAACAATGGTGATGGATGTGGTGTTTGCATTTACGTGCATCCAAAACTTTCTTTTTCTTTCTTGAGCCATATCCAGTGATACTGAGGGTTTACTCCTGGCTCTACATAGGCTCAGGTATCACCCCTGGAGGGGCTTGAGGAACCATATGGGATGCTGGGGATGGAACCAAGGTCAGCTGCATATAAAGCAAGTACCTTACCCACTGTACTATTGCTTCAGCCCAGATAAGTGCTGCCTTTAAAAACTTCTATAATTATATGGCAACAGAAAGCAGACGGGGAAGGGAGGAACAAAGAAGGAATCAATGTACATGGGGTTTCTCTTTGGAGAAGTGAAACAGCCCTGAGATTTAGTGGTAAAAGCTGCACAACCTTGCAAACATTCTAAAGCACATCAAAAAGACAGGGCAGAAAACAAAAAGAACTCCATGTGACGACCACACTGGAAGCTCTTGAGCCAGGAAGGGTCATGGAACCACAACTGAACTGAGTCGATGTGCATGTCATGTGTCTAAGCTGGACCTGTCCTAGCTCCTGACACAGCACAGAGATTAACAACTAATCTCTGAAAACAACTGCAACATCCAACAGGAGGTAAAATGAATTATAGTACAATTTTAACTCTTAAGGCTATTTCATGAAAAATAATGGATAAAGAGTGTGTATATGTGTGCAAACATAATGTACTGAAGGGTGGTGATGTGTGTGTGTGTGTGTGGGAGAACAGGAGTCAATGTGAGGATGTTTGTACCTCACCTTGGGCCACCAGAAGTTCCTGCCGACCTGAGATTCACCAAACACATGCTCTGCTTTTTGACATTCAGAATCTGGTCAAGGCAATGGAGATTCAAATTCTAAAAGAAACGAAGAATATTATTCTTTTCAGTATATTACAGTCCATTAAAGTACCACTTTTTCATTAAAAAAGGCCATGATAAGGGGCTGAGAGTGACAGCAGAGTGGGTGTAGGGCATTTGCCTTGCATGCAGACAAGTTTAATTTCCAGCATCCCATTTGGTCCCCTGACCCTGCCAGGAGTGTTTTCTGAGCACAGAGCCAGGAAGTAAACCCAGAGAACTGCTGGGTGTGGCCCCAAAACAAAAACAAAAAAAAGTAAGTAACCCTGCTGTTTTTCAGGAGTATTTCTCAGGCATTTTCTATACCTCTTTTATTCATTATCATCTTCATCACTATTCTTTTTGTTTGAGGGGCCACAAAAGGTTCTCAGATCTGTGCTTGGAGATCACACCTAGCAGGGGATGGAGTGATTCAGGGATCAAAGTGAACTCTCCCACACTTACTTTATCAATGTTCTACCAAGGAGGGAATGGGGTGATGGGCCTGCTAATTTTTCCAGAGAAGCTGCAATTCACACCTAGGTCCCAACTTTGATCCTCAGCATCCAACCCTCTAGTGTCTACAAACATGGTGTGAACCAAAGAATGCATGCCAATGGGAAGTTTAAGCCTCAAGTCCAAATTCTGGAGCTCTGTCTGTTTGGGTTGGACTTCACCCGCTCCAGTCATCATCCACAAAATAACCTGCCACAAGGCCTCAAGCTGCCCACTCTGGATCTGTATTCCCAGAATGTACCACATAACTCTTTACTGGGGGGCTTCATGGTATCCCAGTTGGGTTCTAGGGACCATATGAGGTACTGAGTCAGCTGAGTGCAAGGCAAGAGCTTACCCATTGTTCTATTGCTCTGGCCCGCTAGCTACCATGTCGCTCTCAGGCCAGTATAGAGACTCTAGTGAAGCTGCTAGGCCATCCTCCTGCGAATTTGCTCTCATTCTCAGTTACCTGAATTCCTTCTATGTGGACTTCTTCCTTCCAAGTTGGAAAGTAACTGGCACTAACGAGCTAAAGCATTTTATATATATGTGAACCCAATTTATTCCTCCCCCCAGCTCTACAAAATGGGTGCCACTCCTTATCTCCTCTTCACAGAGAAGGCAGCCAAACTTTTCACCTCCCTGCTCCTCCCTCTCTCATTCCCACACCGCTGATCCACACAGCCCTGCAGAATAGAAAAAGGAGAATTTGACGGGGTGCTTTTCATTAGATCAAGATCTAATTGCTGGGCCAATAATTGTATCACTGCCACTTGCCTCCTGACAGGAAGCATTTCCTTTATAAATGCCTCAGTTTGAAAAAACAAAAACAAAAAACCCCAAACACACATGCACTGCACTAATAAAGCACTAACACTACACAACACACACATAGGCATAACACATTACATCCAGACACACTACTTCATTATAGTTACACTTTTCTTTTTGTTTGTTTGTTGTTTATTCGTTTTGGGGGCACACCCAGGGGTGTTAAGGGGTTACTAGGCTCTAAGAAATCGCTCCTGGCAGGGTGGGTGGGGGTAAATGGGATAATGAGTATGGAATCCGGGTTCCTGCTGGGTGGGCCGCATGCAGTGCAAGGCTATGCAAAAGCCCTACCGTTGTGCATCACTCCAGGCCTCTCTTTTTGCTTCTTGGGACCACTTCCCGGGGTGGTCGGGACCTAGCCCAGGTTGGGCTTAATTACGCGGCTCACCGAGGACTCAGCTTCGGGTCCCCAGGCTATGACTCTGAAACTCCTGCATGCAAAGCGTTCCTTTTGGACTCTCTTCCTAGTGCAGTCTATACTCTGGTGTTTTGTTTTTTGGGTCACACCCGGCAGCGCTCTGGGGTTCCTCCTGGCTCTACGCTCAGAAATCGCTCTTGGCAGGCTCAGGGGACCAGATGGGATGCCGGGATTCGAACCACCGTCCTTCTGCATGCGAGGCAAACGCCTTACCTCCATGCTATCTCTCCGGCCCCACAGTCTACACTCTGAACAAACCATATTAATCTAATAGACGCGCATCAAAGACAGAAAAGCACCTGCTCTGGGCCACTGACTGCTTGCACCGAATTCTCAAACAAGTGAAGCGCGCAGCTCAAGGACAACGCCTGGGCCGCCGCTGTCCGAGACCCAGGCCCCCACCCGCCAGGGTCGAGGCGGCCGGACTGGGCCCGCAAGGCCGGGCCTGGGCTCCTTGGCAGGCCCGGGAAGGGGCCCGGCCCGGCCCCTCGGTGCTTCCGGCCTGCGCCGGCGCCGCCGCCCGCCCCGCGCAGCGCCTCCGGCGGTTCCCCAGCGTCCCCGCAGCCGCCGGCTACTCACCGCGCGGCTCCCGGAGCGCAGGCCTCGGCGGTCGCAGAGCCGCGTCCCGTCCGCCGGCCGCGGGGCTCGGGCGCGGGCCTGGGCAGAGCCGGGTGGCGCCGAGCGGGGCAGCAGGCCGAAGGCGGCGCGGCGACCCAGGCTCCACATGCTGCCGGCAATGCCCGCCCGTCCGCCCGCCCGCCTGCAGCGGCGACCCCTGGTGGCCACTGGCTGCTCCTGCACCCGCTCAGGTCCCCCTGCTGGCTGGCGGGCGGGCGGGCGGGCTGCTCAGGTCCAGCCGGGGAAGAATTTCCCAGCAGGCCTCTCTCCAGGCGTGGACCACAGCCTGCTTTGTTGCTTTGTTGGCCTTGTTGGTTTCTTTCTGGTGTCTGGGCCACACCCGGCGGCGCTCAGGGGTTCCTCCTGGCTCTCAGCTCAGAGCTCGCTCCTGGCAGGCTCAGCGACCCTATGGGATGCCGGGATTCGAACCACCGTCTTCTGCATGCAAGGCAAACGCCCCACCTCCATGCCCTCTCTCCGGCTCCTGCCTTTTCTTTTTCTAAAGCGCCAAGCGAGGGCGATCGTGAAAGCAGCTTTTACGTCCAGGAAGTGGCAGGTTGCAAGCCAAAGTTGCCCATTGTCCTGAGCTGCGCGGGTTCCAGGAAAGGCTGTGGCCGTGACGAATGCCGGGTTGAAACCCGACGCCTCCCACTCCGGCGCTGTGTCGCTCCTGGGCCTGTCGGTTAACCCTGCTGGTTCCGCTGTAAGATGGGCTTCATGAAAGTTTTTACTTGTATGAATAAAATGAGTTGTAAAGTCTTGCTGGACAGCCGCTGGATCAGTAAACATTAAGAAACATTAAGAGTGGGGCCCGGAGAGATAGCACAGCGGCGTTTGCCTTGCAAGCAGCCGATCCAGGACCAAAGGTGGTTGGTTCGAATCCTTGTGTCCCATATGGTCCCCCGTGCCTGCCAGGAGCTATTTCTGAGCAGACAGCCAGGAGTGACCCCTGAGCACCGCCGGGTGTGCCCCCCCCCCAAAAAAAGAAACATTAAGAAAGCTCTGGGATTGGAGCAGGTGCTTTGCAGGGTAGGTGGCTTGGGTTAGTGCAAGGCACCAGATAGTTCCTGGAGCACTGCAAGGACTGACCCTCGAGCACCACTGAGTGTGCCCCCCCATTAAAATGTTCCAAATTGGGATATTACAAAAAGAACACAAATGGAAAATCTCTTTTACATGATACATATGCTTTAGGAAATGTCAAATGTGCATATCAGTCTGTAAATTTTTTGGTGAAGGTCTTGGGCAGAGGAATACAGTTTCCAGAGTTATTCAACTTCTTTTGTTTCTTTGTGAACAGAGGCAGTAAGGGGATTATATAAACAGTTTGGACACTGAGAGTTGTCCAAGAGGAACACAAAAGAAAGGGTGGCATATAATATTGTATAGTTAGAGGGAGGAGCAATCCAGGAAGTCTTCATGGAAGAAGTGGGGTCTACACAGTGCCTAGAAAAACAGGGGGTGGGACTGGAGAGATAGCGTGAGGTAAGGCGGCGTTTACCTTGCATGCAGAAGGACAGTGGTTCGAATCCCGGCATCCCATATGGTTCCCCAGCCTGCCAGGAGCGATTTCTGAGCAGAGAGCCAGGGGTAACCCTTGAGCGCTGCTGGGTGTCACCCAAAAACCAAAAACCAAACCAAAACAAACAAACAAACAAAAAACAGGATAGAGGAAGTGAGATCTGACTGGCTAACAGAGAGGTGATCCACAGCATCCTCTTGGATAAGGGACATTCTTATTTTTTAATTTAAATTTTATTTTAGGCACTATAGATGACTATATATATTATATATATTTTGGGCCACACCCAGTGATGTTCAGGGGTTACTCCTTGCTATGTGTTCAGAAATCGCTCCTGGCTTGGCATGCTGAAGATCGAACCAGGTCCATCCTGGACCTGCCGCATGCAAGGCAAATGCCTGAATTGTTTTTGTTTTGGGGCCACACCCAGTGGTGTTCAGGGGTTACTCCTGGCTCTGTGTTCAGAAATTGCTCCTGGTTGGGTGGAGAGATAGCACAGCAGTAGGGCGTTTGCCTTGCACATGCCGACCCGGCATGAACCTGGGTTTGATTCCCTGCATCCCAACAACTAAAAAGAGGTCAATTAGATCTCTAATACTGTGGTGACTATTATATTTTAATACTTGTCCTAATTGAGATTTGGGATTTTTATTTTATTTTATTTTATTTTTGTTTGGGGGTCACACTGGCAGCACTCAGGGGTTACTCCTGGCTCTATGCTCAGAAATTGCCCCTAGCAGGTTCGGGGGACCATATGGGATGCCAGGATTCAAACCACCGACCTTCTGCATGCAAGGTAAACGCCTTACAGCTGTGCTATCTCTCTGGCCCCTAGATTTGTTTTATTTTAGGGCTATACCTGTAATGATCAAGGCTCACCCACTCCTGGTTTATTGTTTAGAAATTATTCCTGACAGTGCTTGGGTGATCATATGGGGTGTTGAAGATTGAACTTGGGTTGGATATATGCAGGGCAAGAACTGTACTAAATTTTCAACTCCAGTAGTTATTGGGAGAAGAAAAGAAAGGTTTGTATTACTGACATCTCATAGGTAGTGCTGAGGGTTTTATTAGATGGCCCATGGTCCACAGACCTGACTCCATGAGACAGACATCCAGTTCAGAATTCATGGTGCCATGGCTGAGTTGCCCTCATAGAAACCACCTCAGATGATCCAATGTAGAAGCAAAGAAAAGATTTTGGGGAAAAAAAATGAAAAGAAAAGAGTGTGGGCATGCCCCAGATCCTGGACATGATACACTTACAGTAATTTTTATTATATATGATGGGTGGGGCCACACCCAGCAGTGCTCAGGATTGCACTCAGGGATCACTCCTGGCGATTCTTGGGGGACCATGTATGGTGGCAGGAATAGAACCAAGTTAAATGTATGCAGGCAAGTGTCTTAACCACTAGACTATGTCTCTGGCCTCAACTGTCCATTATATCTGGAGAGTCACATCCTGTCACTATGCTTGTCTCTCATTGTTGTTTCCTAGTTTTCCATCTATTTGGGAGATTGGATTTTCTTTGTTTTTGTGATATTTTTATTTTATACAGGTAGTATTGCTTTACAAGAATGTAGATATATGTTTTATGGGTACAGTGTTACTGCAGCCTACACACCAACATCCCAAAGTCTCTCCAGCACACTCCCAAGACACTTCCTTTCCACTCTGCCAACCACCCCTGGAAATGTTCAGATCTGTGTCCAGAGACTGGGGCTTGATTTTTATGAGCGATTGTCTCCTTCCTTGCTTTGTTTTGTGCTGTGCCACCTGTGAGTCAGCTCATCCAATAATTACCTTTGTTCTTCTGATTGAGCATGAATCCCCACTCTCCAGTTCCAGGCCACATTGTAGCTAAAATAAAGATTCTATCATACAACTATTTATAAGAGAAACTTATTCCACTTATAAATACTGGGGGCTGATATTTATTATTTTTCTATTCTGTCAACTCATCTGTTGCTGGATACTTGGGTTGTTTCCAGACCTCAGCTACTGTGAATGATCACAGCAGTGAACAGAGGTATGCAAATATCTTTTCAAATTGGTGCTTTTGTATTCTTTGGGTAAATACCTGAAAGCGGGATTCCTGGATCACATGAAAACTCTATTTTCACTATTTTTTTTTAAGAAATCACTACACTGTTTTCCATAGGCATTGAACCTATGGAAATATTATATTCTCATCAATAGGGGAGAAGATTTCCCCCTTCTCTCTTCATGTGCCTGCCTGCATCTGCACTTGCATCTGGCCTTGTGTGTACGTGCATGTTGGCAGTGCTCAGAGCTTCCTCTCAGGAATCATTCTCTGCCCCTCCCCTCTTGGTCTCTCTCTCACTTTCTTTATTATTATTATTATTATTATTATTATTATTATTATTATTATTATTATTTTGGTTTTTGAGTCATACCCGGCAGCGCTCAGGGGCTACTCCTGGCTCTATGCTCAGAAATCTCCCCCAGCAGGCTTGGAGGACCATATGGGATGCCGGGATTCGAACCACAGTCCTTATGCATGCAAGGCAAACACCTTACCACTGTGCTATCTCTCCGGTCCTTCTCTCTCACTTTCAAGCAGAAGCTCCATTGTTATATCTTTTTCTTTTGCCATACCAAGCAGTACTTAGGAGTTACTCCTGGCTCTGCACAGAGGAATTACTCCAGGGGTTGTTCAGAGGAACATAAGGGATGCTGGGGATCAAACCTGGGTTTGGCCTTATGCAAGACAAATGCCCTCCCTACTGAGCTCTTGTTCTAGTCTCAGTTTCTTTTTTATTTTTTTAATTAAATCACTGTGAGATAGATCTACAAAGTTATTCACAATTGAGTTTCAGACATATACATACAGTCAGTACAATACCCATTGCTTCAACAGTGTACATTTCCCATCACCATTGTCCCCTCTTTGTTTTCCATCCTCCATCTTGCCTGCCTTTAAGGCAAACATCCTTCTCTCTCACTTTCTTGCTCTCCCTCCCTCTTCCCCTTTCGCTTCTAATTATCTTGGTTTGTGATATAGTTACTGAAGGGATATCATGCATATCACTTTATCTTCTTTTAGCACCCAATTTTTGTCCAGAGTGATCATTCCTAACTATCATTGTCATAGAGGTCCCTTCTCTGCCCTAACTGCCCTCTGCTGCTCTTTGTGGCAAGTTTTCTACCGTGCACCAGTCCTCCCAGCTCTCATCTCTGTTGTCTCTGAATATTAACACCAAACTATTGTTTTTATATCTCACAAATGAGTGTTATCATTCTATGTCTATTCCTATTACTCTCACTTACTTCTTTCAGCATAACACTCTTCATATCCATCCGTGTGTAAATGAATTTTATGACTTCATTTTTCCCAGCAGCTGCATAGTTTTGCATTGTGTAGATGTACCATAGTTTCTTTATCCAGTCATCTCTTATTAGACACTTGGATAGTTTCTAGATTATAGATATTGTGAATAGTGCTGCAATGAGTACAGAGGGCTTTTCTGCATTGTGTTTTGGGGTGTCTAGGGTATATACCTAGGAAAGGTATTAATAGGTCACACAAAAGCTCAATTTCAAGTTTGTTTTTGTTTTTGGGCCATGTCTGGTGGCACTCAGTGGTTACTCCTGGCTCTGCGCTCAGAAATCACTCCTGGCAGGCTTGGAGGACCATATAGGATACTGGATATTGAACAAGTATTGGTTTCAGGTAGGTTGGATGCAAGGCAAATGCCCTACCCACTGTGCTATTGCTCCAACCCCCAATTTCTAGTTCTTTTTAAGCAATATCCATATTGCTTTCTAAAAAGGCTGGACCATTTGACTGCCCACCAGCAGTGAATGAGAGTCCCTTTCTCTCTGCTTCCATGCTAGCACTGACTATTCTTTCTTTCTTTCTTTTTTTTTTTTTTTTTTTTTTTTTTGGTTTTTGGGCCACACCTGGCGATGCTCAGGGGTTACTCCTGGCTGTCTCAGAAATAGCTCCTGGCAGGCACGGGGACCATATGGGACACCGGGATTCGAACCAACCACCTTTGGTCCTGGATCGGCTGCTTGCAAGGCAAATGCCACTGTGCTATCTCTCCGGGCCCTCTTTCTTTTTTTTTTTTTTTTTTTTTTTGATTTGTGCTAGTCTCTGCAGTGTGAGGTCATATTGCATTATACTTTTGATTTTCATCTTCAGGGATTACTCTTGACAGTGCTTAGGGTGCCAGGAATTGAACATGGGTTAGCCATGTGCAAGGACAGTGCTCTACTCACTGTTATCTCTTTAGACTTATTTCTGGGGTTTTAGAAATAAGTCATTCCCAGAGGTATAGAGTGGTATACCTCAAGAGGACCCCACCAATATTTATGCCATCTTACATGATTGTGGGGACTTGGACATTTTTCAGAAGTGATGCAGTGTGACTTTGAAGATTAGATCATTAAGAAGATAAGGTTTTCTCTGTATTTCCTCTTTTGGGAGGAATATTGGTCTGGGAACCAGCTGTGGCTTGTACAAACCAGCCCAGAGTGACCACAAAGATAGGAACTAAGGTCCAAGGTTGCAACCAGCATCAATCACTAGACCTATTTTTTTTTTTTTTTTTGGTTCTTGGGATGCATTCAGCAATGTTCAGAGGTTACTCCCAATATTGCATTCTGAAATTACTCCTGGAGGTGCTTGGGGAACCATATGGGATGCCAAGGATCAAACCCTGGTCGACAGCATGCAAGGTAAGTGCACTTCCAAGAACACAGAGCCAAGAATAAGCTCTGAGCATTGCCAGTTTTGGCCCAAAGCCAAACAAAACAAAACAAAAAATAAGCCTGTATGTGCTGGGGTTTTTTTCTTAGAGTCATGGTCCTGGAGCCTTAGGCATATTCTCTTTGTCCTTGGGGACTCTGCTCTTTTGGCAAATATGACCTTCAGAGTCTTTTCTGAATTAAACCTTAAGCATCCAGCTGTGTGTATCTCCGCCTATTTTATTTTCTCTTTTGGCCACACCAAGAGGTGTTCAAGAGTTATTCCTGACTCTGCACTTAGGAATTACTACTGAAGGGTACCGGGTTTACACCCAGGATGGCCACATGCAAGGCATACCTACCCGCTTTATTATTGCTCCAACCCTCATTGATGGATTCTACTAACATAACCTTAGTGAAACAAGCCGATGAAGTCAAAACACTGATGAAACAGGGCTTTGTATTTAGTGCAAGTTATAATTTGAGGACTTTCACTTTTAGTTATACTTTCATAACTTTGTATTAGAACATTCAATTTTAGGTAGTCACTGTGGTATAAAAATAAAGATAATAAACAATGTTAGTGTTCATCAGTAGATTGTTAAATATGTGGTACTTTCATTCCATACAATCATATGCTCTTGAAAAAGGAAAGAGTTCCATGTTTATTAAGTGCTGATATTGAATGGCCTTCTTATTTTTAGAAAACAAGCAAGGTCTAAAGAGCTAGTACAAGAGTTAAGGACTTCTCTTGCTTGTTGCTGGCCCCAGTACAATCCCTGGCATGATATAGTTCCCCAAGCACCATGGAAGAGACCCCTAGACAGAGCCCAGAAACCTCCCTGAAGAACTACTGGGTGTAGCCTCAAAACCCAAACAATAAAGGAAAAATAGGTGCTGGAGAGATAGTATAGCAAGTAAGTCTCTTTTTCCTTGCATGTAACTCATGAATACATGAGTGTATTCAATACCTGGTACCCAAACCCCTGAGTTCATATGATCCCTTGAGCATGGAGGCAGGAGTAAGCCCTGAGCCCTGCCAGGTGTGGCCCTCAAACTATATATATATGTATGTATGTATATGTGTATATATATGTATATGTATATACATACATACATGTATATATAAATGAAAGGTAAGCATAAACTCTTTGTGTAGTTTAATTTCTTAAAAAATCTTTGTACAATGTATTTATTAAGGCACAGTGTTTTTCTCAGAAGCATACAGGAAACTATAGCAGTTGCACTCTAGGATACAGAGTTAATTAAATGGGTAAAAAAAGCCTTTCATCTTGATCACTTCTTTTTTTTGTTTGTTTTTGTTTTTGTTTTTGGGTCACACCCGGCAGCGCTCAGGGGTCACTCCTGGCTTCATGCTCAGAAATCGTTCCTGGCAGGCTCGGGGGACCATATGGGATGCCGGAATTTGAACCACCGACCTGCACGAAAGGCAAATACCTTACCTCCAGGCTATCTCTCCGGCCCCTTGACCACTTCTTTAATGTTTTTTATTTCCTTTAATGTTTTAATGTGGGGACTCTGAAGAGGTATTGTCATTCTCTACCAATAGGCTGGTGCTGCCAGGGATCCGTTGCTTACCTGGGAGGTACTAGGAGCATCCTGGATGCACTCAGTGGTCCTGTTGGCTTTTATTACTATACCAGGTGCTATAGTGCTGTAGTATAGAGCTATATTCTTGGAGACCAAGCAGAGTTAGGGAATGAACCCAGAGAGAGTACTGTATCTCCATAGTGGAATACAACACAGTTCTAAGAAAGAACAAAACCATGCAGTTTGTAGCAACATGTATGAAACTAGAGGGTATTATGAGTGAAGTGAGTCAGAAGAATAGACACAGGACCAGAGAGATAGCACAGTGGTAGGGCATTTGTCTTGCAAGTGATTGATCCAGGACCTACTGTGGTACAAATCCCAGCATCCCATATGATCCCCTGTGCCTTCCAGGAGTGATTTCTAAGCACAAAGCTAGGAGTAATCCCTGAACACCGCTGGGTGTGCCCCCCCCCCCCAAAAAAAGAGAAAATAGAAGAACAGGGACAAATATAGAATGATACCTCTCATATGTGTTACTTAGACCTCAATGTAGCAACGAAGGTCCAAAGACAACATAATGCGAGAAATGATCCACACAATTGAGCCAGGGGAGTTGGGAGAGAGGGCTCTTGAGGTCGTTGGGAGAGGGAGGTGATGGGATTGATACTGGAATTATTATTTTTTATTTTTATTTATTTATTTATTTATTTTTTGTTTTTTTGGGTCACACCCGGCTGCGCTCAGGGGTTACTCCTGGTTCTATGCTCAGAAATTGCTCCTTTCAGACTTGGGTGGCCATATGGGATGCCGGGATTCAAGCCACTGACCTTCTGCATGAAAGGTAAATGCCTTGTCTCCATGCTATCTCCCGGTCCCATGTTGGAATTATTTGAATGAGAAACCATTATTTACATTTTTGCAAACCACAGAATCAATAAATTAAAACATGTAAAAACACACAATAAAACTATAAAAAAATTATTTTTGTTTGTTTTTGGACCACACCCGGTGACACTCAGGGATTACTCCTGGCTGTGTGCTCAGAAATTGCTCCTGGCTTGGGGGACCATATGGGATATGGGAGATCAAACCCAGGTCCATCTTGGGTCAGCTGCGTGCAAAGCAAATGCCCTACCACCGTGCTATCGCTCTGTCCCCCAAACTATAACATTTTTGGCAGCATCCACCCATGTTGTATTTATGGAGAAAAGTGAAAAAAGTTTCAGAGGCCCTACTGTGGAGTGGTCGCAGGGAAGGGCTCTGAGGGGCTCTGATGAGATCAAGTGCTCTGCCCTTGGCTCAAATGCTGTTACTATAGGGTAGGGACAGTTGGAGGAGGATCATGCCAGAGTTCAATCTACAGAGATAATAAAAGAGTTACGTCTCTAGTTTTCTTTCAGGCTCGGTTGGCCTTGGGCTTCATTTCAGCTGAGTGATCTGGCTCTGAACACTTTTAACTTCCTGCCTGAGGTGGTTTCAGCTTTAGGGAAAAGAAAGCCCAATGTATTTGCTTAGAATGATTGATAAGAGAAGTTGTCAAGGTTCTTTCATGTTTTCTGACATTTGCCAAGGGCACTTTTTTCTTCTGTAAGGAGGGATGAAAAATAGCAGCTTGTCCCAGGAGACTGATATGGGACCAGAACCTTAATGCAAGGTCTGGAATGCAATTTGTTACCTAACCTTGTGAGACTAGATTAAGTTAGTCAAATATTGACCAGATTAGTTGATCAATAATTCTGAAAGTGCTTTTGGCAATCAGTTGAAAACACTTGAATTGTGCAAACTGCTGACACTATCAGTGACCCGAGGGAAGCTTTTCAGTACAAAATTTCTCAGTGGAACCTGTTGAAATGACCAGAGGGAAGAAGCATGTGATATATCTGAAATACTCCTTCTGAGAGTCACTCTTTTTTTTTTCCCTTGGTTTTTGGGTCACACCCAGCAGTGCTCAGAGGTTACTCCTGGCTCTATGCTCAGAAATTGCCCCTGGCAGGCACAGGGGACCATATGGGATGCTGGAATTTAAACTACCTTTCTTCTGCATGAAAGGCAAACGCCTTACTTCCATGCTATCTCTCTGGCCAAGAGAGTCACTCTTTTGTTGGATTTTGTTTGTTTGTTTGTTTGTTTTTGGGCCACACCTGGTGGTGATCAGGGGTTACTCCTGGTTCTACACTCAGAAATCTCTCTGACAGGTTGGGGGGACTATATGAAATTGAATCCCAGTTCATTCCAGGTTGACTGCGTGCAAGGCAAATGGCCTACCACTGTGCTATTGCTCCCCCTGAATTTGTGTTTTATACTTTATATACTTTAGTCACAATCATGGCTAAACAGATTGGAAACAGATTTTGTGAACTCAAGCAGGTGTTTCTACAAAGCATAATTTAAGAAAAGTTTTATATTTTAGATTTCATTTAAAAGTTACACATATAGGGGCCAGAGAGATAACACAGCGTCGTTTGCCTTGCAAGCAGCCAACCTAAGACCTAAGGTGGTTGGTTCAAATCCCGGCATCCCATATGGTCCCCCATGCCTGCCAGGAGCTATTTCTGAGCACAGAGCCAGGAGTAACCCCTGAGTGCTGCCAGTGTGACCCCCAATAAAAAACAAAAAAAGTTACACATATAAAAAGGGGGAGGCAGAGCAAAAGCATAGCAGATTTACCTTGCAAGTGGCTGACCCAGGTTTGATTCCTGGCATTCCATATGGTCCCCCAAGTCTGCCAAGAGTAATTTTTGAGTGCAGAGCTAAGAGCCTTGAGCACCTCCAGGTGTGGTCCAATCTCTTCATAAGTTACACATATATTTATATAAAGTGATATATAGATTTTTATTTTATTTGTCTAACTCTCATACAATTCTACAGTATTCTAAAGATTCATTAGAAAGATGTCTTACTTTTTGAGGGTGGTTTTTAGGACAGGGTGCTTATGGTTTACTCTGAGCTCTGCACTCAGGGATCACTTCTGGTAGTGCTTTGTGGGGGGACTCTATGTGGTATGTCGATGGAACTGGGGTCAGTTTTGAGTAAGACAAGTGACTTAATTAACCATTGTACTATCTATTCTCTCTGGACTTCCAAAATTTCTCAGATGAAGTACTAACTCCCAGTGCCTGAGAACAGTATATGAACACTGGCTACATCCCGAGAAGGTCTTGGAGTTCTGGAGTTCACATATGCAACTCCAGATATTCCTGATGTTAGAAGAACAGTTTAAGATGGTAGTTTTGGATCCTTGATGTTCTGTGTCCAGACCCCACTTGGACCACACTAGTCTGTTCCTTTGATGGCCTGTATTTGTCGTCCTGGTAAGTTCTCAATGATCTCAGTCCTTATCTGTTGATACTTGATGCTCTTGATGGCCCGATGATCTCTCACTGAGGCATGCTGGTGGTTAGAAACACTCCTGAAGGGGCCGGAGAGATAGCAGGAAGGTAAGGCGTTTGCCTTTCATGCAGAGGGACGGTGGATCGAATCCCGGCATCCCATATGGTACCCCGTGACTGCCAGGGGCGATTTTCTGAGCATAGAGCCAGGAGTAACCCCTGAGCGCCGCCGGGTGTGACTCAAAAACCAAACCCCACCCCCCAAAAAAAAGAAACACTCTTGAAACTGGCTTCAGTTGCTGGAAGTGACTAGGGGTAGGGTGAATGATAAGGAGGCGACTGGAGAGAGACACATAGGTGAGCGTCCCTGATCTCTATTGAGAGTCCAGGATCACTTTCCTAGACGAGATCTACTAGCATCTATTTTTTGTTTGTTTGTTTTTTGGTTTTTTTTGGGGGGGGGGGTTTACACCCGGCGGTGCTCAAGGGGTACTCCTGGCTCTGCGCTCAGAAATCACTCCTGGCAGGCTCGGGGGACCATATGGGATGCCGGGATTCGAACCACCGTTCTTCCTGGATCGGCTGCGTTCAAGGCAAATGTCCTACTACTGTGCTATCTCTCCAGCCTAATCAACTAGTATCTTATCGATTTTTCTACTAATGGCTATTCTGGAGATCTAGAGCAGAGCAAATGCTATGCTAACCTGTCACGTGGTCCTCCAACCTGTTCTTGGCCAGCAAGTTTAACTGCAGTTCTGGCTTATCATCGCCAGGTGGCAGTAGTACCCGCTCCGCAGCCAACGAGTGCCATACACAACTCTGATGCATCCCTCTAATGCAGACACATCTCTCAAGTGATCCTCAAACTATGGCCCGCGGGCCACATATTGTATTTGTATCTGTTTTGTTTCTTCATTGCAAAATAAGATATATGCAGTGTGCATAAGAATTCGTTCATAAGTTTTGTTTTTACTATAGTCAGACCCTCCAATGGTCTGAGGGACAGTGAACTGGCCCCCTGTTTAAAAACTTTGAGGAGGACGAGCCTTGGGGCACCATCGTGCGCTGCTTTGTTCTACTTTTTGTAGCTTTCCTTTGGATTGGAGATTTAGCTAATTATGAAAATAATTAGAGGTGGGATCTCTCAGTCTCTAGGCTCTTTAAAGGCTCTCTGGTCTTTGAGGCATTCTGGTGCTCATGCTGGGAACAGAGATCTCTGTCATGGAGGAGGGCACAGGCCCAAAGGCAGCAGAGCCAAGCAGTGCAGGAAGCCAACGGCCACTTGGCCTTGTAGTGTATGTGCCCCACATGCTGTGCTTTCCCTTTGTTTCTTTGCTTCATTCAGCTAACACATGGGGAGACTATTGATGACCGTTTAAGACTCTGCGAGGAAAACGGATATTGCAAGTAAGGTGATAAGCAACAGCCTTCGCAGTGCTGCACCGTGGTGATAGTGGAGTAGGCTGTGGGGCTCAGAGCAAAGGTGTTAGGAGGTGTAGCTGCAACTCAGCCCAGCACAGGAGAGCCCCTGGGGAGATGCAACAACTGCCACTGGTCTTTCAACACAAAATTGAGTGCTGTAGAGCTAGTACAGTGGGGTAAGCATATGCCCTGCAAGCAGCTTAACTGGGTATGAGCCCTTGGACCACATATGGTCCTCAAGCAGAGCCAGGGGAGAAAATGTGCACCTCTAGATGTGACCCAAAAACCCAAATCAAACACCCCCCTATGTCCCACTGAGGACTACTTTTCTTTTGGGGGTGGGGTGGGCACAACTGGCAATGCTCAGGGGTTACTCCTGGCTCTGTGCTCAGAAATTGCTCTTGGCATGGGGCTGGAGTGATAGCATGGAGGTAAGGCGTTTGCCTTGCATACAGAAGGACGGTGGTTCAAATCCTGGCATTCCATATGGTTCCCCGAGCCTGCCAGGAGCAATTTCTGAGCGTAGAGCCAGGAGGAACCCCTGAGCGCTGTCGGGTATGAACCAAAAACCAAAAGAAAAAAAAAAGAAATTGCTCCTGACAGGCTTGGGAGACCGTATGGGATGCTGGGATTTGAACAACCGTCTGTCCTGGATTGGCTGTGTGCAAGGCAAACACCCTACTGCTGTGCTATCTCTCCGGTCCAAGTGGTTCAAAATATTTAGTTGTATATTAGAATCTCATCTGGGAGTCATTTTCAGGCCAAACCCGACAGTGCTCAGGACTTGCTGGTGGACTTGGAGGATCAGCTGTGGTGAGAGATTGAACCTGGTCTGCTGCATACAAGGCAAGAACCCTGCCTATTTTTTGGGGGGAGGGGTCACACCTGGCTTTGCTCAGGGGTTACTCCTGGTTCTATGCTCAGAAATCACTCCTGGCAGGCTCAGGGGACCATCTGGGATGCCGGGATTCAAACCACCGTCCTTCTGCATGCAGAGCAAACGCCCTATCTCCATGCTATCTGTCCAGCTCAAACCCTCCAGCTATTATAATGCTCCAGCCCCTAGTATTTCTTTCATGTCTTAGATGGCTCTATTGTCCTTTGATGGCTGAGGACTTCGAATGGATGTAGCTAGAGCACCTGGCTTTCAAGGCATATTTTGGCAGAGGGTTTATGGGTCTTCAGTTCTGCTGGATCCCTTTTCTGGTTCAGTCGACAGGTGCAGGTTGTCTGTAGAGAGCAAATGCCTGGTTGGCTCTCAAAAGGAAAATGTCAAGTGTTTTCCTGTTGTATTTCTCCTAAGGGGCCTAATTCCTTGTTACAAAATGAGGGTTGTTATGGTGATAGCAGAACAGGGTCACTGAGCAGCAGTTTCCTTCTTTTTTCTTTTTTTTAAAGCAGCAGTTTTTCTAATTTTCTTTTTTTTTTTTTTTTTTTTTTTTGGTTTTTGGGCCACACCCTGTGACGCTCAGGGGTTACTCCTGGCTATGCGCTCAGAAGTTGCTCCTGGCTTCTTGGGGCACCATATGGGACGCCGGGGGATCGAACCGCAGTCCGTCCTAGGCTAGGGCAGGCAAGGCAGGCACCTTACCTCCAGCGCCACCGCCCGGCCCCCTAATTTTCTTTAAGTGGTTGCAAAAAAAAATTTTTTTTTGTTTTTGGGCCACACCCATTGGATGCTCAGGGGTTACTCCTGGCTATGAGCTCAGAAATCGCTCCTGGCTTGGGGGGACCATATGTGATGCCTGAGGATCCAACCGACCTACGGTAGCGCTTGCAAGGCACACACCTTACCTCTAGCGCCACCTTCCCGGCCCCGCAAAAACTTCTCGTATAGCCCACAGTATCAGGATCTAACATTTGATCAGTCACCTGGTCCTATGCTTTGTGGTATACGATAATGACAGGCAACACACGAGGCACCATTGCAGGTGTCTAATTGCACTAGCAGGAGGCACACATGAGAAATGATCTTCAGGAATGTAGAAGGGCTGAGCGTGGTGGCCTTCCAAGATGCCCTCATGGTGGGCAAATGGAAGGTCTCACAGTCCTTGGACATGCCATCTCTCTTGCACCTCACACTGAGATTCTCACTCTTGTATCTTTGTGTTTGCTTGTTTTTGGCCCACACCTGGCCCACATCCTGGCTCTGTGCTCAGAAATATCTCCTGGCAGGCTTGGGGACCATATGGGATGCTGGGATTAAACCCCGTTAACCACATACAAGGTAAATGCCCTACCCACTGTACTATCACTTCAGCCATAGGGTTGTATCTCTTTTTTTTTTTTTGGGCCACACCCGGCGGTGCTCAGGGGTTACTCCTGGCTGTCTGCTCAGAAATAGCTCCTGGCAGGCATGGGGGACCATATGGGACACCGGGATTCGAACCAACCACCTTAGGTCCTGGATTGGCTGCTTGCAAGGCAAATGCCGCTGTGCTATCTCTCCGAGCCCAGGGTTGTATCTCTTAAGTTGAACGTCTGGCCTATTACTACTTGATACTAAGTTTCAAGTTCCTATTTCTAACAAGCTCTTAGACATTTCTACCTGAATGCCTTGAGGAACCAGGGTCTCCTTGTGCCAATCTTGGATTCATTAGTTTATTTATTTATTTATTTTTAATTTTTGGTCCATGCCTGGTGGCACTTAGAAGTTACTCCAGGCTCTGCGCTCAGAAATTGCTCCTCGCTTGGGGGACCATATGGGATTCCAGTGATCAAGCCCTCATCTATCCTGGGTCAACCTCATGCAAAGCAAATGCCCTACTACTGTGTACCATTCCAGCCCTCATCATTAGTTTTCTCCACAGGCTCTGCCTGGCATAGTCTTTGAAGCTTTGCTGACTGTGGCCAGATCCTGTCTCTGGCTGTTCTTTGAAAAAAAAAATGGGGTGCTTTATAAATTAGCATCTGTCACCTCCTTTCTCACCTTCTGAACTTTCTGACTCCTTTCGTGTGTGTGTGTGTGTGTGTGTGTGTGTGTGTGTGTGTGTGTGTATTTGTTTATTTGGCAACACCCAGCAGTACTCAGGGATTATTCTTGTTTCTGCATTTTGAAATCACTCCTGGTAGGCTCAGGGTCTGCCACATGCAAGGCAAATGCCCTACCTCTGGTCCCTCCTTTAGTATCTTTTGTTGTTACACTTTCAGTTTGATTTTGTTGGATGGATCCATGTGGCTCTGTGATCAGGGCCACATCTGGTGGTGCCTGTATACTATGAGAGGTGCTGGCATTTGAACCATTGTCACGGCTGTAGCTGCATAGTAGGAAAGTGCGTTTACTTCAGTTCTCTCCAATCCCAGGAAAGAATTTTCTTATTTCTTTGTAACCTGAGTAAGAGACAAAAAACAGGGTTCCGGATAGATAAAGCACTACAGGGAGGGAAGTATCTCTTAGTGCATATAGATACAAGGGAGAGAGAGGCAAAGACTTCTGTCTTCTTTTTCGAATTTCCCTGTGACACCCCACTTTGGGGAGATCTGCTACACCAACTCTGCAGGTAAAATGCTTTCTTTTTTTGGGGGTACTTGACAGCACTCAGGGGTTACTCCTGTCTCTATGCTCAGAAATTGCTCCTTGCAGGTTCAAGGGACCATACAGAATGCCAGGATTCGAACAACTGACCTTCTGCATGCAAGGCAAACACTTTACCTCCATGCTATCTCTCCAGCCCCATAAAATGCTTTCTTATGCTGCATAACCTTGGCTCAAGGCCACCTTCATAAAAGTTCATGCCAGGCCTGTTTACAAAACTTAGTTTGCTGTCACTACAAGTTTTTTATTTTTTTTCTGGGTCACACCTGCGATGGCGCTCAGGGTTTACTCTTTGCTCTATGCTCAGAAATTGCCCCTGGCAGCCTCGTGGGGAACCATATGGGATGCCGGGATTCGAATTGTTGTCCATCCTGTGTTGGTAGTATGCAAGTCAAACACCTTACCACTGTATTATCACTCCAGCCCCACTTCAAGCATTTTATGTTTAGCATCTTGCTCATGAGAATTTCTGTCCTCAGCGTCTGGTCATTTTGCTTTCTAATGACTTCCCTGCTGCATGTGATTTTTCTTAGCCTTTTTTAGTCTTTGCTGTTTGGGATCCTCACCAGATGGTGTAGACACAGTAATTTCTTAAAATGTTCGCTGTTTCTATGTTGAGTCCATTCATGTGAAAAGGGTACTGCCCACTCCTTTGGCATTAGACTTGTCAATACCATTTGCTTGAGGGAATGCACCTAAAAATAGTAGAAACTGTATGAAAAAGAAGCTACCATCTAGTCTCACTATAGTTATTTTTTTCTGACACAAAAGTGGTGTGCCATAGATGGGGGGCTGCTTGGATCACCTATCTAGAGATTTTGGGGTTTTCTGTTGCTACACCATAACTTAGCAAAAGCTGACTAATAAGAAAGTCTTTTAGATGAGTAGAATTTGCTATTGAGGGGCTGGAGCCATAGCACAGCAGTAGCTGATCCAGATGGATCTGGATTCGATCCCTGGCATCCCATATGGTCCCCCAAGCCAGGAGTGATTTCTGAGCACACAGTCAGGAGTAACCCCTAAATGTCACCAGGTGTGGCCCAAAACAAAAAACAAAAACAAACACCAACCTCCCCCCCCCCCATGAATTCCTTATTGATTCTTTCCTCATGACACAGGGAGTTTTTTTCCTTCATTTTTACTGTCTCAAGATTCAGTTTATGGGCCAGCATGATAGGACTGCGAGTGAGGCATTTGCCTTGCATGCATCTGACCTGGGATTGATCCCCAGCATCCCATATGGTCCCCTGAGACTACCAGAAGTGATTTCTGAGCACAGAGCCAGGACTATCTCTTGAGCACCACTGGATGTGCCCCCCCAAAAAAGAGTCAATTTATTTAGGATTCCACAATATCTGAAAATGAGAATTATCTAGGTTATTTTTCTACCAAATGAAATATCAGATTACAAACTATTCCGATTAACATCCACAACTGAGACAATAGAGAACAAAATATTTTATTTCTCTCAATAAAACTATAGTTTACAATAGTATTTACTAAATAAATTATATAATTTCTCTTTTACAAGCAACAAACTAAATCACAAATATTTCAAAGATATTGTATGTACACGACATAAGGCCTTTTATAAATAGCTTTGCTTTCTCATTTCACTAGTAAACAGTGAAAAATTCTTTATAGAAGCTAGTTTTTCTATAAAGTATCCTCAGACCTATTACGCTGATCTTCATCAGAAACCAACTTAAGCTTTTAATGACATGATTATAAGTTTGCCAGAAAGAGTGAAATTTCTACATTACCATTTTGCAGGAATGAATATTTAAAAAATAAGCCAATTATATATATATATTGTTCATGTATAATCACCGGAGGCATGCAAAATGAAATGACACAAGTATCAATAGGAAAATAGCACTTTCAAGTCCAAAAAGGTGATTGGCAACAGAGGAGAAAAGAACTTCAAGGTAGTTCATGCGGTTCTTCACAGTTCAGCAAAGCAACAGCATTTAACAGGGTCATGTGGTCTGTCACAGCACATCTGCCTGAGGAATTTATGGATCACAGCTCCCCTGACATCTTACCAACAACTAAGCCCAGATGCTTATTATTTTTCAGTGTAGTGGGGCTCAGTTGAATTCCTTTGGGAAGTTCTGAGAAGAAACTTCTCTAACTGTGCTCTGCTCTTGCCCATGTGCAGGGGTCACCGCTTCACTTACTGGAGGAGAAAAAGGAAAAACATCAATAAGAATAAGCTTCGGCACAGATTTATGATGGTTTAAAATTTTTTACATAGATATCTTTATTGCACACATCAGCTCACACTTTGAGGAATTCTCAGCAGGAGAAGGGCAAAACAATACTGTTGGACCATAATCAAGTCATAGGCTTTAGGGTTTGGGCACTAAAACTAGTTGGAGGAACTGGAGTTTCTGGGAAAAAATGATCAGAATATAATTCAACTGTTTTTTGTTTGTTTGTTTGTTTGTTTTTAGGTCACACTCAGTGGCTCTCAAGGGTTACTCTTGGCTCTGTGCTCAGAAATCGCTCCTAGCAGGCATGGGGGACTATATGAAATGCTGGGATTTGAACCACCATCTGTCCTAGATTGGCTGCATGCAATGCAAATGCTCTACCGCTGTGCCAACTCTTTGGTCCCATAACTGTTTCTTAGTAGTGGGAACATACTATTATTTCCCTGGAAGGTGTATGCCTGAGAAATGTACAGAGGAAGAGTGTGTGTGTGTGTGTGTGTGTGTGTGTGTGTGTGTGTGTGTGTGTGTGTGAAGCATCCTAGTTTTTGGATCCTTTTACAATAATTAAAAAAGCAAACAGCTCTCTGGTAATTAACCCATGACATGTTAATTACCATCATGACATGTTAATTATCATTGAGTCTAAGAAGGATAACTTACAAAGATATAACAGTGCTTAAGACACAGTGGGTAAGGCACTTGCTTTGCACTCAGATGACCCAGGTTTGATTTTGACCATCCTATATGGTTCCCTAAGCCTGTCAGGAGTAATTCAAATCTTCCATACAGAGCTAGGGCTAATGCCTGAGCACCAATGGATATGGGCCCCCAACAACTACCTCCTCCCCAAACAGAAATATCCCGGGGCCAGAGAGATAGTACAGAAGGTAAGGCAATTGCTTTATATGTGAAGTATTTAACAACCTATAAAGGTCTTATTTCTAATCCTTTTCCCCCCCACATTTTTTCTGAAACTGATGGATGAATACCTCCAATCACTGTTTAAAGTAGAATTTCTTGGGGCTGGCGTGACAGTATAGTGGGTAGGTATTTGCCTAGTACATGGTCAATCTGGGATTGATTCCTGTTACCCTGAACACCACCAAGAGTAATCCTTGAGTGTAGAGCCAGGAGTACACCCTGAGCACCACTGGGTATGGACCAGATCATACCTCCCAAACACCCCCCCCCAAAAAAAAACCCCCAAAACCAAATATAGAATTTCCCAAGATCTATAATGTACTTTGAAAGTATTTCAGGGAAGAAGTAAAATAAAAGGCTGAACATCACAAATCACAAGACTTTTTGGGATAAAGATGAACAGAGAGTCCCTGATGTCTATAGGGCTGAGGTTCTTAAAAGTGTGTTTTCCATTAAAATGGGAAAATACTATACATACAAATAAGATCCTATCTAATAGAGATTGGAATACACAAATCTTGTAGTGCAAAGGGACCTTACACACTGAACATTGACATAAGGACTTGGCACAGGCCTCAGAAGAAAGGGCATTTTCCATTCACCCCTGAACCAGGGAAGCCATCCACGAAACATCCAGGTTTGTCTATTAACATCACCTGGAAGCAATCCTCTACCATGGAAGACCCTACCACTGCTCAGACATCGACCTGCTCAAAAGAGACTTCCCTTAACACTGAGAAGACTTAACAACAACGACCTGCTTACAGGACAGGGCTTCCTGCATTGTCCTTTAATGATGAGGTGAAATGAGAGGACACTCCACATCCTGACTTCAATGTAGGATATGCAGATTCCAGGATCTTTAATACAGAAACATGATAGCAACAACAGAGACTGTGTGAAAAGTGTGTTGGCACTACGGACAATGTCTTGGATTGGACGATCTAACTTGCCTGGAGCCTAGAGTTGGTCTTATGCCAGGAAACTTCAGGGGTAGGGTCTCTTTGTATTTAGGCCAAGGTTATTCCTTTCCATGCCCCTCATATTTTGGTGGGCCTATGCAAACAACAATTGCCACTCTAACACCGTTTTTACTGTGCTCCTTTGACTCTAATCCTTAAAAAAAAAACCACTTAAAATTTGAGGTTAACTTAAGCTAATATGTACATGGAAATGTTAAAAATACTATGCCTCTAATGTTTAAGGAGTTACGTAAGTTTTATGGCTTTAGATTGCCTTGTGTGCTGTTAAGAAATATTATAATGTTACAATCTGGGGACTTGAGGGACAAAGTAATTGTACATGGATTCTGTTTTATTTATCTTAATGTTCTTTGGCTGAAAGTTCAAAGTTAAGATATCAGCAAGGAGACTTCTTCTGAGAATTATGTTATGGGTGATTGTCCTTCCACTGTAACTTTACCTTTACTCTTTCTTTGCATCTTTGTCCTCATAATTAAAAATAAAAAAATTTAAAAAGTGTGTTTTCATTGAGTGATAACTGATATGTACCATTGTGTTGTTCTTCATCATGTATCAGCACTTGTAGACTTTGTGAAATGATTCCTACAGCAAGTCTAGTTACTGTCCACCAGCACAGAGACTTAGCTGTAGAGATTTACCATCTCGGCAACTTTCAAGTCTGTTCCACACTGCTTCTGAGTTGTTACGCTTCACATGACATCCCAGGGACTTTAATCAGTGGAAGTTTGTACATCTTGATCCCTTTTGCCCTTAAAACCCTTTTTAAAAGTATTTCACTGAAACCATTGTGATTTACAAGTCCTTCATAGTTGGGGTTCAGACATACAATGTATCAGAATTATGGACCCAGTATGGTAAGGCATTTGCCTTACATGTAGCCAACACAGGACAGACCCCCTCGTTCGAATCCCAGCATCCCATAATCCCATATGGTCCCCCGAGCCTGTCAGGAGCAACTTCTGAGCACAGAGCCAGGAGTAACTCCTGAGCGCCACCGGGCGTGATCCAAAAACTAAAAAAAAAAACAAACAAAAAAACCCAAAACAAATCCCCAAATAAACAATATATCAGAGTCAATTCCACCACCACTGTCTCCCTCCCTTCACCAATGTTCCCAGATTCCATCTGACTCCACCACCCACCCCTGTTCCCAGTCTGCCAGCATAACAGGCCCATTTTAAGTTTAGATTGTTAAAGTTTGGAACTCTTTAATTTCATCATTGTTGACTTTGGCTTGGATATTTAGTTCTGTCCTTTCTTAACACCACCAATTCATCTGAGACCACTTGGCCTTCGTCCCATCCTTTCATATTTTGTTTTTCTTCCTCCACTCAATTTCTTTCCTTCTCCTTGCTATACTTGGGGGCCAAGAGTGTTTGAGACAATTCCCATTTATACTATTTCATTTCTTCATGCTGTTATTCTAAATACCACATATAAGTGATATTTTGTATTTATCCTTCTTCTGACTTCATTTAACATAATATCTTCCAATTCCATCCATGTTGCAGCATATTTCATTATTGCATCATTCCTTACTGCTATGTAGTATCCCATTGTATATATGTACCACATTTTCACTTGTCTGTCATACATCTAGGTTGATTCAAACTCCAGCTAATGTGCTCATACATCCTTTTGGACAGAATGATTTTTATTCTAGGGATAAATGCCCCAAAGGAGGATTTCTCGGTCGTATTTTAGCTAGTGGTGCTCAGGGCTTTTCCTGTCTCTGCTCAAGAGTGATCCCTGTTGGTTTCTGGAGCAGCATTTACTGTGCTGGAGATCCAACCATGGTGGGCTGAAGTGGTTTCAGGCAAGGATGCAAAGCAAGTTCCTCATGTCCTCTCCCAGTCTCTCCAGGCCCTTCCTTACAGTGTCCACCTCCCCTTCCCTTTGACAGCTATGCTTCTGTTTTCTGTACCTCTCAGGCATCACTTGTGTATTTATGGAATTGGTTTTATTCATCTGTTTTGCAGTTTTCAATTCCATATAGAAATAAGACTCTATATCATTTGTCTTCTGATTATTGCAGTTACCACAGGCAAAATATCACTTTAAAAACATTTTTGTTTGGGGCTCAGATCCGGTAGTGTTCAGGGTTTATTCCTGGCTCTATGTTCAGGGATTGCTCCTGTCAGTACTTAACAGGAATATATGCAGCACTGGGGATTGAATCTGGTTCTGCCACATGCAATGCAAGCACTTTAACCCCTTTACTACTTCTTTGGCCCATCTTTTTTATGACTATGTAGTATCTTCTAATATGTAAATATAAATATAATAGATACATAAATATATCTCTTACTTTTTTTATCCAATCATCTTCTGGCAGATATTTGGATTGTTCCTGTATCTTAGCTGCTTAGAGATTGATGAACTCAGGGGCATATGTATCTTTGTGAAGTATTGTTTTTATTTTCTTTGGGTAAATTTCCAAGGGGTAGAATTACTGGATCCCATATTATTTTGCCTCCATATATTTGTAATTTTTTCTGGTTTTACTATCTTTGTGAATAGAAAAGATGATGAATATTATTACAATGTTGAATTTATTAAGATTTGGGGTCCAGGCTTGTTTATCTTGGAGAATATTCCAGGTGTGCTTCAGAAGAGTATATTCTCCAACATTTCAATAGCATATACTGCTTATACAAAGTCCATTTAGCTTTTGTATTCTAGAACAGGAAGTGGTAGTATGAATAAAGTGAAATCTCACACTATGGGACCTTAGAGTTGGAAGGAACAGTTAGTAGCATATTACCACAAGACCAACATTCCTAGTTAAAACCCATATCACACCAAGATCAGAGCTATAGCTTTAAATGTATGAACCAAGAGGCAAAAACAGAACATGGAACAACCCCAACGGGTACATACAGATCTGGATAAAAATGAACATTTTGTGGCTGATGTGGAAGAATGCTGGATTTGGAGGTCCTGGCAGCACAAGGTGTACCTGGCCTCCTGCCAAACTTCAAATGCCCCATTAGGTGTTCCACACCAATCAGCAGAGAGATGACTGATAAGATGAGAGCACACCCAAGAAGAAAACTGGCACAGTTTTTGGGTATCTCCTGGGATGGATTAAAGATTATGGCCTTTCATTTCCAAAATGCAGCAATCTTTTAACATGATTCCCTACTGGATTGATTTGTTTTCTAAAGATCCAACAGAAGCCTAGGGTATCAATAATTTATACAGGCAGGCAATTATACAGCACTCTTTTCAGCCCTTGATAACTCAAGTACTAATTGTAAATCCAAATGGTTTTATTATCTAATATGTCATGTGGCTTGGAGCCAACAATGAATTTGTCTGATCCTTGACTCTTCCACATTAGGAGAATGGGGATAGGCTAGGGATATGGGTATGATCTTGTTTTCATTTGAAAAAAAGTAAGCTAAGTCTTTGTATACAATACTAGGTTTTTGCTTATTTACACAAAAGGGAAGTGACAGATGACACTGATCCTTGGCCATAGCTGCACCCATTATGCCATTCCCCAATTAGCACCTTCTTTGCTTGGTAACGTTTTTCTTTATGAAAACCCACAGTTGGTACTGGAGCCATAGTGTAGGTGGTAGGGTATTTGTTTTGTATGTAGCCAAACTGGGTTAGATCCCTGGAATCCCAGATGTCCCCTCAAATGTACTAGGGAATGATTCCTGAATGCAGGGCTGGAAGGAACCCTAAGCACCATTAGATGTGACCCCAAAAGAAGCAAATGAACAACAAAAATAGAAAACCCACAGTGGCTGATACTGGTTGGGTTATATATTTGTCCCTTTTATCAGTTGAGTCCCAGCCATTAGTATCTCAGAATGGGTCCTTTGCACAAATAATCAATTGACAATAAGGGTCTTAGACAGGGAAGTGATAAAGCCATAACTGGAGTCCTTATGGCAAAGGGAAATTTGAACACACAGATGTGCATAAAGATAATAGGTGAAGAGACAGAGCAAAAAACTGATTATCTGAGGCTGAAGTGATAGCGTAGTGGGTAGAGTGTGTTTGACTTAGCCTTACTCCTGAATATCTTGAGGAACATGTAAAGTGTCTGTTATCAAGACTGGGTCAGCCTCAAGCAAGCCAAGAATCCTACCTGCTATACTAAAGCTCTTGCCCCTTTTGGGACTAACTGCATAGAGCATCAGGAGATGATGCTAAATCAAATAGGGAAGTAAAGGACAATTATGAAATGGTTTCATTTGTGTGGCTCTTGTTCTGCCCCTATATTTATTGATTCTTCATTAAAGTTGCCATTTTTTTAGCCACACCCATTTGATGCTCAGGGGTTACTCCTGGCTAAGCGCTCAGAAATTGCCCCTGGCTTGGGGGGACCATATGGGATGCTGGGGGATCCAACCAAGGTCCTTCCTTGGCTAGTACTTGCAAGGCAGACACCTTACCTCTAGTGCCACCTCGCTGGCCCCTAAAGTTGCCATTTAAGGAGTAGAAAGAAGTACTTTCTGCATTGAATCCCCAAAAGACCAAGGAGCTCTCTGCAAGAGGAGCAAATGAAACTAGCCTTGATAATTGAGGAGGATGCATGGATCTTAGGAAAGATTAGTACTTTTACTTCTGCACAAGATTATAATCTGTAGTCTCCAATTCCATTTGAAAGGTAGAGGGTTCTAGGTTTGCTAGAGGAGCTGCCTTGACCTCTGAACCACACACACAGAGCAAGGAGAAGTGACGACAATGAGCAGAATGGAAAAAGGACATTTGTCACAAATTTCTCACTAGGTTTCAATATTTCCTGTCAATTTTATCAGTAGGTGGCAGTAGCATTTGCTGAAAGCAGGAATACAATTGCAAGGCCAATTTGAGTGAAGCAAATGCCTCCTAGGGTTCACCTCAGATTTGCTTTAGTCAGAGGGAACCGCCCGTGATCTTAGCTAGCCTACCGTTCCAGAATAGGATGTAAGGGCATGACAGTACTTCCTTCCATCTAGCATTTACAGATGAATGAGGATTATAGAATATGCAAAAGAATTATAGGATTTATAGGATATTTGGAGTTGAAATCTCAGTCAACCAGTTCAATGGATCTCATCTCTGAATGCTGAAAAGGTGTAAAAATGTACCAAGATATGGTCTAATTTGTTTTGTTTTGTTTTGTTTTTGGGCCACACCCGGCGTTGCTCAGGGGTTACTCCTGGCTGTCTGCTCAGAAATAGCTCCTGGCAGGCATGGGGGACCATATGGGACACCGGGATTCGAACCAACCACCTTTGGTCCTGGATCTGCTGCTTGCAAGGCAAATGCCGCTGTGCTATCTCTCCGGGCCCAAGATATGGTCTAATTAAAAAATAAATCTAAGCATAAAATTAAAACAGGGCAGGAAAGAGGGCCCGCCCGGGTCTCCAACTCGCGGCCCGTGAGTTGTTGCAGCCTCCATACAACCTTTTGTGGCCCGCGGCCAGCCTTCAAATATCGCAGTATTCACGATTATTCGCTTACCGAATAAAAATCGCACATTTGAAGGCTGGCCGCGGGCCACAAAAGGTTGTACGGAGGCCGCAACAACTCGCAGGTCGCCAGTTTGAGACGCCTGGTAGAGCACGTGCTTTGCATGCAGACAGCCTCGGTTTAATCCCTAACACTGTCACCGTCTTCTACATACTACAGGAAAGAATCCCCAAGCATGGTGCTGTAACCATCCCTGAACATGCTTATATATAACTCATAAACTAATAAACAAGCAAATACTAACCATGTTACCTCAATTAAAAAAACCAATAGTGGGGCCAGAGAGATAGTAGAGTGAGTAGGAGGGCATTTGTCTTGTAAACAACCAACCTGGGCTCAATCCCTGGCACCCTCTATGGTCCCCTGGACCCAACAGAAGTGATCTCTGAGCATAGAGTCAGGAGTAATCCCTGAACACTGACAGGTATAACCCTACAACAAACAGGTAAAAATACCAATAATATCAGAATACACCAGTGAGAATGGCATAGAAAAACAAAACAAAACAAAACAAACACAATTAAATACAGTTCTGGAAAGACAGGACAGCTGGGCATTTATTTGCTTTGCAGATAGCTGACATAGGTTCAATCAACCTGCAAAACCCTATATGGTCTCCTTAACGTAGCTAGGAATGAACCCTGAGGGTCGAGCCAGGAGTAAGCTCTGAGCATAGACCCCATGTGCACCCCCAAACAAAAAAAACCAAACACAACAAAAATAAAAACAAATCCCTAAAAATGTTGGCAGAGATATGGTGAAAAGGGCACCCTCATTCTTTGCTGATGGGAATGTCAGCTCTCTATGTTTTTATGGCAAACAATATGGAGGTCTCTCTAAAATGTAGAAATGGCACTCCAACTTGACCAGGCTATCCAATTTCTAGGTATTTACCCCCAAAAGTAATTTTACTCCTAATTAAAAAATAATTAGAAAAACATTAACTTGCATAGATCTATATACACCTATATTCATTAGTACAACATTCACTAGTACAATAAGTACAATAGCCAGATATGGAAGCAATCCAAGTGTCCAACAACAACAATAAAAAGTGGTGGTATGTGGATACACATACCACTGTATCTTCTGTCACTGAAAATAAAGTCATGCAATTTGTGGCCACATGGATATAACTAGAGGGCATCATGCTGAAATTAAACGAGCCAGAGGCAGAGGGACAATTATAGGATGCTCTCCTTTATGGTATACAAAGAAATAAATCAAGGGAAGGGGCAGTATCAATCCACAGTAAACCTTGGACAGACCTAAGGATGCAGGTCTGAGGGGAACAAATAGGTTGTGGGAAGTAACATGGAAGCATAGGAAGAGTCTGGAGCACATGGGTTATGTTAAGGGAAAAATCAACAAATAATGGGGGGGAGGATGGTTTGGGGGAAGGAAGGTTGGACCTGAGATGACAGTGGGATAAGAGTGGGGTCATAGGTACTTGAGTAGCAAGGGGGTGCAGCAACTTTGAACATCAATATCAGAAACTTGAGCATTACTTTAACCCTGTCACCTAAATTATAATGAAAACTTTTTATTAAACAATCTAAAAACAAAACACCCAACAAACCAACATCCTGGTTTAGATTTGGGATTTTATTTATTTATTTTTCTTGGCCCACAGAAGGCAGTGCCCAGGGGTTGCTCCTGTACTCTGAAATTACTCCTGACAGGCTCAGAAGATCATATGGGAAGCTGGGGATCAAACTTGGGTTGGCTGCATGAAAGGCAAATGCTCTACCTGCTGTGCTATCACTCTGGCCCTTGGGGGATTTTATTTCTAATAGAACAGATTTCCAGTTGATGACTATATTGTAAATACTTTTATTTTTAAATACTCTTTTTGGGGTGGTGGTGGTGGTGGTACTTGGCAGTACTTAGGCCTTATTCCTAGCTGTGTGCTCAGGAATTAGTCTTGGTGGTGATTGAGGGATCATAAAGTGGGGATGGGGATTGAAACTGGATTTCTGTAACCTCTGAATAATGCTATCTGTCCCTTCTTTTTTTTTTTTTTTTGATTTTTTTTTTATTATGAGAACAAGGGTGCAAAGAAAGAGGACAAGGTAAAGTTACAGTGGAAGGACAATCACACATAACATAATTCTCAGAAGTCCCCTTGCTGATATCTTAACTTTGAAATTTCAGCCAAAGAACATTAAGATAAATAAGACAGAATCCATGTACAAATACTTTGTCCCTCAAGTACCCAGATTGTAACACATTATAATATTTCTTAACAGTACACAAGGCAATCTAAAGCCATAAAACTTACGTAACTCCTTAAACATTACAGGCATAGTGTTTTCTTACATTTCCATATACATGCATATTAGCTTAAGTTAACCTCAAATTTTAATTGAGTTCTTTTTAAGGATTAGAGTCAAAGGAGCACAGTAAAAGTGGTGTTAGAGTGGCAATTGTTGTTTGCATAGGCCCACCAAAATATGAGGGACATGGAAAGAAATAACCTTGGCCTAAGTACAAAGAGACCAGACCCCTGAAGTTTCCTGGCACAAGACCACGTCTAGGCTCCAGGCAAGTTAAATCATCCAATCCAATACATTGTCTGTAGTGCCAACACACTTTTATTTTTCACACAGTCTCTGTTGTTGGTATCATGTTTCTATATTAAAGATCCTGGAATCTGCATATCTTACATTGAAGTCAGGATGTGGAGCATCCTCTCCTTTTACCTCACAATCAAAGGGCAACACAGGGAGCCCTGTCCTATAAGCAGGTCGTTGTTGTTGTTAAGTCTTCTCAGTGTTAAGGGAAGTCTCTTTTGAGCAGGTCGAAGTCTGAGCAGTGTAGGTCTTCTGTGGTAGAGGATTGCTTCCAGGTGATGTTATAGACCAGCCTGGATGTTTCGTGGATGGCTTCCCTGGTTCAGGGGAGAATGGATTATGCCCTTTCTTCTGAGGTCTGTGCCAGGTCATTATGTCAATGTTCAGGGTGTAAGGTCCCTTTGCACTACAAGATTTGTGTGTTCCAATCGCTATCAGATAGGATCTTATTTGTATGTATAGTATTTTCCCATTTTAATGTGCCTATGCAAATAAGAAGCAATGCCACGTGGTGTTATTGGCGCATATGGGGGCCATAAGAACAATTCCAATGATTCCCATGACATGGTTCAATCATAAGCATTAAACTGGGGGACTATTCCACCAAAATTCCTTGTTAAACAGCTCAAAAAGAGAAGATAAAAAGTGGTTAGAATCATCACTGTATAAGACAACATTTAGTAAGAATTATAGCTGTCAGAGAAAAAACAAAATATTCTAAAGAAATAAGTGTCCATTTTATGTATCTTGAAACAGTTTGGGGTTGTCACACACAATGCACAGCTTTGGACTGTGAGTAGGATTGTACACTACTGAAGTTAAAAAGAGTAGTGTAGGTTAGTGATGTTTGAAGGGGGTTAGAGAGTTAAGGAGTAAAAAAGAGCTTTGTAGGGGTGTGGGAAAGGGCAGAATACAAAATGAACATTCTGTATACGCAAAACATAACATAAGAATAAGGAATATTCTGAATACATGAAGTAGTATTTGTAGTTTTTGTAGTAGTAGTACTACTAGTTTTTGTAGTAGTAGTATTTGTAGTTTTTGGATGCCTAGGGAGGAATTTCTCACCCCCTCCCCCCAGGGCCCGATTAACCAGGCGTGGCCCTGAAGACCCGCCTGGTGTGGGGGGAATCATGCTCGCCTGGACTAAGTGGTCAGCCCAGGGGTCCTATGGCTAGCTGTCCTGCCCAGAGCCCCCATCATACCAGTCAAAGGCACACGAAATCCTGGCATGTGGAGTGTTCTGAGCCCAGCCGAGCCTCTGTAGTTTTTGGATGCCTAGGGAGGAATTTCTCACCCCCTCCCCCCAGGGCCCGATTAACCAGGCGTGGCCCTGAAGACCTGCCTGGTGTGGGGGGAATCATGCTCGCCTGGACTAAGTGGTCAGCCCAGGGGTCCTATGGCTAGCTGTCCTGCCCAGAGTCCCCATCATACCAGTCAAAGGCACACAAAATCCTGGCATGTGGAGTGTTCTATCTGTCCCTTCTTAACACTTTTTTTTTTGGTACGGAATCAATAAACATATGGAAATATCACTTATCCTGGGAGAGCTGGGGACATAGGCAGTGAATGATACAGGAACCACACATGGTAAAGGGTATTTTCTTGGTCCTTGAGTTAGGCAGTGGAGTGTGTTGAAAACCTCAGTCTGAGACTTTAAGTGAGTATCAGGACTTTGCAGATAAAATGGTCTAAGGTGAGGTCATACTAAATTAAGGTAAACCCTGAATCCCCATAACTGATATCTTCACAAGAAGAGCTCTGAACAGCATAGGGAAGAAAGTCAATGAAGGCAGAAGCTGGAATCATACTGTAACTGGTTAAGTGAAGCATAGCTAAGTAACATGGAAGCTGCTAAAGCTGGAAGAAGTGAAAAGCATCCTCTTCTTGAGTTTTCTGAGAAAAGTCTGACCTGGCTATCAATCAACCTTGGACTCACTCCAGAGTTTTGAGACCATGTTTTTGTCAGTCCCCCAGGCTGAGGCACACTGGATAGGCTGTCCTAAGAATTAAACAAGGTGCATATGCAATGCAGGGGCAGTGGGGACTCAGAATCACTCAGTGTCCTCCTCCCACTAACGTGGCTGCGATTCATTATTTAGCTATGAAGTGTGCAATACTGACACATCCTGTCTGCTACTGTGTTCTGTTCCTCTTCAGATTCAGGACAGCCCTGGTCCAGGGGGTCCATGGGTTTGAGTCAGACTTGCTTTTCTGTCCTACATGTCTTATTTCCTCTTTCTGAGTGACCTGCTGCTTCTTCCCGCAGGCCCAGCCCCTAGTATACCATACATTTTGCATCTTTTGAGACTATTCTTCCTCAAACTTCTTTCCTGGAGGGTTGGAGCATTCCAAGAGATCAATAGGGACTGGAGCAGTGGCACAAGGGGTATGCATCTGCCTTGCCTGTGCTAGCCTAGGATGGACAGCAGTTTGATCCCCCAGCATCCCATATAGTCCTCCAAGCCAGGAGTAATTTCTGAGCACAAAGCCAGGAGTAAACCCTGAATGTCACCAGGTATGGCCCAAAAACTAACCCCCCCCCCCCCGCAAAAAACCCCCAACCCAACCAAATAAAAAAATAAGAGATTAATAAACATAGGCCTTCTAAGTCAAGGATGAAGACTGGAAAGAAAAATAAAAAAGGAAAGCAAATCAGTTTGAAGATTTGGGGCAGGAGTGAAGGGCCAAGATTAGGAGGCAAGAGGGCTGCCATTGAGGGGGTAGAGCCTTGAAGAGACTGAAGTAACAGAATGGCAATGTGACCTTGATAAATGCAAAGGACAAATTGGCTCCTGAGGTACATCAGGGCATGAGAGCAGAAACTAAAGAAAAAGAAAAAAAAGCACCCCATATACCCATATAATGCAGCTGTTCAAACCCAGTCAATTACTAGCTCTGGGTCTAATTTACCAGAAAGGTAGCACACCCTGACTTTTAAAGACTTCAATTCCCTAAGTAATTTCTATTTGTATTTATTTATTTATTTATTTTTGTTTTGTTTTGTTTTTTTTGGAGGGTCACATCCAGCAGCGCTCAGGGGTTATTCCTGGCTCTGCTCTCAGAAATCGCTCCTAGCCGGCTTGGGGGACCATATGAGATGTTAGGAATCGAAGTGGGGTTCATCCTGTGTTGGCTGCATGCAAGGTAAATGCCCTACTGCTGTGTTATTGCTCAGGCCCCCAAGCTAATTTTTAAACAGTAGTTACATATTATTTGATTAAAAAATACCTAGTAGTGATCTCCTAACAGAGACTGGAAAGGTGGCCTTGTGAATCTGAAGAGTGCCATCTCATGTAGGTGCTTTGGGCACAGGTAGTAGAAGTAATTCTCTCTCTCTCTCTCTCTCTCTCTCTCTCTCTCTCTCTCTCTCTCTCTCTCTCTTTCTTTGTTTTTGGGTCACACCTGGCAGTGCTTAGGGCTTACTCCTGGCTCTGTATTCAGGAATCACTTCTGAGGGGATAAGGGGACCATATGGGGTATTAGGGATTGAATCCAGGACAGCTGCATTCAAGCCAAATGCCTTACCAACTGTGCAATTGTTTCAATCACACCCCCTTTTATTTTGCTTTTGTTTTGTTTTGAGACTACATCCAGTTGTGCTCAGTTTACTCCTGATGGAACTACTTCTTGTAGTATTGAGGATCAAACTCAGATTAATAGCATGCAAAGCAAATGTCCTAGCCTTTCTAATTTCTCTCTGGCCCTTCTCTCTCTTTTTAAAGTTCATTGACAAGTCTTAGAAACATTATTTGGTGAAGAATTTAATGGGGGTGTTGGAGCTATAGTTGTGGTTAAGATACTTGCCTTGCACACGGTTGAACTGGGCATGATCTCTAGCATCCTATTTGGTCCCCTAATCCCACCAGGAGTAATTCCTGAGCACAGAGCCAGAAAAGACCCCTGAACATTATCAGCTGTGATCCAACAACTACCACCTATTCCTCCACCACCCCCCAAAAAAAGAACTTAAGGGGGCCATGATTGTAGAGAGATAAATTTTCCCTCCCTCAAGTTATTCATCTGTCAACAAAAGGGTCATAACACTGAAGGAAGCCACATTCTGGGGCTGGGGAGATAGTATAGAGGTGAAAGTACAGGTCTTACATAGATCCATTCTGGGTTTGAGCAATATAATACTAGGCATAGGCCTTGAAACACTACTGGAGTGGCCTTGAGGATTCTTGGCACCACATTATAGGGATCAGAGCATAGACTCAGTGGCCTGAGTCCAAGACTTGGGACTTGGGACTAAGCATTGCTTGGGAGCCCTTCTTCCCCCAAACAATAATAATAATAATAATAATAATAATAAAAAGAAACAGCATTCTGATGAAGTCCATCACAAATTACATGCAGGATCTGCCCTTTCTTTTCCTACTTTGCTCTGTCACCCAAACCTACCCAAATCCAGTGCACTCTTGTGGTTGACAAGGCATTGAAGTATACTCAAAGCAATAGAATTGAAGTAGGAATGACAGTGTAAAAGATTCGACATTTGCCTTGCATGCAACAAACCTGAGTTTGATCCCCAGCACCCCATATGACCCCTGAACACAGCTTCTGAGTTCATATCCATAAGAAACCCCTGAGCACTACTGGGTGTGGACCCGCCACCAAAGACTTAAAGGTATAAAACCGACCTTGTTTCAGCTAATCATCCCAGCAGCTGTCACCACCAGCTTCAACAAAGAATAATTAAAGAGGCCAGCACTTCACAGAGAAGCCAGTAATCTTAAACCAGACAAAGACAAAAGACAAAATGTGGTTTCTCCTGACCTCAACAACTGTGATTGTGAAGAACTTTTTACTGGGACCACAGAAAAAGAATTTGGGGTTAAACAACATAGTATGCCTGGAGCCTGGAGTTGGTCTTATGCCAGGATACTTCATGGGTCAGATCTCCCTGTTTTTAGGCCAAAGGTTTTTCCTTTCTATTTTCCCCATATTTTGCTGTGCCTATGTAAAAACCAACAAACAAAACAAGAAACCCTGCCACACACACCTTTTATTTTTAATTGGATTTTTAAGATCTCTTATCTTTTGAATTGGGGCTTCTGCCTTTTTTATAGAACCTTGGGACACAGATTACTTTATTTTACCACATATTCCCACATTTTTCTATAAAACAAAGAAGAAGGGATCAAAGAAAGTCTGAAGGCCAGGGGCCAAGAGGTCTTGAATGCATTGGAGGGGAAATAAAGACAGAAATAAATATCCAAGCCAAAGTCAATGATCATAGGATCAAGGGACCTAAATCTTAGCCATCTAAACTTAAAGGGGCATGTTATACTGGCAGGCCAGGGAACAAAGGGTGGAGGTATAAAATGCACTATGGGGCCATTGATGGAGGAAGGTTGACACTGGTGGTGGGAAGGACCCTGACCAAATGAAGGATTCTGTTGATCACAATTGTTTCATTAAAATAAAAATAACCCCACAAAAATGTGGCTTCTAAGCCCCCCAAAATAGTTCCACTAAAGTTTTGAAGACCCTCCCCATGGCAGAACTGAAAGTGTTTCTTCTTTTTCTCTTGCCTTTCTTATCCATAATAGTGTGTTAATATAACAATTTTCACTTCTCTGCTACTCTTCACCTATGATCAAAGAGTATTATTAATCACCTGAAACACACACTTGGAAATCTATCTGCTCACCAGTGCATAAATCTCAATCCTGGCATGGCTAAACATGCTTAACTGTTTCCTTTCTTTTACATGCAACTAAAAAGTTCTTACACAAACCCCAAAATAAAAGCAATCCCATTATCTCCCACTACCTGTCCACTAAATGATATTCTTCCTCAGGTAACTGTTTTACTGATATGCTTGTTCCCTTTCCTCATTAAGATAAAATTACATTTGATAGTAGGTAAAGAAGCCACTTTATCAATGGAAACAATAGCTCCTGTGCCTCAGATATCTGGAATGACTCAAAGATTCAAAAGACAGAGAGACTAGCTCTGCTTTGCAAAGTATGTGATTCCCGTTTTACTTCAATAGAGCATGTTCTTCTCTGCTCTGCTCTCCTTCCATCATATTTTGTGCCAACAACTAAAAACTCAATAGAAGAAAAGACATCTTTGGTTATTGGATAAAATCATCCCTTGAATTCATTCTTTGAGTTTGAATATTTGCAAACCAACCATTCTTAAAAATGCTCTACTGTGAAACTGAACAGCCTTCATAAAGTCCCGAAGGTTTGTAGGGTAGGCACATGGAACCCAAACAAGATTCCTTAACAAAATGAAGGAACAATTAGTTGCCTTTTATCTTTCCTGTTTTTTTTTTTTTTTTTAAAAATATGGGTCATTGCCAGTGATGTTTGGCCATGTGGAGCAGTATTCTAGCCCAGTGGTGGGGGTTGTGCAGCAGCAAGGAATGAAATCAGGGTCACATCTGATTCTTGTGTTCTATCCTTGAACTATCTCCAAGAACCCTACTTCTCCTACTATTCTCAAGCCTCCCCACACCTCCAGTTAGCTACCTTTTAAATAAACCTATCCTATTTGGTGGTGGTGGTAGTGGAGGAGAATTTACACCCAGCAGTGCTCAGGGATTATTCCTTGCTCTATGCTCAGGAGTCATTCCTGGTGGGATTGGGGAACCATATGAGATGCCAGGGATCAAACTTACGTCAGCCACATGCAAGGCAAATGCCCTACATGTTGTACTATGCTTTGGCTCAGAAATTTATTCTTTTAATTTCCTGTCAAGTAACAGGAAAAAGAGAATAGCAAGCCTAGTTTATATGCATAATAATGGTGGGTTGGTCCTTAAATAGCAATATTGTATGTAATATGGTAGGCATGAATCATCAAGACTGATCACATGTTAAAGGGGGATTTAAATAGTATTATAATTAGTATAACCAGCAAATAGCACCAATTAATCAGGTTACAACCACTGATGGATAGAGTTTGTTAGTCAACTACAAGTTCAGAGGTCTGAGCTAGTCTGCAGGTATAAAAAGGTTGACAACCACTGGTTCACTCCAGAGGTTTATCTGTTCATTCATTAATTTATTTATTGTTGTGGGAATTGTTCAGATTGGTCAGATTGTTTACACCCAGATAGTTCAGAGGGTCAGACATTTTGGGGATCAGACCCATGGTCTGGCTGAAAACCATTGCAAGGGAACAGAAATATTACAAGAGAAGTCTATTTTTTTCCTTTTTGGGCCACACCCTGTGACTCTTAGGGGTTACTCCTGGCTATATACTTAGAAATTGCTCCTGGCTCAGGGAACCATATGGGATGCAGGGGATCAAACCAAGGTCAGTTCTGAATTAGCCACATGCAAGGCAAACATCATACTGCTGTGCTATCACTCCAGCTCCAGAAATAAATCTTTTTAACAGCACAATATCAGCTCAGCATAGAAGGGGTCAGCTGCTCTTCAAGTTAGAATGATTTAGAGAAGATTCAAATTAGCTCAAGAAAAATGAGATACAGGATGCAGGCAATAATGCATTTTCCTCCTTTTCTCTCTCTTTTATTTTACAGCTTTTGATCAAGTTATATATATATATATATATATATATATATATATATATATATAAAACAACTTTATTCCTGAATCTTCTTAATGGTTTCTTCTTTTTTTTACTGGTCAAGATTTGGCTTTGTGCTCAAGGATCTTTTTGTGATCTTTGTCCAGTTTTAGTCTAGTGATAACCACCTTACTGGTGTGAATACCAACATGGACAGTTGTGCCATTTGCTTTCTCCCACTGGGCCTGTTCAATGTAGTTGATGTATTTCTTCCTCTAAACCTAGACTCTTTTGCCAATTTGCTGACCTTGATAGTGGCCTCTCACCACCTGGACCTCATCGTCCTTATGGATGGGCATGGATTGCACGTTGTACTTTTGTCTCAGCTCTTTGGAAAGAGGGAATGTGGGAAGGTGCATTGAAATGCCTTTTGCAGTTCTTGCTCCGGTCAGAAGTCACAAAAGGGTTGAATTTCATTTTGGCTGCCACTACTACTGTGGCGGCTGCCAAAGGGAAAAGTGCATTTTCCTTCTTGAGCTTTCTTTTTCTTTCTCTATCATACTGCAGGAGTAAAAGAACACACTAAAGGGAAAGAAATGGACTGTATTCTTTGAGATCGAGATGAGCTTTCAAAATACAAAATAAAAGTCTCTAAAGTGAAAACACAACTGGAAATTACAAGTTAATGGTGCATAATTTTGCCATAGAATTTAATGTTAAATACTGCGTGAGTTTATGGAAAAGGCTACGGCGAAACTAAAATCTGTAGAAACAACTGTAGTGACTTCTGGAAAAAGTCTGAAACTTTTCTGCAACATTTTTAAATTCAGAATATACTTTTCAGGGACAGGAGAGATAGCACAACAGTAGGGCGTTTGCTTTGCAAGCAGCCGACCAGGACCAATGGTGGTTCAAATCCCAGCATCCCATATGGTCCCTCATGCCTTCCAGGAGTGATTTCTGAGCACAGAGCCAAGAGTAACTCCTGAGTGCCTCTGGGTGTGGCCCCCCAAAAACCAAAAACCAAAAATAAAAGAACAGAATATACTTTTCAGATATTCAGAGTTGAAGAGGGTCTTAGCGATCTTTTTTTTTTTTTTTTTTTTTTTTTTTTTTTTTTTTTTTTTGGTTTTTGGGCCACACCCTGTGACGCTCAGGGGTTACTCCTGGCTATGCACTCAGAAGTTGCTCCTGGCTTCTTGGGGGACCATATGGGACGCCGGGGGATCGAACCGCGGTCCGTCCTAGGCTAGTGCAGGCAAGGCAGGCACCTTACCTCCAGCGCCACCGCCCGGCCCCCGGTCTTAGCGATCTTAATCATCTTTTTTAATAGATGAGTAAACTGAGTGGGTGAACAAAATATCTAGTCTTCAAAGAAGCCCCTGGGCATGTGGATTTTTCTGACCTGAAGGCCCATTAGAACAGTACTTCTTTCCTACTCTCATAGCTCTTCAAAGAGCAGAACTTAGAGCAATAGCTAGGATTTGAATCAACCCAAACATCTAATTTCAGATAAGGGAATAATGAGGATGTGGTATACATACTCAGTAAAGTACTACACAACCGGAAGGAAGGATGAAATTATGAGATTCACTATAATATTGATGGATCTGGAGGGTCTCATGTTAAGTGAAGTCAGAAAAGAAGGACTAATACCAAAGTATCTATCTATGGTATATGAAATAGCATGACAAGGGAATGCAATGTCTGTGTGTATGGGAATCTTTGACTCTAGAATAGAAATGAAAAGGCCAGGAAAGGAGACAAATGGAGAGGAAGTAAGAATGGGTAAATAAGAGGCAACCAGCAAAGGGTAGATTTTTTTTTAGTATTAGTTTGTATTATAATTAAGACTGCAAGCATTGGCCCCAAAGCACAATAAGTGAACTTAACAATGTGCCTATGAAGGAAGCAGGCTGAGTGTGTGTGTGTGTGTGTGTGTGTGTGTGTGTGTGTGTGTGTAGAAGACCAGGGACACTCATGAAGGAAAGTTGACACTGGTGGTGAGATTGGTGTTGAAATATTTTATTTTATTAATCTTACTTTAGTATGGACATATTTGTAAATCACAGTGCCTAAGTAAAAATTTTTATCTGGAAACATAAAGTATGTTTTTTTATTTGGAAAAATAAAGATTGGGGGACAGTGTTCAATAGATAAAGTTTTTATTTAAGATCACATTTTATCCTGGAAACTTAACTATGTGAGAAAGTGAAAATCAACTTTTATTATTAATTTTTGGAGCCACACATGGAGGTGCTCAGGGCTGATTCCAGGCTCTGCACACAGGGATCATTCCTGGTGGGTTCAGAGGATCATATGGGATGCCGAGCATGAAACCAGTCCGGCTGTGTGCAAGGCAAACACCCTAACCTCTGTACTATGGCACTGGGCCTGAGAGAATAAAAGATTTGTTTACCAAAACCTTTGTTTGTTTCCTCTTCCTGTGAATTGTCTTCCTCCCCTTTGAAGTTCCAGAAGCCTGTTTTCCTTTTGAAGGCAGCCCTTAAATCTCAACTGACTGGCTCTCTTTTGAATCTCATGTATATGGAGCCCTTGGATATATACAAAGTTAAAAAATTTTTTTGGTTGTTATTCTGTCCTTTATTACAGTGGATACTTCAATCAAGAGCTGAAAGGATAGGCTGGAGAGAGCTCTACAGGCTGAGTTTGTGTTTTGGATGTGGGAAGCCCAGCTTAGATCTTCATCACCACAGTACCACTAGCACCACTTGTGCTCTGGCCCAGAGTTATTGTGAATATTGTGAATGTGCACAGGGACATAAGTAATGTGTGTGTGTGTGTGTGTGTGTGTGTGTGTGGTGTGGTGTGGTGTGAGAAATAGTGTTTTGGGGCCCTTGGAGGTAGAAGGGTAATTAAACTCAAAAATTAAGTGTGGACTTTGAATGACCTCCAGTGCTCTTATTGATTACTGATCGCCTAATTGGTGGCTAATTTACAACCTTAAAATATTTTAAACTCCTTATCTGTAAGATGGAGCTAGTAACCACATCTTCTTCATAGGTTTATTGTGAATTAAATGAGTAAATATAGATAAAAGATAAAATATACTTGACAGTGTCAAGTATACAGGAAATAATTAAAAATAGTTTCAGGACTGGAGAGATAGAATAGCAAGTAAGGTACTTACTTGCCTTGCACTTGACTGACCTGGGTTAGATCCCTACATTCCCTGAGCTGCCAGTTATGACTAATAAGTGCAGAGCCAAGAATAACTTCTGAGCACTGTTGGGTGTGGCTCCTGAGTTAAAACAAATAAAAAAGTTTCATTGCTGGGGCCAAAGTGGTAGCACAGCAGTAGGGCATTTGCCTTGCGTGTGGCTGACCCAGTACAGATGCAGTTTCTATCCCCAGCCTCTCTTATGATTCCCCAAGTCAGGAGTGATTTCTGAGCAAAGAGCCATGAGTAACCCCTGAGTGCCGCTGGGTGTGGCACACACACAAAAAAGTTTTATTGCTTGCTATTATCTATAAAATAAGATTAGGCTAAATCAGTTTTTCCCCAAGTTTGATGGGGAAGATCTATTTCCTTGTTAACTTTTCTATTTTGATTCTCCCTCCTCTCTTTCCTCTCTCCCAGAATTTCTGAAACACAAAGAATGTTCTTCATGAAGACTGGTGGATGCTCATATCATCCACCAATATCCCATTCAGTTCTAACCACCAAACATTTTGTGAGCCAGAGTGATAGCACAGTGGTAGGACATTTGTTTTGAATGTGGCCAATCCAGGACAGACCCATTTTGATCCCTGGTAACCCAAATGGTCCTCCAAGTCTTCCAGGACTGATTTCTGAGCATAGAGCCAGGAGTAACTCCTGAGCTCTGCCTGGTGTGATCCCCAAACCAAAAAACAAACAATCTCCCAACATTTCTTTATTTCTAACAGGCCTTCATGTGTTCTTATTATAACCACCAATTTATAATGAGTTTCCTTCTGAATTCTGGGGCAAGCATTGTCTTCTGAAATGCTTCATTTTTTAACTTCAGATAAAAGCATAAAGGAGCAACAGGGGCTGGAGAGATAGCACAGCAGTGTTTGCCTTGCAAGCAGCTGACCCAGGACCTAAGGTGGTTGGTTCTAATCCCGGCATCCCATATGGTACCCCGTGCCTGCCAGGAGTTATTTCTGAGCAGATAGCCAGGAGTAACCTCTGAGCATCGCCAGGTGTGACCCAAAAACCAAAAAAAAAAAAAAAAAAAAAAAAAAAAGAGCAATAAGGTCAGGCATGGGAGAGATAGCTCAATGGGGGTTGGAGTGCATACTTTGTATACAGGTTCTGAGCAATACCAGGGGTGGTCCCAAAACCAAAGTTAAAAAAAAGTCAATAAATAAAAATTTAATATATCTTGGGACATATCTGTATACTCAGAATTTACTCCTGGTAGGCTTGAAGGACCATATGGGACACCAGGGATAGAACCTGGGTCGGCTGTATGCAAAGCAAACACTCTACCTACTGTACAATCGCTCTGGCTCCCAATGGGCCATATCTGGTATTGCTCGGGGCTTATTCTGGCAGGGTATGGGGGACCATATGCCAGAGACTCAAACTGGGATCAATGGGATGCAAGGTAAGTGACATCTCTCCATATTATTATTCTAAATAATTTTTTTTGTTTTTGTTTTTGTATTTGGGTCATATCCAGCAGCGCTCAGGGGTGACTCCTAGCTCTACACTCAGAAATCGCACCTGGCAGGCTCAGGGGACCATATGGGATGCCGGGATTTGAATCACTGTCCTTCTACATGCAAGGCAAAAGCCTTACCTCCATGCTATCTCTTCGGCCCCTATTCTAAATAATTTAATAGCAGTATTTTTTTTTTTTTGGTTTGTTTTTGGGTCACATCTAACCACTCAGGACTGAATCCTGATTTTGATCTCAAAGGTCACTCCTGTAGGGCTCAGGGGACCACATGGGGTGTGGGAATCAAACCCAACTCAGCCAAGTGTAAAGCAAATCTACTGTACTACCTCTCTGGCCTTGTATAGCAATATACTTATGAAATTGGTAATACCTAGGAAGAAAAAATTGGTTTTAATAAAAGAACCTTTTATCCTGAGGGAATTAGAGATGTGAGATGAGGACTGAGTCCCACAATGCCATTTAATCACCTTGCAATTTTATGTGCATCCTAGATGATCCTTAGGTTTTTATAGGCAGAGGGTGAGTACTTTTATTCATAATGTTGAAAAAAAAATCAAAGCACTTAAAAGCCTTTGAAAATATAAGAACATGTAATGCCCATGTAATGTTCTTTCATCTTCAAATGCTTACAATTTCCATTTTGAATACTACAAATGTAGATTTTTCTGGCAGCCTGTGAAGGGGAGGAGGGTTTGGACTACAAGCGGTGGTGCTCATGGGCTACTCCTGTTGTGCTCAGGGATATCTCCTGGCAGGGGATCTCCTGAGAAGGGGATCATAAGCTGTGCCAGGAAATCAACTGGGATGGGTTGTGTGCAGAGCAAGTAAACCCTTTACTATCTCTCTGGCCCTAAAATGTTATTTTTAGGGCTGGAGAGATATAATGGAGGTAAGGTGTTTGCCTGACATGTAGAAGGTCGATGGTTTAAGTCCCGGCATCCCATATGGTCCCCCGAGTCTGCCAGGAGCGATTTCTGAGCGTAGAGCCAAGAGTAACACCCTGAGTGCTGCCAGGTGTGACCCAAAAACCAAAATAAAAAAAATGTTATTTTTAAAAAGGCTTGAGACCAGAGTGATAGCACAATGGTAGGGCATTTGCCTTGCACAAGGCCAACCAAGGACAGACCCGGTTTTGATTCCTGGAATCCTATAGGGTACCTTGAACCAGGAGCGATTTTGGAGCACAGAGCCAGGAGTAATCACTGAGCGGTGTCGAAGTGGTCCAAAAAATAATTGGGGCCATAGCTATAGCGCAGTGGCAGGGCATTTGCCTTGTGTGTGGCTGATCCAGAACGGACCCGGGTTCCCCTGAATCTGTGGGAGCAATTTCTGAGCTCAGAGCCAGGAGTAACCCTGAGTGCTGCCAGGTATGGCCCAAAAACAAAAACAAAAAAGACTTGAAAAGGCAAGTCTACAGTGACTGGAGTAAGAGTACATAGTCAGCTTTGAAAGGGGCCGACCCAAGATTGATCTCCAGTACCCCATATGGTCCTCTGACTACTGCCAGGAATAATTCCTGAGTGCAGAGGCAAGAGTCAGAATCAAGAGTAACCCCTGAGCATTGGTGGAAATGGTTCAACTGCCCATCCACCCCAAAAGGCAGTAGCCAGTGAGAAGGTATGTTAGCAGGCTTTTCTGAAAAGAGGCCAAGTTTTCAGTATCATGTGCCTCCATATAAGTATGGCTTCTATGAAGACACATTAGAAGCTTGAATTCTCAACTTAATAAGCTGAGATTTCTTTTATTTATTTTTTGTCACACACAGTGATGCTCAGGAACTGAGATTCCTGGTTCTGCACTAGGAATCCTAGTGGTGCTCAGAGCCATATTGGATGCCAAGAATCAAACTTATGCAAAAACCAAAAGTCTTACCTTCCACACTATCATTCTAGTCCTCTCATTCGGTCTTTTATTTCAGCTAAACTAAGGACATGGGTCAACAATTTTTTCTCCATTTAACTCTCTAAATCTTTGAAAGGAGAAATCAATTCTTTCACAAGAGTTTTCACATTAAACTATATTTTGATTTTGTTAAATTTTATTTTTTCAAGTAGGTGGGTTGGGCCATACACAGATGTGCTCAGAAGTTACTCCTCTCTTTGTGCTTGGGGGATCATATGCAACTGGTCTCAGCCACATGCAAGGTAAGAGCTTTTACCCAAGTCATATCTCTCTGGTTCAAATTTGCTTTTTGGGATAGTGAGAATGTAAGCATGAGGCTGTGAATGTGTGATCTCTGGTGCAGAACTAGGTGTGAGTGAACAATTAAATTGTGCAATCCCTGGAGATCACTGCAGCCAAAAATCTTTGAGCACCAAAGCCTAGTGAGCACGAGTACTGAAGCATCTCTACATAGACTTACTCTGAATGGACTCCAGCCAACAGCTAAGAATGAGAATCTAAATGTGTGAGTGGCAGACAAGTAGCAGAAACATGACTTGTTTGCTGAGAAAATATTCAGTTTCTGGGCTAGAGAGATAGCATAGGGATTAAAGTGCTCTTTGTGTGTGACCAACCCCTGGTTCAATTTCTGGAACTGCATGGTCCCTCCAAGGACTGCTGGGTGTGATTACACTCCCCCCCCCCCACACACAATGTGGGAGAAGTATTTCTTTTTTTTAATATAAGGTTTATTTATTTTTATTTTGGGTCACACCCGGCAGCACTCGGGTTACTCCTGGCTCTACGCTCAGAAATCACTCCTGGCAGGCTCAGGCAACCATAAAGGATACAGGGATTTGAACCACCAATCTCCTGCATGTAAGGCATGTAAGACCTTACCTCCAGGCTATCTCTTCAGCCCCAGTCTATAGATGACACATTTGGTTGGTGACAAGTGAGGGAGGCAAGATTTGTTGGCATTTGACTCTGTTTCTTTCCATAAGGAGATATGATTGACTCAGAGAAGCCATAACTTTGTTGGAAATAACATGGAGAACTCCTTGCTTGACACAGTGAGATTTGTTCTCTGTTATATTTGGAGGTTTAATATTGAATATCGAGCCCTTTAGTGTAGTGCTCTTCATGAACTCTGGGGAAACATGGCTTGTAAACTCATCACACTCTTATGTGAGTGATACTTTTTCTTGTAAAAACCAACCATGTCTAGGTTTCCAGAACGTTGTTTTATATGTCAGGGTCTGTGATCACTAGGAGAGTGGATAAAACAAAAATTACTTACTAAATAGATATCAAGTACAGAGGCATTGTCATCCTGCATTTCCAGACTGTTTGGCTCAGACGTCAAGTAGATGGTTCCTTCTTCCAAGGTAAATGTTGAACTGGAAGGTAACCCTTTACTGGAAAAAGGAAGAATAATGATGAGCATATGGCCTTCTGAATAAAATACAAGGAATGTCTAAAATCATCGTTAAAGTAGCAAAGGAGGGAAAATCTGGGGAGGCTAAAAAACAAACTATTGAAGAGTTTGGAGAAACATTATTCAGGTTACTTGTTTGGATAAAAGTCAAGGACTCAGTGATTAGCTTTTTGGGGTGTGTGCATGTCAGGGATTAAGACAAGGGCTTCTGCATGTGAAACGTGCTCTACTCCTGAGTTACATATCTGAATCCCGGTGAGATACTTTAACTGTTTCTGTGCCTTTCTATCAAGATGCCTATGATTATTCTGTGGACAGAATATCATCTTGCCTGGTTAAGTCTTAGGATAAAGATGGATTGTGTACCTACTTATATACATCAAAGCAAGTTAAGGTGCACACAAAATAAGTAATGGTGGCATAATTGTATTTCAAACTAAGATTTTTGTTTGTTTGTTTCTTTGAGCCACACCCGGCAGCTCTCAGGGGTTACTCCTGGTCTCTGCCAGAAATCACTCCTGGCAGGCTCAGGGGACCATATGGGATGCCAGGATTCAAACCACCTTTGGTGTGGTGGTCCTGGGTCAGCTGCTTGCAAGGCAAACACCCTATCACTGTGCTATCTCTCCAGCCCTTCAAACTAAGAATTTTTATCTTTTTTGTTTGTTTTTGTTTTGGGGCCACACTTGGCAATACTCAGGAAGTACTCCTGGATCTCTGCATTTAGTAATCCTGGCAGTGCTCAGGGGACCATATGGAGTGCTGGGATTCACATGATAGGAAAGTGCTTTACTTTCCTATCTTTCCAGCCCCTTTATCTTAATTTTTGGTTTACATTTTATATAATTAGGAAAAAAAATCTCGAATGACCTCTGAGCTATTTTATGTTTTATAAAGCATTTACAAAATATTTGGTTCAAAAATATTTTGGTTCAAAACTAAAGATTTATGATTTTGGTTTTTGGGGGGCTGTATCTGGCTTTGTTCAGGGGTTACTCCTAGCTCTGCATTCAGAGAGATGTGGTGCCGAGAGGTCATATGTGGTGCTGAGGATCAAACTCAGGTTGGACACATGTAAGACAAGTGCTCTACCTACTCCCCAATCTCTCTAGCCCCACAAGTCTATTTTAGAACTGATTTTTAACTTCTCTGACTGAATTTCCCAGATCCTATTTCAGGGGTTACTTTTCTCCTGGGAGAAATGCCCTCTCACCATAGAGGTGGAGTCAGAGGGTCAGTCATTCCTTTGCCTCATAGCTTGGGAAGATCCATTTCTAGAAACAACATACGTGACCGGATTTGAGCCTGGCTGCCAGCCTAATTCTGGCTCCATTAAGGCTTCCAATGCAGACTGTCTGAGAACTAATTACAATCAATTTACAACAAGATGCTCAAGAAACTTAATATCTCCAGTTCTGTTTTTTCCTTGTAAAAGCAACAGAACAACCAATACTGTGTACTTGTTCCCTGTATGTAGCCATCACAAATTTGTCCTCACAGTAGGAGGAATTCCACATCTTCCCAGTATTCCCTCGGGGGCAGACATTGGTGGTTCTGAAGGCCACACTAGCCTGTCTGCCATTTACAAAATGCTCCTTTCTGTTACCAGAGACATTAGTTGGGTTTCAAGGGAGAGAGTATTGGTGTACTGACTGCCAAAAATGGTCACCAATAATATTATATCCTAAACACTTTGATTTCTGTTTGTAGGCTCAATGAGTATATTAGAGCTAGTTTTTATGGAGGTATTTGCTTAGAGAAGGTATGCTTTAATATCGCTTTGTCTTTTTTGGTTGTTGTTGTGTTTTTTGGTTTTAGGGTCATATTCATCTGTACTCAGGTCTTACACTTGTCTCAACACTTAGGAATCATTCCAAGTGGGGTTTGTAGAACCTTTTGTGGTGCCAGATGGAATTGAGTTGGCCATATATAGTTCCACCAACAGTACTATTCCTTAGGCCCCAGTTTTTGTCTTTTAAAAAAATTCTCTCACTGCTTTATTCTTATTTTTTTTTACTTGTTTTGTTTTGGGGCCATACTCAGCAGTGTTTAGAGCTTACTCCTGGCTTTGTGCTGGTGAACTTGGGGGATCCGTATGGGATGCTAGGGGAAATGAACCCAAGGACTTGAGGAATCATATGGGATGGTGGGGAATGAATGCAAGACAAAAACCCTATCCATTGTACTATCTCTTCAGCAATTTTTTTTTTAAGCTAAGTAATAACAACACATGATAAGAGATGACATAATGATAAGATGGTAAGAGATGGAAAACCATTTATAGCTCTTTGGGAGACTGGGAGAGTCTTAACTCAAAGATCCTCCCGATCTCTCTCTCATTTCTCTCCTCTCTCCTCTCTCTTCTCTCTCTCCTCTCCTCTCTCCCATCCTCCCTACCATCTCTCCTCTCTCTTTCTTTTTCTCTCTGTCTCTTTTTCTTTCTTCCCTCTCAAAAGAAAAAAGAAAAAAAAAGAGATGGAAAACCAACAGCCTCCTACCTTTGATGACCCCCTCTACACCACCCTTGGGAAAATTCCTTTTATGTTTTCTTTCTTGTACCTTTGAGTCTTCTGGTGAATCAGGGACTAAGTTTTCATGCCTTAAAAGTTATTATTTATTGATTCAAATGAAGGTCACTGATTCTTTGTACTCAGTGTTTCTTTCCAACATAGGCTATTTACATTTGATTTATTTTGTACTTGTCAGATGCTTTATAACATTTTTAAGTCCATCAACTATATACCACATCCTTCTCTAATTTGTCAATTATTTCATTTTCTCCCCACTCTCCTGTTCACTCTGCATTTGACATGCTTACATTTAATGAAAAACTCTGCTCTGTCTTAACTGCTACTAATTATACTTTAGTTACAACCACATATGTTCCAACTATATCCACAGACTGGTTCAAAATTAAAAAGCTGATATACAGAATTTTCATTGTTATGACTACCTTAATTACTGTTAATGCTGACTAACAGTAAAGTGGGGGTTACCTTTTCCTCAAAACTGCTGGTTCAACATCAAGGTTACATGGAGCCTGCTTTCTAAACTCTGACTTAAAGTCATGCCACATCTTTAGGTTGTTCCATATAAAAGGGAGCTTTTTCTTTAGCAATGAATGGAGTGGCCAGAAAGATGACTAATGGGCTGAGTATAGGCTCTGTAAGCAGGAGACTGAGGTTTGATGTTTGATCCTTAGGACTATAACAATTCCTTGAGAACAGGTCTGAGCAACCCTTTGGATCACAGAACTGGGAGTAACCCAAGGACTAATTAATGTGGACCCTCCCCCACCTGAAAAGAAAAGACTAGAAGTAGAATGTGTGCAGTAGGAAAGGTCTCAGAGATTAAGTGGACCAAAGGTGGAGTCCGAGATAAGATCTGCTATTCCTGTGGATGACTAGTCATAACTCTGGGTGAACCATGTTTCCTCATGGATAAACCGAAATGCCAGTTCCTTTCCATCTCACACCACAGCACCCTCAAGAGGATCATATCAGATAGTACAAGTGTAAGGAAAGTGGTAGAAGATAATTTATGCATGAACAGGAATGTCATTCTGCCTCTGGGACTTGCACAACCGGATTTATTGTAAGACTTGAAAAAGAATTTCTATTCTGCTCTTCTAAGTTTAGCTCCTGGAACATTAACTAACCGATAACACATGTAAATAACATAAGCTCTACTGGCAGAGTAAACCTACAGTGACAGCTCAGTCTTAGTCGCTTCTACTGTGACAGGAAAGTTAAAAAAGATGCCAAACCTCTCTCCTGAAAAGCTCTCCCTGGTTCAGGTAGACTCTTGGGTAAAAGCTGTTAAAGGTTATGGGGTTCTGGTTCTGCATCACTGGCAATGGGTTCCTTTTTGCAGCCCAGAGATTGTTCATAGGTAGCCAATGATCTCAGAGCATCTGCAGGCTAAGCTCGAAGCTATCTGGAGGGACAATCTGTGAGACTTCCCAGAGCATAGAAGTGAAAAGGTATAGGTCGTGGCCACTGTAGGCAGATCAGATTCTATCACCTTCCAGAACCCTTTGCCAATAGAAGGAATGGAGAAAGAGCAGCTTCTTTACTCCTTTACTCCTTCCAGCCACAGGCCAGGTTGCTGCTGCCCTGTGCATTTGCACTTGGTCTATTTTTAGACAAGGGGCTTGCCTGTTTCTAATGAAACCAAACCAAGTCTCAGTGTTGATGGATGGTTGCTCTGTGGCTTAATACTTGGGGTTATCTTTCCTCTCCCTAGAGTCAGGGATCGCCTGGGGGCATGAAGCTGGCTGCAAACAAAGCAGAGAAGCTGTTGGAAACAGAAGACAGAGAAACAAAAGGTCAGCTGCCAGTTTCATGAGTTCTGGGGACCGGAAGCCTGTGGTTGTTTAGAAAGCTGACAGCAACCGAGAACCTGCTGGCTCAGACCCCAGGCAAGAGGGGTGTGTGTGTGTGTGTGTGTGTGTGTGTGTGTGTGTGTGTGTGTATAAGAAAGAGAATATGTAAGAAAAAAACAAAAGAAAACAAAACTCATCCAAATTCAAAGACCTTTCTACCACCCATCTTTCTGAGGTTTAGTTTTCTTTCGAGTACCTCTTCTTACATATTTAATTTTTTGATTTTTTCTGTGCTCAGGGATTATTCCCTGCTCTTTGCTCACAGATCACTCCCGGAAGAGCTCAGGAGACCAAATGGGATGCTGGGGATTGAATTTGGATAGGCTGCATGCAAGGCAGCATGTAGTGCGTTGCCCACTGTGTTTTCTTTCCAGCCTTTCTCTGCACACACTTAAAACTTGTAGACATCACTGAGTGAGCAAGTTGAGCTTGTATCATGGTGATGCCTATGTCATAGAATTCTATTTAGTCTCACAGATCACCCTGTTATATTCCGTCTTTGTTGGTACACGCCAGAGTCAAGATTCATTTGTTTAAATAGAGGTAATGAATACTGGCATTGGGATTTGAATCCAAGACTATCTTTGGAAATGAGCCTGTCATGCATGGCCTCAAGCGACTCCTGCAGAGAATAAGCCCTCTGTCATGACTCTAAGATCACTAGGCAACAATAACTTGCCTATGAACAAAAAGGCACATATCTAGATCCATTTCCAAGTAGCAAAGCTGTTCCTGTAAGCAGGTCATGATTATCTGACATAAGGTGCATCTGACTACAATCCTGGGTCCAAATGTAGACTTTCTTCTTCTTTTCCTTTTTCTTCTTTTTGTTAAGTCTTTTCCTGGGTCACACTCAAGAGATGCTCAGAACTTACTCCTGGCTCTGAACTCAGGGCTCACTCCTGGAGGGTTGGAAGACTTATATGTGGTACAAGGGACTGGGCCTGGGTCAGCTGTGTGCAAAGGAAACATCCTACCTATTTATTACTGCTCCAGTCTGATGTGGGTTATACCATGGTCTCTTTTTGGTCCACACTTGCCTGTGATATGTACTTTTTTTTTTTTTTTTTTTTTTTTTGGCCATGCTGGTTGTGCTCAGGAGTTATTTCTGGGTCTGTTCTCAGACATTACTGCTGGAAGGCTCAAAGGATCATATGGGATGCTGGGGATAGAACTTGGGTCAGCCATGTCCAAGGCAAATACCCTACCCACTGTGCTATTGCTTGGTCCTCTTTCCTATTTTCTAGGTAAACCTGTTTTACATAAAACACACACAACCAAAATAAAGAGAGGAACAGAACTGACTCTTTTTTTTTTTTTTTTGGTTTTTGGGCCACACCTGGTAACGCTCAGGGGTTACTCCTGGCTATGCGCTCAGAAGTCGCTCCTGGCTTGGGGGACCATATGGGACGCCGGGGGATCGAACCGCGGTCCGTCTCCTAGGCTAGCGCAGGTAAGGCAGGCACCTTACCTCCAGCGCCACCGCCCGGCCCCAAGAACTGACTCTTAAGGAACAAGAGAACTATAATATCCCATACACAAAAATGAATTCAAGATCTATCACAGATAAAATGTGATAAATGGTCAAGGAGGTCCTTCCCATGTGGATGGTGGATTGTGGACACATAGAAACTCATGTAACTCTACACTTAAGATGTATGCATTTCATGAGCTATAATCATACATATTTTATTAATAAATGATCAGTATCAAAACCAGTACCCACCATTCTTTTCATAAAACAATGAATCAAGCTGGAGACAGGAGTGGAGGGAGGACAACATTGGTGGTGGGAAAGCCCTTCATTCATTGTCACTATGTACTATAAGTAATTCTGTGTAATGAACTTCAGTCACAATAAAAAAATGTAAAAAAAACAAACAAACAATGAACCAGCCATTTAGTTGTATACTGTATGTCTGTTGGGTTTCCTGTATTGTACTAAAGCTAGTTTAAGAAATTAAAGCTAGTTTAAGAAATTCAAGCATAAGGAACTGGAGAGATACTTGTATACATGCTATAGCAGGTAAAGTACTTACCTTGTACATGGTTGACTGGGTTTAGTCTCAGGGACCCCATAGGGTTCCCCAAATTTACAGGAGAGGTCCCTGAGTCAGAGCCAGGAGTACCTGAGTACTACTGGGTGGTACCAAAAACAAAGACAAACAAACAAAAAATTGTAGCATTGAGCCAGATAAATAGTACAGGGTTTAGCTTTGCATGAGGACAACCCTGATTTGAAGCACTATATAGTCTCCTGAGCCCAGAAAGAGGTGTTCTTTGAGAGGAGAGCCAGGATTAAGACCTGAACATCACTCGGTGTGGCCACAAATCCAAACTACAAAAAAACAAAAATTCAGGCATGTCAGGGTCACCTACTTAAAAAAAGTCTTAAAAAACCTTGAAGATACATTTAACAAATGATGATAAAAAGCAAAGGACTACTTTTACAAAACATAGACATGCAAAAAATAAAACACTCTGTCCAGAAAAATCAAAACAAAAAGATCTTGATGAAGTAATTTCCAATGAACTTCACCATACTGAATGGTGGTTCTTATAGAATACTTGGCAAGATCCTGATTGCAGAATGAGTTCCTTTCCCAGAGCTTTTATTCATGAAGTTGAGAGATAATACATTAATTAGGTCACATAAGTAAGACTTAAGAGGATTAAAAAATGAGTAATAGAAGCAGTCCATGATACAAGCCCGGATAAGGAGCTAATGTTCTCTCTAGTCTGAGCAAAATGCCAAAAAGGAAGAGGAAACTTTTAAATTATAGGGAACCCCTGGCCTCCGTGACTGGGAGGGGTTGCACTTATATGGAAGGATGAACTAGGAGAAGGGGTAGAGAAGCTGGTTTACTTGGTTCTATTTATTTGTAAGTGCTGTATTTGGGGATAAACAATCTAACTTTCCTGAACTCCAAATTTCTTTCTTTCTTTCTTTCTTTTTTTTTTTTTGGGGGGGGGTTCATACCTGGCAGCACTCAGCTCTATGCTCAGAAGTCACTCCTGGCAGGCTCTGGAGATCATATGGGATGCCGGGATTCTGCATATAAGGCAAACAGCCTACCTTCATGGTATCTCTCTGGCCCCCACATTTCTTTTATGTAAAAAAAAAATCAGGTCTCTGGATTTGACAAAGTCCTACAAGCTTCAAAACACATTGATTTTCTTTCTTTCTTTCTTTTTTTTTTTTTTGTTTTTTTGGGTCACACCCAGCGGTGCTCAGGGGTCACTCCTGGCTGTCTAATCAGAAATAGCTCCTGGCAGGCACGGGGGACCATATGGGACACCGGGATTCGAACCAACCACCTTAGGTTCTGGATCGGCTGCTTGCAAGGCAAACACCGCTGTGCTATCTCTCCGGGCCCAAAACACATTGATTTTCAACCTAACTGACTCTCTCTCTCCTTCCCCAGGAAAGCAAGGGTTAGGAGTAGAATGTCAGACAAATGCAATCACCATGTTTGCACCATTGACTCACTCTGTTATCAAAGGAGATGTCAACAAAGTTATAAAAAATATGGGTACACCAGCCACCTATCTAGAAGCTAGCAACCTCAGGAGGAGACAGAGGGCCAAATCCTGACCCTGCTAAAGATGGGTGCCAATGCCCCTGCTCCACCACTCCTCTGCAAAAACACTAATCTGACCAAAACTCTACAGATGCGAGTATTTGGGTTGATATCACCAGGACATTTTCTTTTCAAGTGGGTGCTGGCACTCTATTCCCACCTTCTTGTACTTCTGGAAGCCCTGGCAGCCGAAAACAAGGCTCCACAAATACCACAGTATAAGCAATAGTGCTTGGAATTCCTGGACTGCATGGCTGCATTAGTGTCCACACAACAATGCCATTTTTGTTTTTTACTGTCATTTTAGTAGGAACACACTGCTTTAGACACCAATGTGTATATGAAGCCACCTAATGTTCAGTAAAACCAATAAAGTAACAAAACGGTAAACTAGTAACAAGAGATTCCTAAACCTTTTGACAATGACTTAATTACTTCATTAGAGATACAATAATTTTCACAAATTTACTTGTCACCCTCCTCCTCCTCTTCTTTTTTTTTTTAATGGTTTTTGGGCCACAGGGGTTTCTCCTGGCTCTGTGCTCAGAAGTTGCTCCTGGCATGCTTGGGGGACCATATAGGATTCTGGGAATTGAACTCGGGTCTGTCCTGGGTCTACCACGTGCAAGGCAAACACCCTACTGCTGTGCTATATCTCCAGCCCAGGGATCTCAAACTCGTGGCCCACGCGCCATTTGCAGCCCTCCATACAACATTTTGTGGCCTGCGGCCGGCCTTCAAATATCGCAGTATTTGCGATTATTCACTTACCGAATTATCACAATAAAAATTACATTAGTAAGAAAAAATCGCATTAAACATTCGCATACCCCGAGCAGTTCCATTCAGGGTATGCACATGTTTAATGCGATTTTTTGCGATTTTTTTTTACTAATTCAATTTTTTATTGCGAATATTTGGTAAGCGAATAATCATGAATACTTTGCGCCTAGCGCAGGCGTCATTACAGCTGCTCCTGCTCACTGTCCCTTACATTATCAGAGGCCTAAGGGAGAGAAGTTTATTACAGAATTAGATTTTGTCATACCTTCATCATGACTTCATTAAAGCCTGCAGTGAAGAGAAAGATTGATGACGAGCACAATTTCAGGAAAAGTGGGAGACACAGTATTTCTTTGTTGAGCACAGGGGCATCCCCACACGTCTTATTTGCTCAGAGAAAGTTGCAGTGCACAAGGAATACAACTTGAAACACCATTATTCAACTAAACATGCTGAGGAATGTGCAAAATATCAAGGAAATGAGAGAACCAAGCAGGTTGCCAGTCTTAAAGCATGTCTAATGAGGCAACAAGATTTCTTCAAGAAAGCAACCAAAGAGAATGTTGCATCAGTCGAATCTAGTTACATGGTTAGTGAGATGATTGCTAAGGCAGGGAAACCATTCACAGAAGGAGAGTTTGTTAAAAAAAATGCATGTTACAGGCTGCAAGTATTATCTGTCTGGAAAAGAAAGGTCAGTTTAGCAAAATCAGCCTTTCTGCTAACATTGTGGCAGAGCGCATTTCTGACATGTCAAGTGACATTTATCATCAACTGTGTGAGAAAGCCAAATGTTTTTTGATGCATACTCAGTTGCTCTTAACAAGGGCACAGATATAACAGACACTGCGCAGCTCACAATTTATGTCCGTGGTGTTGTTTGCAATTTTGAATCGACAGAGGAGCTGCTCACAATAATTCCAATGCATGGCCAGACCACTGCTAATGAGATATTTTGGCATCTGTGTGATGCCATTGAAAATGCAGGTTTGCCATGGAAGAGGTTTGTTGGAATAATAACCGATGGAGCGCCATTGATGACAGGGAGGAAAAATGAACTGGTGGCACTTGTTCAAAAAAAAATTGAAGAGGAGGGTGTAGAGAAGGCCATTGCTCTTCACTGCATTATCCATCAGCAGGCCCTTTGCAGTAATTGCCTGCCATGTGACAATGTGATGTCTGTTGTTGTGAAATGCATCAACCAAATCAGATCCAGGGGCTTAAAGCACAGGAGGTTCCGTGCTTTTTTAGAGGAAATGGAGTCAGAATATGGAGATTTGCTCTAATTCACTAAGGTACATTGGCTCAGCAGGGGAAATGTCCTGAAAAGATTTTTTGAGTTGAGAGAAGAAGTGATAGCCTTCATGGAGAAGGATGGGAATGCTGTTTCTGAGTTGAGTGATCACAAATGGCTCATGGACTTAGCTTTTCTTGTTGATATCACACGTAAGCTGAATGTACTAAACAAGATATTACAAGGCCCAGAGCAGCTTATCAGTGCAGCCTACGAAAACATGAGAGCATTCTCCACAAAACTTGTGTTATGGAAATTCCAGCTCTCTCAGACAAACCTTTGCCATATCCCAGCACGCAAGGAACTTGTGGATGCAGGCATACCATTCAGTGGTGAGAAATATTTGATGCTATGTTTAATCTAGAGAAGGAATTTGATCACAGATTTGCAGACTTCAAAAAGCACAGAGCCACTTTCCGAATTTTTGGACTCCTTTTCCTTTGATGTGCAAGATGCCCCTCCTGTGCTTCAAATGGAGCTCATTGACCTGCAATGCAACTTTAATTTCAAAGCCAAGTTCAGGGAGATTAGTAGAAAAGCAGACATGCAAGGGCAGTTTTTAAGAGAATTGCCCCCCAGCTTCCCTGAGCTTTCCCGAATGTTCAAGCACACTATGTGCCTTTTTGGGGGCACATATTTGTGTGAAAAGTTATTCTCCACATTGAACTTCAATAAGTCAAAGTACAGGTCTAGACTTAATGATGATCATCTTCAAGCCATCCCGAGGGTCTCAACTGCTTTCTCTCTAAAGCCAAATATGGTTCAGATTTGTGAGAAGAAGCACTGTCAAGTCTCTGGCAGCAAGGAATAGGCAAAAGATACCATGTTCAGAAGAACTGTTGATGATCTTCACTCAATGTTCTATTCATGTTCAGAAGAAATAATTAAAACTGTTAATAATGACGTTTGAGGACTTTTTTGTGTGTGTGAAATCCCTTATGCGGCCCTGCCTCACCCCGCCTTTGCCTCCTGTGGCCCCCAGGTAAATTGAGTTTGAGACCCCTGCTTCAGCCCCTTATTTTTCTTCTTATTACTTTCTTCTTTCTCTCTCTCTCTCTTTTTTTAATTTTTATTGTGACTGAAGTTCATTACACAGAATTATTTACAGTACATAGTGACAATGAATGAAGGGCATTCCCACCACTGATGTTATCTTCCCTCCACTCCTGTTCCCAGCATGTCTTCCATATCTCCCTTCTTTACCCACCCAGAATACTAGTGTAACTGGTCTCCACTTTACAGCTTGTTGTAGGTTGGGTAGCTATTCTGTTCTTTTTCTCTTTTTAATAATAATTTCACCCTCACTTATCTGGAAATACATTTATTATGAAAAATTATGTTAACTATATGATACATGCTCTTTAAATAAGTAAATTAAATTACAATAAAAGAGCAGCAATCAGAAATGTTATATCCTGAAATGATGTATTTTCTAGTTGCAGTGAAAAGAAACAATAGAGGTTTAAGACAAACAGGAAATAATTCCTGACCTCAGCACTATTATGATCTTTTGTACTATACTTCAATGACATAATTTCCAGGGATGGTTGTTGTTGTCAATACTCTGAAATCTCTTTATACTTGAGAGCTATTTGGAATGAAGAAAAGCAAAGCTTTATTCAGAGAGATTGTGTTACAAATTGAATTACAACCCACCGTGCAACCTATATGTTGAGGTTCTAGCCTCCAGTACCTCAGAATAGGCATTTATTGTGATGACTAGATCTGATACAGATTTAAGGAAGAGAAAACCACACTGTGATGGTTGTCATCTAATACAAGGACAGACTTAGGGAAGTGGCCATTTAAATGTGCCCATGCATGCAGGGAGAAGGAATAGTGAAGAAAATGTTTCTCATACCTTGGGAAAATGATTATGCCAGCCAAGACTCCTTGTACAGAATATTTTCTGCACAGCAAATGACAAGGAGGAAGGGCCAAGCACACACCAGACTTTTCCTTCCTTAGGAGGAAGGAACATGGGCCAGCAGCTCAGACTTCAGTCGTCAGAAGTGGGAGACAATGTGTTTTTTGGGGGTTTGTTTGTTTTTGTGTCACATCCAGTAGCACTCATGAATTAATCCTGACTCTGTACTTAGCTTGGGGGACCAAATGGGATGCTGGGGATTAAATCTAGGCCAGCTGCATGCAAGACAAGCTCCCTATCTGCTATACCACTGTTACAGTCCTAATGCTTTATGTTTTGTTCCCTTTTTTGGGGTGCCTGAGTTGAGCCCAAGCTTTGTGTGAGAAGCAAGTATTCTGCTCTTGATGTACATCCCTGATCAGAGATGTTTTTTTGGTTTCATTATTTTCCGTGTGTGTGTGCGTGTGTGTGTGTGTGTGTGCGTGTGTGTGTGTGTGTGTGTGTGTGTGTGTGTGTGTGTGTATGTGGCAGAGGGAGCTGAGTAGCTAAAAGAAAAACCACCATGATAGCTTGTTCTGGTGACCGTAAAGCATATGCCTAGAAAACAGACCTTGGTGGTACAAAGAGTGCAAAGGAAAACCTGACCTTAACAAAGGTTTGGGTCATTGTTTTCCTTCCATTTCTTTATCACATAACACCCATAACCTTAATGTACAGGAAATTTTTACTTTGGGTATCTGGGAAGAAATACCATTTCTATTCTTTGCTAAACACTACATTCTTTAAAAAGAAAGGTTCATGACCTAGCCCAAGAGGTTTATGGCTCAGTGGATAAAAGTAGCTGCATTGCAAAGATGAGGCTTCGAGTTTGATTTATGAGCCTACCCACATGCACAGACCATAGATATAGGCCACCAGCACCTCAGACACCACCACTGCCATCTCTGGTGCATAGCCAGGTGTGGATGAGCACTGCAAACTGAAATAGTGTAGCGCTTCAGCAAGCAGAGCAACTAAGAAAAGGTAACAGGGTGATTCCTAGTGAGCACATGGTAGAAAATCAGAGAGATGCCAGGCTCAAGAACAAGAGTGTGAGAGCACCACCTCTAAACCAGTGTGATGACTAGTGAGCATGTGTTTAAGTAACACACAAAGTATGTGACATAGCTAAGCATAATGCCAAGTATCAGCCTACTCCATTGTTATTGCCACAATAGCCACCAAAGGAGGGGAAGTGGGTAAAACCAACAGGCAAGGGGTCAGAGCAATAGTACAATGGGTAAGGCATTTGTCTTGCATGTGGCCAACCCACGTTTGATCCCCAGCACCCAATAGGGTCCCCAAGCTATCCAGGAATAATTTCTGAATGCAGAGTCAGGAGTAACTCAGAGAGAGCACGGCTAGGTGTGGCCCCCAAACAAAAACAAAATAGAAACCAAAACATTATATATAAATTAGGCCTGCTTTATAAAATCCATTAAATATTTGTGAAGCTCATTTTTTTTCCTTTTTTTCTGAAGTTTATTTTCTTTCATTATTATTTGCCAAGAATTTTCCTCCCTTCACTCCCTTCCTTTGCTGTCCTTGACTGGACCTCTTACCAGGAAATTTTTGAATGTGGTGGTGATTCAGCACTCAGATCACTCAGACCTTCCTTACACAAGTGTGTTATAAAACTGCCCAGGATCGAATGACCAGCATCAGCAAAGTGATGGTACCAATCAAAACCCAAATTACTCCCATGCTTGCAGTAGCTGCTGGACGAAATACTACAAAAAACAGGCTACAAGGCAGCTTTGCTATCACAGATGTATATTGTAATTGTAACTGCTCAGAACTATTGGAAAACCAGAAGTAGAATTGATTTTCATTGTGCTTGCTATCTTCAAAGAGATCCAGAATGACAGGAAGAGCTCTTATACTTGGGCAGGCTAACACCATACTAATTATAGCCCTTACTTAACTAATCTGAAAATGTCACAGAAAGGTCTTTTCTTGGCTAGACAGGTCAACACTATGTCCTAAATCATTATAAACATAAGGATTTTAGTAGAGAAATCAAATAAAGCTAGTGGGCAAAAAATAAACTGGGCGCGCGGGGGGGGGGGGCATAGGTAGCTGATGGAGGCCCTCCATAGCTGATATCATTTGGGAGGAATATGTATGTCTTCTGTGTCTTTAGTAGAATTGGAACTTATTTTGGTTTTAGCTTTATGGCTCAGCTTTTAATCCTAGTAGTCAGCCCTTCTATCACCCAAACTGACTTAGTAAGTTTAGGAACAGAACTGGAAGCTTGAGAGAATCTACCTTTAATTCTCAAATGTGAATGTGCATTAGAATCACTAATAGATAGGGAAGATACATTTTTCATAATTGCTATTCTAAAGCAGGTGGCTCTGAGACATATATGTTTTTTAAAAATAATCCTAGCTAACAGGCACACAAGGTGAAATAGGACATAATAACCTTTTATGAAGACTATCCAAAAGTTGAATACAGGGATTCAGAGAACAGGTTGGTAGTGGATAATGGAAACAGGGAGGTGGGGGAAACCTTGGAAGAATTGGCCAAAACGGCAATTTCTACAGAATGAGTAAATCTAGAGATGAAATGCTGAATGTAATATTAATTCGTGTGACAGTAGTTAATACTTCATTGCATATGTTTATCAAATATCATGTTTATACTTTAAGTGTATAACTTTAATTTAATATATATATATATATATATATATTTGTTAAGTAGGTCTGAGGACATGGCTTAGTGTTAGGTTCTACATGTGATAGTAGGCAGTGCACTCGCCTTGAATGTGGCTGATTTGGTTCAATCTCTGGCATCCCACATGCCAGAGCATTTCCATGAGAAACACCTGAGCATTGAGCCAGGAACAACTCCTGTTACTTCAGTAGGGCCCCAAAACAAAACAAAAAAATTACAGCATAATTTACATAAAAAGATGATAGCATGATTCACATATTGAAGTGCACCGGGAAACTAAGTAATTTGTACACTTCTTTTTTGGGGGGGCACATCCAGCAGTACTCATGGGTAACTTCTGTCAGTTTTGGGGGACCATATGGGAAGCCAGGGATGGAATCCAGGTCGGCTGCATACAAGACAAATATCCCATCTACTGTGCTAATTGCTCTGGCCCCTTGTGTACTTCTTTTATGTGACATTTGCTCTGTCATGGTAGTTCAGAATGAACCTCTCTGTGATGTGACTGTATACAAAATATATGTAAATAATCCAAACAACAAATAATAATAGGCAAGGGGCCGGAGAGATAGCATGGAGGTAGGGTGTTTGCCTTGCATTCAGAAGGATGGTGGTTCTAATCCCAGCATCTCATATGGTCCCCCTAGCCTGCCAGGGGCGATTTCTGAGTGTAAAGCCAGGAGTAATCCCTGAGCGCTGCCGGGTGTGACCCCAAAATCAAAACCAAAAAATAATAGTAGGCAAGTGATAAGATAATTAGGAATGGTAGATATCTCTTTATTACCTGAAAAGCCACATTTGTTAGCATGCATTTCTTTCTTTCTTTCATTTTTTTTCTTTCTTTTTTTTTTTGGTTTTTTGGGCCACACCCATTTGATGCTCAGGGGTTACTCCTGGCTAAGCGCTCAGAAATCGCCCCTGGCTTGGGGGGACTATATGGGACACCAGGGGATCGAACCGCGGTCCTTTTTTGGCTAGCACTTGCAAGGCAGACACCTTACCTCTAGCGCCACCTCACCGGCCCCATAGCATGCATTTCTAATAGAGGTCATGCCAATTAAATGGCTCATAAAATTTGACAGAGAGGGGCCAAAGAGATAGTACAGGAGTTTAGTGCTTTTCTTTCACACCACATCACCTTCTGAACATTGCTATGTGCCGCCCTGGAAATACCATTACCAGGTATAAAAAGCATTATCAGATCCGATCTCTGCAGGACCAGGGGAACACTACTTCCTTGGGTTTTAGCACTGAATCATTAGCTTACTGTTATTGGAGGTTCGCTTGGAGGCCCAAGAGTTCGCTGAGACCCACTTGGCAGGCCTAACCCAGCTTCCCAAGAAAAAAGAATGAAATCTCAGCAAACACAGCAAAAGGAGTACAAACTTTGGTGAGCCGTGTGGCTGAGTTTGTGAGCACAACAACGGAATGTGAGACCTACGAGACCACAGCTAAAAACATGTCAGCACCAAAGGCAGGAGTGCAGATGTCCCAGTGCACACAGTAGCATCCTCCACAACAGTGAAGGTAACAAAAACATGAAACAAAACAAAACAACAGCGTCAGGTTTCTATACGCCACTTTATAAAGGCAAAGAACATCAGCAGGAACCATTTTTCAGCAGTCGATTAAAGATTCAGCTTTTCATTGGGATTGCTCTGACTGCTGCCAGAGAACCACACAGCTGATTTCAGCACTGACAATAGAAAATTCTTTTTTTTGTTTGTTTGTTTGTTTTTGGGTCACACCCAGCAGTGCTTAGGGGTTACTCCTGGCTCTATGCTCAAAAATCGCCCCTGGCTGGCACAGGGGACCATATGGGATGCCGGTATTAGAACCACTGTCCTTCTGCATGAAAGGCAAACACCTTATCTCCATGTTATCTCTCCGGTCCCAATAGAAAATTCTTGACAGAAATGAGTAGCCATGTAATCAGAGGTAATTTCTTAACCAACAGGCAAAAATAAGGTAACTTGAGTATTCGGGCTTGTAGGAGTTAGAGACTACACTATTTAGTTCCAGAAACAGAAAACAACAACAAAAAGCATAAGGGAAGAAAATGGACCAAATTTGAATGAAAACCAGTTCATCATCATTGATTTTAATACTAATGACCTACTTAATCATAGCCACCTCTTTCTGACACGGCAGGAGAGATGATCTCAGACGCTTCCACTCTATGTAATATTGCTTATGTAGGACAATTTCCTACTAATTGCCAAGAACAACCAAACACCCACAGTTATCATCAAAGCTTAGACCAGTATTGGTACAAGTACATAATGAATAAGCATCTAAAAGACTTGGCAAGCTGCCTGGTCATGACAACCTATAATTAACCCCAGCTATCATTCTAGATGGCACAGAAGTTCAGTGAAAAACAATTTATATATTGCTCTAAACCAGGGGTCTCAAACTCAATTTACCTGGGGGCTGCAGGAGGCAAAGTCGGGGTGATCCTTGAGTGCAAAGTCAGTAGTAAGCCTTGAACATTGGGGGGTGTGACCCAAACAACTAAAACAAAACAAAACAAAACAAAAAAAGATTCCTCTAGGACAGGGCCACAAAATGTTGTATGGAGGGCCGCCAACGGCCTGCGGGCCAGGAGTCTAAACAATTTTGAGACCCCACCAGTCAATGATTTTTAAAAGCAATATCACCCCTTAAAATCGCATAGAAAAGATAACTGGAAAGGTCACAAGATTCAGAGTTCAAAGGTCTAGATTTGGGTCCTGCTACTATGTTGTTCTGTGATGATGAATCAGTAATGCCCTCTCCCTGAACTATATATAGATTCCTTATTAATTTTTGATGTCAAGGTGTTAGGCTTACTAATGGACCATTTTTCAAAATGAGGTCATTAGTTTCCTTAATCAAAAGAAATTCATATACCATAAAACATCAAAAACTCAACAACTGTATCATCAATGTTATTCCCTTGAACAACCATTTATGACCCGCTTACAGATTCTCAATGTCACATTCCTCTTTGTTCTTTTAAATAAACACTACAGCGCACGTTTCCAAATGTATATTTGACTTTCTTTCAAATGTGTATTATCAGTCTTCCTCACTGAAGTTTGTTTACATGTATAAACAGGACTCTCTTTTCTCGGAGAGCATAAAGCAATTCTCAGAAGGGGAAAAGATGGGAAATATGGGCTATACACGGGTACCAAAAATAACTCAATGCGGATGAGTCAGGAAAACAGGGGGTGGGGCTTCATATCCTGGGCAGCTGAGTGCTTTTCTACCTTTTGGAACACAGTTCTTATAAATGGTTCATAAATAAAAGGCTTTTTATAAATAAAAGCCTGCATTTTATTTTAAAAGCCTAGTTTTTGTAAATAAAAGCCTGGTTTTATTTTGTTTGGTGGGATTGGTTTTGGACTATACCCAGCAGTGCTCAGGCTTAGTCCTGCCTTTTAAATCTGGGTTGGCTGCATTCAAGGCAAGTTCCCTATCCACTGTACTAGCATTCTGTCCCCCCCACCCCACCCAGCCTGTCTGAGATTTTTGTTTTGTTTTGTTTTTGGGTCACACCTGGCTTCGCTCAAGATTCGCTCAGACAGAAATCACTCCTGGCAGGTTTGGGGGACCATTCGGGATGCCTGGAATAGACCTTGGGTCCATCCTGGGCCAACTACATGCAAGACAAACACCCTACCACTGTGCTATCTCTCCAGCCCCCATGGCTGAGTTTTTTTTTTTTTTGTTTTTTTTTTTTTAATTTTAAGACATACCTGACTGTGCTCAGGAGTTAATCCTGGTTGGGCACTGGGGAATTACTCCTGCAGGTTTGAAGGACCATGTGGTATGCTGGGGGTCAAACTTGGTTGGCTGCTCTCATGGCAAGTAACCTGCCCATTGTACTATCTCTCTGCCCCACCCTTGTCTGATTTTAAACTAAACTGTATTCCTCAGCAGTTTTCTTTTATAAAATTAACTGAACTGAAGAAATGGTGCAGCAGGCAGGATGTTGTTTAATTAAAACATTCTATAGTGGTCAAGACAGTACATGGGTAAAGGGGCTTTGCTGAGTACCCTTGGGTATGGCCTACTCCATTTAAATTCTCTATTTTAGGCCTGAGATCAAATAACAATAATTACCACCCTTAAGCGTATTATTAGCTGCCCTTCACCGAGGCCCTGGGCCTATCACTTTACACATATTATCTCATTTACAATTTAAATAACTCAACTGAGTAGGTTTTATCATCAGTTATCTGAAAAGGTAAAAACTGTGCTCAGGGGCATTTGCCTTTGGCCTGGATGACCTGGCTTCAATCCCCAGGAGTAGATCCTGAGTGCAGACACAGGAGTACGTCCTTAGCAAACCAGGTATTCCCCCTCCAAATAACCCCATAAAAAAACCCAAATCTGTCCAGAGATGCAGGTTTGTCTCTTTGTAATTATACTCTTTTCCCTACTTTGTATATAACTACAAATGATACCCATACATTGCTAGGCAACTATGATGCCTATCTTGGCTTAGCATGAGGAAGAGAACAATGGAAGAGCTTAGAGAGATTCAGTGTCTGTTTGTAATGGCAAAGTGATACTTTGCATCAAATAAATTTATGCTAAAAATGGATCCAGCTAACATATTGTTCTGTCCTGTACAGCTTTTCATACAAGATAAAACCAGTACCAGCAAATATCCTGGAATCATGGTATGGAAGTACAGAAAATATCTGTGAATGCTATGTATGTTTCACACCCTTATTAAAGTATAATGCATTTCTTTAAGCAATGATTAGAATAAGTTCTCAATTCTTTACTAACTGCCATATTTAGACATAAAAATATTCTAAGACCTTCTAAGATGATGCTAAGCATTCACTAGCATGTGAGACAACCAGTAATCTTCTCAGTCCTGGCGACAGTACAGGCTAAAGACTATATGAACACATCTTATGACCCAGGAATTCCAATGCCAGATATAAACCCTGTTTTTCTTTTTCTTTTTAACTTTATTATATTGAAACCATTGTGTTTTACAAAGACTTTTAGCATTGGATTTCAGTGAATCAGGGACATTCCCACTACAAGTGTCGACCTTTCTCCACCAATATTTCCAGAGTGCATCCTATACCACTACCATCCTGCCTGGCCTGCCATTTTAAGTTTTAGGCCCACTTTAAGGCTCATTTTAAGTTTAGATGGCTATAATTTAGATCTCTTGATTTTTTAATATCTTGGACTGAAAAAGTACAAAAAAAAAAAAAAGATCATGTAGGCTGAGCTGGAGGGATAGCACAGCGGTAGGGCGTTGGAGTTGCATGCAGAAGGACGATGGTTCAAATTCTGGCATCTCATAAGGTTCCCTGAGCCTGCCGGGGGTGATTTCTGAATGTAGAGCCAGGAGTAGACACTGAGCACTGCCAGGTGTGTCCCCATCCCCAAAAACACTCCACAGGTTCCAGGCCTCTCTAGTTTCTCATTTCAGCTACTGTAATTTGGTTTTTGGGCCACACCTGGTTGTGATCAGGAATTACTCTTGGCTCTGTGCACAGAAATCACTCTATGAGGACCTGTTACACTAGCAGTCCAGGAAGCTAAGGGTGGAGGTATGGTATGCATTCTGGGAACAGGGGCGGAGGGAGGTCAACACTGGTGGTGGGAATTGCCCTAATTCACTGTCATCATGTACCTTAAATATAATGTGAAAGACTTGTAATTCACATTAGTCACAATAAAAATTATATATAAAAATAAGATATCACTCCTTGAGAGCTCAGAAGGGCACAGGGGTTGTCAGAGATCAAACCCAGGTTGGGTGTGTGCAAGGCAAGCACCCTACCTGCTGTACTATCTTTCCCACTCCCTCAGTTATTGCATTTATACAAGAGTATATACCTAACTATGATGTGTATCCATCTCCCACAAGGAACAGGGACTCATGTACCACCCCTCTGATGAACAGCTACATACATGATTTGAAATTACTCTATTTGGAGTTGTCTCCTCTCCTCAATTTATTTATTCAGCCATACTGAGGGAAATATAAACCTGCAGAGTAATTTATTATTTGAATTATAATTGAGTTATATGTTGCTCAAATTGTTCTAGTTTTAGACATTTGAGAATCCTTTTAGTTGGCTCCATACCCTTTGACATGTCCTCATTGTTCTACTGCTGAACAAGTTTCTTTTTTTTTTTTTATAGAGGAAAGATATTTATATTTTTAGATTGCTCATATGTGGAACTACTATGGAAATAAGTTGAATGCTTTGATCTTTAGTAAATATAGAGCTCTGGAATTGTTTTACAGTTAATTTGCAGCTTTAAGATTGCCATCATTCATTGCTTGTATAGTGGATAATAAACTTTACATGCTTTCTATAGGACAGGACTTTGGAATTTTGTTCATTTCCTTAAGCATTCCTAGCCCTTGGTCAGAAATTCCAATCTTGGGGGCCAGAGAGATAGCATGGAGGTAGGGTGTTTGCCTTGCAGGCAGAAGAATGGTGGTTCAAATCCCGGGATCTATATGGGACCCCCCCCCCCCCCAGAGCCTGCCAGCAGCGATTTCTGAGCACAGAGCTAGGAGTAACCCCTGAGCACTGCCGGGAGTGACCCAAAAACCAAAGAAAAAAAAAAAAAGAAATTCCAATCTTCTAGTCTTAAAGACTAGATAGATCTTTTAGAATTAGGCTGTCAATCTTCAGGCAAATTCTACTAGACCATTATTTTTTTCCAGGGTTACTGTGTTTCTCATCTTGTCCTTTTAAAATAAATCACAGGGCTGTAGAGAGTACAGAGGACAAAGTATTTGCCTTGCTCATAGTAGACCCTGATTTGGATCCCTGGCACTGCATATGGTCCCTGACCATTGCCAAGGGATACTACTAAATAGAGATCCAGAAACAGTCCAGAATGCCACTGGGTGTGGCCTAATCCCCAAACCAGAAAACAAACAAATTAAATGTAATCTCAGCCTCAATGTCACTGATAGAACATGCCTCTAGTTTGGAGAAACAAAGGTAATGAAAAAAATTATTGAATTATTTATCCATGGGGTCCTAAAGTTTCAGGTGTCCTCTAATCCTGCTATTTGGGCTTAGTGCTCAACATTAATATGTCAACAAAAGTGCTTGAAGGACTATTTTTAAAATTATGATTATAAATATTAATATAATATGTCATATTATATTATAGTCACTGTACTAGACATTCTAATATATTTTAGATATATATTTAGCTTTTTATAATCATCTTGTGAAGCAAGTGCCATTATTCTCTTGTTACACTGAAATATTGAGGCTCGGGAATTAAATTATGTAGATGATGAAGAGCAGAATGGCATTCAGTTCTAAAACCCTTATGCAAGGTGTCCTGAAACCAGAAATTCTGGCTTCATGAAAGAAAGCACCCATACATGTGTGGGCAGAAAAAAGCACAGGCCTCCCTGAGCCACAAACTTGATGGTTTTGTTTTTGCTCTATTAAGGAGGAAAGAAGACAGGGGCTGAATATGAGTAACAAATTTCTTTCTCCTCCCAGGAGGCTCTGTCTTGGTGAGACAGAGTTTCTTTCTCTTGAGAGTTAGTTTAAGAGAAATGCAGGAGGGCAGGGCTATGTGGAAACATAAAGGCCTTCTAGCTAAAATATCCCCTAATGTTACTCTTCCTCTTCCCCATTTTCCCAGGGGGTTATTCAGTTATAGTGAGAGGCTTAGCGTTTTTGCATGTGGCCTATTTTTTTCTCTAACTGCACTCTATAAACTGTTCCTCCTACAGAACAATCACCTCTTTGTAATGTTCATGTGTCAGCTCCCTATACACCTTCTCTGGGAGGACCAGCATTGAGTTGCAGCCACGTGCCAGCCTCAACAGTTCTGCACCTACATAAGGTTGCCGGTTCTGAGGCACAATATACTTATTTTGTGGTCCACCCAAGAGCACCCTTTAAGGCAAAGTAGTAATAGGCCTGAGGTGCCAACATGTTCAAAGTTTACTGTATCAATATAATGTATTGACGCCCCTGATCTATAATAACTAAGATCTGATGTATACTTAGGATGAACAAATATTAGCTCTCTACTTCTCTCAGGACATTTACCTCTCTTAATGGCATAGTAACTATTCTTTTGCAAACCCTTACGAGACATTTCAATCTGTCCTGTGTGTTCATATAAAATGCCTTTGTGGGGCAAGTTGTAACCACAAACATTTCTAGGAGTCTCTCAAATTCAACATTCTAAACAACATGTCACAGAAATCATGAATATGTTTGAGTATAGAATTAGTTTTGAACTTGGGCATGAGCTTTGCGCAGTGGCAGTATTGTAGCCAATGAGGTTTATCCAAGGCGCGATTATTCCTAATTGAACTTGGGCATGAAAGAGAAGGAAGTTTAAAGACTGCCACTGGGGGAAGAAAACAGCTATTGATTTCACTTCCTTCTAACAGGAACCACTGAAAAGGAAGAGAAAGTGGGGGAAAATCACACAACTCCTCCTAACTGCCAGGAATCAAGAAATAATAGATATATATTGTTATTCCTGGTCTATTCCCCTTGAAAATTAGATATTAAGGTTTAATTTCATTTGAACATGATCCACTGAAAGTTACTGTCAGGGGAGAAAGTGCTAGAAAATCACGCACTAAATTCTGAATACCCACAGTAGGAAGCATACTGTCTACAGAACTAGCACCAATTACTGTGTGATATAATGCCAGTATGAATCTGAAATTTGGGTTTCAGTGAGCATTATAGTATAAAGACTGTCAGCTGCTCTGGCAGATAAGTAAAAAAGGTCCCAGGGAAGAAGAAATGAGAGACCCCATAAAAATTAAACTAGTTAACTCCTATTGGAAGAGAGTGTATGTTACAAGACAAGCTTTTATTTTTTTAGACAAGCTTTTTGGCATGCAACCCTTTTATGGGATTTTGCTTAGTTGGGATCCTACAAATCTATATAGCTTCTCTTGAATGGTTGTGATACTTTGGAAAGTTCGGAAGCAAATACTTTTCTTTCATCAATGAGCTGAGATTAAGGTAGAGGGAGCAGATACCTGATGGTGGGTGTAGTGCTGGAATGTTTTATGCATGAAACCCTACATTAACAGTTTTACAAACTATGGTGCCTAAAATAAAGTTAAAAACACACATGGACAAAAATAAAAGAGGGTGACATTTTATATTGAGAAAGAAAATAAAAATTTTAGTCAGAAATGATTTGAGAAATCCTGGTTTTTAATAACCAGAAATTGGCTCAAGATTGTATTATATTTAAGTGCTTTAGATGTAGGTGTAGGCAACTTAAGTTGTTTTGAAGTTTTTGAGATACAAATGTGCTATTGATTACTAATGGATGACTCTTATTCACTAGAGAAGCATGTAAGAAATGCCAGATTGGTACTAGATGCAATTCCAAACATTAGAAACACAAAGAGTAATCAAACCAAGTCCTGTCCTTAAGATCAAGCATCACTAGCCAGAGAAATAGTGCAGTGGGTTAAGGTTTAGGAACTTGTTTTGCACCTCACTGGTGTTAGTTTCCATTCCTGGCACTATCTGTGGTTTCTTGAACACTGCCAAGATTCACTCCCAAGTACTATTTGGAATAGCCCCTGAGCACTGACAGATGTGGCCCACCCCAAATAAAAAACAAACACAAAAATTAAAAATGATCAAGAATCATAAATGTGAGCAAAGTTGAACTCTCCAGTTTTTTTTAAATTTTATTTAAGGCATTGTGATCTATAATATTATTAATGATAGAATTTAAATGTATTTAAACAGCATTCCAATATCAGTTCTGTTCATGTGCTGACAGACTTTAAGTAAAAGAACCACATGAGAAGAGAATTTAAAATAAGTATTAAACCTGCAATTTTTCTATGGAAAAATTGTCAGTTAAGTTAATCTAATTTTTTATGAGAAAGGTAGAATCTGAGAACTTTAATCAATGGCTCAGGTAAAGAAATGTTTCAGAAAAAAAAAAAAAAAGAAATGTTTCAGGACTTGAGCAGCAGCATACTTAATCTATTTTTCTTCAATCAGTTCATGACAAGCCTTTTACTTGGGGGGCACTGGTTCTCTGATTAAGTGGGCTGAAATATAGATGAAAAATATTAGAGTAATATCGTAAGTCTGTGTTGTTCTGTACAAGTTAGAGGTGGAAATTTGTTATAATTGCTGCAAGTTGCAAGTTATCAGTCTACATCTTCCTGAAAGTAAACTTTCATTGTTATTATTTTTATTGGGCTGCTCCCAGTGGTATGAGCACTAGCCTTGGATGCAAACATTTTTGTGAATGTGTTTTGTTATATATGGTGGTGTTCAGGGACTGTCTCAGAACTCAGAGGTTAATTCTGGTGCTTGGGAGTTCATACAGTGCTGATGATTGAATCTAGGGCTCCTGCAACAAAGGATACAATAAGCTCCTGAACTATCTCCCTTGGCCGCAAACCCTCTCCGAATTAAACTTTTAAAATAAATGACATTTTCCTCTTGAGAATGTCTTTTAAGTTCAGCCAAAGACAAATACTTCAAATGCTACATTTGGATAATGAATAACTTAGATCTGAAGTTTCTATCCTTTGTTCTATTTGCTGTGGGCATCACAGACAGATAAGGCAAAGTCATCTCTCGGCATTTTGTTCATGGAGATCTTACATAAACTTTTCGATGAACTGTTATATGGTTCTTCTACTGGATCTATTTATAAAAATATTATCATATTTAAGGATCAAGACTTTTCTTGTTTTTATCTCTAGTATTTAATACAATGTCCGGTGTCTAGAAGATATACTCCAATTATTTGGGGATATTTTATTCAAGGCAGTGAGAATGTTTTCATAGATGTGGTATGGACCTAGCCAGAGACACTGAGATAAAGCAATGGCTAGTGGCAAGATTCTGATCTACTTGGTGACCAGTGGACAGGCCAAGTGTTTTGCCCAGAGATTGTGGAAAGTCTATGAAAGCAAGGGAATCACTTTTCATTTATTAGAGATGTTAGTTTACTGTAGCAGGTAACATAAAGAACTCCTTTGTTCAATCTTGGGTTTAAGGGAAGGGAGGAGGAGAGAGAGAGAGCAAGATCAAGAGAGAAGAGAGAAAAGAGAGAAGGAAGGGGAAGAAAGGAAGAGAGAAGCAAAGGAAAGATGATAACAAGAGAGGAAAAAGGAGAGAGAGGAGAGGGATAAAATAATGGAAAGAAAGGGCAAGGGAGAGAGAGGAAGAAATGAAAGAGGAGAGAGAAGAGAGTGAGAGGAGAGAGTGCTTATCAGGCAACCTTTTGCTGAAGCTGAGATCACAGCTTTGCTCCAGAGTGCAAGATCCTGAACACCTGGCCAGTTTTTCATTCCAGCTATTTGTTGAACAATAAGCAAAGGTCTCCAGCCATCTGATGAAAACCTCTGTCATGACAGTCAGAGACCCAAAACAAATTGTAAAAGGCAACCAGAATGAAAAGTTTGATTTAGGTTATTTCCACTCCGGAGAGTCCATGTTGTCTCTTGAACACCTATTTTCCTTTATTTCTCTCCCCTCACATCTTCCTAAGTAAATTTCAATCAATAAAAAAAACTAGCTTGCCTCACTAAAAACAAAACAAACTGAGACCAAACATGGAAAACTAAAATCAGAGCAAAACAGAAAGCATAACTATGATATCCACTGGGAGAAAACAGAAATGATCCCAAATTCCAAAGTGTGCTTTTGCCGATTGAGAAGACCAACTGATCATTAAACACTGTGACAGCAAAGAAACCCATGTCAATGTAGACCACTGTAAATCATTAAGGCCTTAGAGGAAAATAGGAAATATGATAAACTTCTGGAAAAAAAAACCCAAAACAAATGGGCTATACATAAGCCCATGAATCAAAACAGCATTGAGTTTTCTCAGTGGTAGCAATACGCTTGAAAATAATGGAATAAAGCCTTCAAACATTTGAAATAAAATGACTTACAATATAAATTAGTTATGAGTTAAGCAATGAGTCAAATATCAGGGTTAGAATAAAGACTTTTAGATAAGCAGGGTCTGGAATATTTGACTTCCATGAACCCTTTGCTTAGGAGGATCCTGGAGGATACATGCCACAAAAATTAAGAAGCCCAAAGCTGAGGAAACTATAGGTTCTGATAAGCAAAGGAATCAAAACAAAATAAGGGATGACTAGTACCCCCAGGATGATGCAAACCCTCTAGGTTACATATGTGCACTAGATTTACACAGATCCAAAGACTTGGAAAAAACTTTTGTAGACACTGAACTGAATGGGCACCAGAGAGATAGCACAGAGATAGCTGTCTTGTATGCAGCTGACCCAGGATGGGCGGTTTGAATCCCAGCATCCCATATAGTCCCCTGAGCTTGCCAGGTATGATTTCTAAGTGCAGAGTCAGGAGTAACCCCTGAGTGCCACTGGGTGTAATCCATAACCTCCCCTAAAAAAAGATACTGAACTGAAAAGAATCTGGTGCATCTAAGTACTTTGAAAACCAAATTATATGGGGAAAAATGTGGGTTTCTATTGATGAAAAATACAGTTAATAAGCAGATAAAGGAATGATAAGGTTTGATTTACTATAGGAAAAACAAAAGTCTGACAAAAAAAGAAAAACCCAGAAATGTACTCACAAAGCTATAGTAAAAGACTCAGTATAGATCAGTGTTTCTCAAATAGTGGGGTGTGCCCTGGAGGGGGGGCCTCGAGGCTCCATAAAGGGGGTCGTGTTTGACCTCAGCAAATACTGTCTTAACAAGCTCTGTATGTCTCTGGAGCTGAGAGTTGCTGTGTCCTGCTTCAAACCCCGCTTCTAAAAGCTATGCATTGCAAAACGTGCTCATTGTAGCCATTAATTCAGACACCACCTCTGATTAAAAAATCAGCTCAAATTATTTTATATATTTTTGATTTGCAGGTTAAAGTTTTTTTTAAATAAAGATACTATAGACAGTCATGCAGGGTGCATGAAAAATGTTTTCTTCTTCCTAAGGGGGCATGACAGAAAATAATTGAGAAGCACTGGTATAGATCAAGGCTTATTGTGATAGAACTCAATGGGAAATGAAGGGAGGTGAGGGGAAGAACACATGAATATGGGGCATTAAATGGGGGAAAAGAGTCACCCTTTAACCTTCTAGAGTAAAAATTTTTCTCACTGCCTAAACTGGAAAGATCCAGAAACAACAATATAAGCCTTCTACATCAATCTATTCTACATAGAATCAACCATCAAAAAAATCAGCTAGAAGAACTGACATTAGAATCTAGTCTTTTTGAGTCCTGAGGGAGAAAATTAGAGAAAAGACTTGGCTTCCTTCTAGTGTCCTGGATGCTGTTCCTGGCCAGGTGAGCTGACCCCACCCTGAGCACCAGAGCTAGAGGAGTAACTTATTCTAGTCAAGAAAGTTCAGCATGTAGAGAACACCACAATGCAAGCGTGAAAGTGGGGAAACAACACAGATCTTGACCACGCTTAGAGAATGAAGACGTTAGCTCTGATGACCCAACAAGTACTAACCACCTTTAAACATATCAGATAAAGAATTTAGAGAAGAAATATGGAGGATATTCAAAGAACTCAAAGAAAGTATGGACAAAACTGAACTAATTACAACCAATACTTAAGAAGATATGGAAGCAGAAATGAGAAAAATTCAAACTGAACTAACAGGGCTAAACAACTTGGTAGGTGAAGTGAAAATCTCACTTAAAGGTTTGAAGGAAATATACACAGCTTCATAAATAAAAAATAGCTAAAAACTTTATAGATGCCCAAGCCTAAAAAAAAAAAATGAAGGGTCTATTTTAAGGCAAGGTAGACCCAACACACCAAACTCCAACAAAAAGATGACATTAATCTCATGACAATCATCTCTCTGAACATCAATGAACTAAATACACCAATTAAGAGACAAAGAACACAAAAATGAAAAATTTAATTGATTTAAACAATTTTATGCCTGCAAGAAACATATTTAAATATAGTCAGAGCAAATATAGAATCAAAGTCAAAGGTTAAAGGAAAAACATTCAGACAAACAAAGCCTTAAAAAAGCTGGAGTGGGGGCCGGAGGTGACAAGCAGTAAGGCGTCTGCCTTGTGTGCGCTAGCCTAGGATGGACCACTGTTTGATCCCCCAGCATTCCCACATAGTTGTCCAAGCCAGGAGCGATGTCTGAGCACATAGCCAGGAGTAACCCCTGAGCATCACTGGGTGTGGTGCAACTCCCTCCCCCCAAAAAAAGCTGGGGTGGCCAAACTAATATCAGAAAACACAGACTTTAGGCTTAAAAAGGCTATAAGAAACAGAGATGGGGTCTTGTCTTCCTCACTCTAACCCTCTCCCTCTCTCCCTGTGCCTTTCTCCCCCTCATTTTCCCTCTCCCTCTGTTCTCTTTCTCTCTCCCTCTCTTCCTGTGCCTCTCTCCCCTCTTTTCCCTCTCCCTCTGTTCTCTTTCTCTCTCCCTCTCTTCCTGTGCCTCTCTCCCCTCTTTTCCCTCTCCCTCTGTTCTCTCTCTTCTAAAATAAGGAGAGAAAATAGAAAAAAATAGAAAGAAAAAAAGAAACAGAGATGGGATTTCCTTTTAATGAAAGGATGTGTACATCAAGAAGAAATCACTAGACAGGCGCTTTAACCAGCTAAGCCACGGAGCCGACCTTCAGACACAAAAGAGAAAAGAGCTGGAAGTTCCAGCTTACCTCAGGAAGCTCACCACAAAGAGTGATGAGTTTAGTTAGAGAAATAACTACATTTTGAACTGTCCTAATAATGAGAATGTACGAGGGAAATGGAGAGCCTGTTTAGAGCACAGGCGGGGGTCGGGTGGGGAGGAGGGAGACTTGGGACATTGGTGATGGGAATGTTACACTGGTGATGGGTGGTGTTCTTTACATGACTGAAACCCAAACACAATCATGTATGTAATCAAGGTGTTTAAATAAAAAAAAAAAGAAGAAATCACACTTCACATATATGCACCCAATGATGGTGCAGCAAAATACTTAAAACAACTGCTGATAAACTTGAAGACATCAGTAGTAGCACAATAACAATGGGAGATTTTAATACTGCCTTGTCACCCCTTGATAGGTCAACCAGGCTGCAACTTAACAAAAATATATTGGCTCTGAAGGAAGAAATAGAAGAGTGTCTTAGTGTGCGTGTGCGTGTGTGTGTATGTATATATATATACACAAATGTATATATGTCTTAGTGTTACATACACATATATATACACTAAGACACTATTCTATTTATATATATACATATATAGTATTTACATACACACACATATATATATAGAGAGAGAAAGAGTTTTTTATCTCCAGAAAACTGAATACACATTCTTCTCCAGTGCACATGGGACATTTTTCAAGACAGACCATATGCTGGGCCATAAAATATACCTCCATAAAATCGAGAAGATAACTATTGTTTGTACTCTCTTCTCAGACTATAAAGCACAGAATATAGAGGTGAATTATAAGTAGACATAGAGAAACTATGTTAAAACTTGGAAATTAGACAGTTCATTGCTGAACAACCAGTGGATCAGAGACAAAAATCCAAGAGGAAATAAAAAATTCTTGGAAAGAAATGAGAATGAAGACATGAATGATCAGAATCTGTGGGATACAACACAAGCAGCATTGAGGGAAATTTATAGTTATACAAGCATTCTTTAGAAAGGAAGAAAAGGCCTACATAAATAATGAATGACACAGCTTAAGAAATTGGAACATGACCAACAAATGAGCCAAATGTAAGCAGGCAAAAGAAAATAATAAGTTAGAGCATAAATTAATGAACTGTACAACCAAAAATAAATCCAAAAAACAATGAAAGCAAGATTTGGTTCTTTGAAAAAATAAACAAGATTGACAAACCATTAGCAAGGTTCAGAAAGAAAGGAAAGAGAGAAACCTAAGAAGCAGATTCAGAAATGAAAAGTGGGAGGTCACTACAGACACTACAGAAATTCAAAGGGTAATCAGAGACTACTTTAAGAATCTCTATGCCACAAAGCAAGAGAGCCTGGAAAATTTTTGGACTTTTGGACTCCTATAACATTCCAAGTTTGAACCAAGTTTGAATACCTGAACAAACCTATCACTATTGAGGAAATTGAAAGGGTAATCGAAAGCATTTCCAAAAACAAAAGCTCAGGTCCAGATGAATTCAATAATGAATTATTTCAAATCTTTAAAGAGGATCTATATTGGGGCTGGAGAGATAGCATGGAGGTAAGGTGTTTGCCTTTCATGCAGGAGGTCATTGGTTCAAATCCCAGCGTCCCATATGGTCCCCTGTGCCTGCCAGGAGCAATTTCTGAGCCTGGAGCCAGGAATAACCCCTGAGCACTGCCAGGTGTGACCCAAAAACCACAATAAATAAATAAATAAATAAATAAACAAATAAATAAATAAAGAGGATCTATTGCCAATCCTCTTCAAGCTCTTCCAGGAAAATGAGGCAACAGAAACACTTTCAAATAGTTTATATGAAGCCAGCATCACCTTGATACCAAAAACTGACAAACACAACATAAAAAAAAGAGAGTTATAGGCCCTATCTAAAATAAACATGGATGCAAAGATCCTCAAAAAATACTGCAAACAGAATCTAACAACTCATCAAGAAGCTTATACATCATTACTAAGTAGGTTTTTCCTTTCAGGGATACAAGGATGGTTTCAGGGATATAAGGTTGGGTTAACATACGCAAATTAATTAATATAATACACTATATCAATAAAAGAAAAAACAAAAAATATAATCATATCAATTGACACAGTGAAGGCTGCTGACAAGATCCAGCACCCATTCATGATTAAAAATCTCAACAAGATGGGAACCGAAGAAATTTTCCTCAATATTGTCAGGACCATTTATCACAAAACGCATTGCATACATTATACTCAATGGGGAATAATTAAATGCCTTTCCTCTAAGATTTGGTACAAGACAAGGTTGCCCTCTCTTGCCACTTCTATTCAATATAGTACTGTAAGTACTAGTGGGCAAATAGTATTGGGCAAGAAAAGATATCAAAGGCATCCACATATGAAAGGAAGAAGTAAAGCTATCATTGTTTGTAGGTGAAATGATACTCTATCTAGAAAATCCTAAAGACTCCACAAAAAAGCTTCTAGAAACAATAGACTTGCATAATAAAATGGCACGTTACAAAGTTAATACACAAAAATCCCTGGCTTTTCTGTACACAAATAATGAAAGAGAAGATAAAGATATTAAAAACACCATCACAATCACATTTGTGCATCAGAAAATCAAGTACCTTGGTGTTAACTAAATAGGTGAAAAGCTATATTAAGAAAACAACAAAATACTGCTTCAAGAAATAAAAGAAGACACCAAAAATGGAGACATGGATCGAGAGGATTAATACTAAAATGTCAATACTTCCTAAAGCATTTATAGATTTAATGCAATCCCTATAAGTTCCATGACATTCTTTTTTTTTTGGTTTTTGGGTCACATCCGGCAGCGCTCAGGGGTTACTTATGGCTCTACACTCAGAAATCACCCCTGGTAGGCATGGAGGACCATATGGGTTGCTGGGATTCGAACTACTATCCTTCTGCATGGAAGGCAAATGCCTTGCCTTCATGCTATCTCACTGGCCCCGTCCATGACATTCTTAAAAGTGGATCAGATGCTCCTGAAATTTATTTGAAAATAAAAGTATCCATGAATAGCTAAAGCAATACTTGGCCAAAATAAATATGGGAGGAATCACTTTCCCCAACTTTAAACTGTAATATAAAACAGTAATCATTAAAACAATATGATATTGGGATAAAGACAGTCCCATTGATTAATGGAATATACTTGAATATCCTGAGATGGACCCACAGATTTTGAATAATTTATTTTTTATAATGTAGCAAGAAATACAAAGTGAAACAAGGAAAACTTCTTCAACATGTGGTTCTGAAAAAACTGGTCAACTGCATGCCAAAAAATATGAACTCAGACCTCTCCTTAATACCTGCACAAAGGTCAAATAAAAATGGATTAAATATCAGACCTTAATATCAGACCTGAAACCATAATGAACATAGAAGAAAATGTAGGCAGAACACTCCATGACATTGAAGATAAAGGCATATTCAAGAATGAAACACCACTGGCCAATCAATTGGAAATAAAGATAAACAAATGGAACTACATCAAACTCAGAAGCTTTTGTACCTCAAAGAAAATAATGACTAGGATACAAAGGCTACCCATGGAATGGGAGAAACTTTTCAACTAATATCCATTTGATAGGAGGTTAGTATCTAAGATATACAAAGTACCAATTAAACTTTACAAGAAAAAACATTTAACCTCCTCAAACAATGAGTAGAAGATATGAACAAAGAAGAAATACGGGTGACCAAAAGGCACATGAAAGAATGCTCCTCATCACTAATCATCAGGGAGATGCAAATCAAAACAATAATGAGATAACTCACACCACAGAGACTAGCACACATCACAAGGCACCCCCACCCCACCCCAAATATAAGAACAAACAGTGTTGGCATGGATACAAGGAGAAAAGGACTCTCATTCACTGCTGATGGAAATGTAGACTGGTCTAACCATTTTTGGAAAACAATATGGACATTCCTTAAAAGCTAGAAACTGAAATTCTTTGTGATCCAGCAATACCACTATACATCTCTGTGTATCCCAGGAATACAAAAACACAATACAAAAATGCCCTCTGCACTCCTATCTATGTTTAGTGCAACACTATTTAAAATAGCCAAAATTTGGAAACAACCTAGATGTCTACAACAGATGACTGGCTAAAGAAACTATGTCACATCTACACAATGGAATACTATGCAACTATTAAGAAAAATGAAGTCATAAAATTTGCTTATACATGAATGAACATGGAAAGTATTATGCTGAGTAAAATGAGACAGAGGGAAAGGAATAGACATAGAATAATCTCACTCATTTGTGAGATATAAGCAAAATGAGAAGTCATATGGTAATAATACCCAGAAACAATAGAGACAAAGGTCAGAAGGTTCAGCCCAGGGTAGTAAGCTCGCCATAAAGACTGGTGAGCACAGTTAGAGTAGAAAAGGATCTACTAGAACAATGATAGATGGAACTGATTGCTCTGGACAAGAATTTGGTGCTAAAAGTGGAGAAACTAACAGGCAAGCCACCCATTTCATTAATAAACCACAGTGTCCCAAATGAATTTCAAAAGTGCCTGATTCATATGATCCAGCTATACCACTCCTAGGAATATACCCTAGGAACACAAAAATACAATACAAAAATCCCTTCCTTACACCTATATTTATTGCAGCACTATTTACCATAGCAAGACTCTGGAAACAACCAAGATGCCCTTCAACAGATGAATGGCTAAAGAAACTGTGGTACATACACACAATGGAATATTATGCAACCGTCAGGAGAGATGAAGTCATGAAATTTTTCTATACATGGATGTACATGGAATCTATTATGCTGAGTGAAATAAGTCAGAGAAAAAGAGAAAGATGGAGAATGGTCTCACTCATCTATGGGTTTAAATAAAAATAAAAGACGTTTCTCAACAATTTTCAGAGACAAAAGAAAGGAGGGCTGGACATTACAGCTGACCTCATGAATCTCACCACAAAGAGTGATGAGTTTAGTTAGAGAAATAACCACATTGCGAACTAACCTAACAATGAGAATATATGAGGGAAGTGGAAAGCCTGTCTAGAGTACAGGTGGGGCAGGAAGGGGAGAAGGAATATTTGGGTCATTGGTGATGGGAATGTTGCACTGGTGATGGGGGGTGTCATCTGATATGACTGAAACCCAACCACAATCATGTCTGTAACCAAGGTGTTTAAATAAAAATATTATTAAAAACAAAACAAACCACAGTGTCAAAAAGGGGAGGGGGAGAGAGAGAGAGAAGGAGAGAGAGAGAGAGAGAGAGAGAGAGAGAGAGAGAGAGAGAGAGAGAGAGAGAGAGAGAGAGAGAGAGAGGGAGGAGGCAGGAGTTGGGGATTTGGTGTGGGAGAAAAATAGGAGACATAAGTGGTGGGAAGGTAAAGGATGGTATGCATATGTGGTGTGACTGAAATCCAATAGTGAACAATTTTGGAAACACGGTGCTTAAATAAAGCAATTAAAAAAATAAAGAGGGGCCAGAGCCATAGCACAGTGGTAGGGCATTTGCCTTGCATGTGACTGATCCAGGACAGACCTCGGTTCGATCCCCAAGTGTCCCATATTGTCCCCAAGCCAAGAGATATTTCTGAGTGCATAGCCAGGAGTAACCTGAGCATCACTGGGTGTGGCCCCCCCCAAAAGAACTTACTCTCCTCCCAAGCACTTCAAGCAACTCCCTGACTGCTAAACTCAGGGAATAAAATTTGTTATATTTATTTTGGGCTTCCCAGGCAGTGTTCAGGGGACTGTGTAGGTGTAGGGACAGAATTTGAGGCCTTTGCTTGCTAGGTATGTATTTAGTCCTTTGAACAATCTCCATGTTTCCCAATATGTATAATTTTTTATTCAGGAGATTGAACAATAAAAAAGCATTTCAAAAGGGGACTTTCATTTCCAAAGTCCCATAACTTGTTCAGGGAATCTTTTTTTAAATTTTATTTTAGGCACTGTGGTTTACAATACTGTCACTATTAGAATTTCATGAACTTCATGATTTCATGCCTGTACCACACCCTCTAACTGAGTGTCCACTTCACTCCAGCCCTGTCCCATGTCCCTCTTTCTGTCCTATTTCCTTTACATCTCTGGGGGTAAGCTGCCTAATGAAGACCATATATCACTCTTTGTTGTTTTAAGGCATTTGTTATTTCCCTACTATGTTTCTTTAGATTCCAAGTAAGAGAGATATTTCTGTGTCTGTCACGGGGCAGGTTTTATTTCCAGGGTTACAAAAACATAAGGAGGGTGAGAAAAGAAAGGTCAAGAAATAAGAACTTGACCCTTGGGCAAGTGTGGGTAAAGCATTTGCCTTGGACTGCCAACTTGGGTTCAATCCTGATCCCTGGCATCCTATATACTCCCCCAAGCCTGCCAGGAACGATTTCTGAGCACAGAGTCAGAAGTAACCCATGAAAACTGCCAGGTGTAGTCCAAAACCCAAATAAATTTAAAAAATAAAATAAAATAAAAAAACCTTTCCCATTTCATAAATTTGTTTTGCATTGGTCTTGGAATGCTGCTGTTCGCCTGTCTCAACTCAGTGATGATGAACAAAAGGGCCAGCAAAGACAGGAGGTATGGTGATGGACCTACCCAGCCACAGTTACACATAAATTAAAAATATGATACATTTTTCTGAACTTAAATAGTCAGCAGCACTCTGCCAACACCACAATAAAAAACAAAAAACAATGAAGAAAAGGCCAAGACATTTGAAATGTATGTTTTCCAAATGGCCCATCAGAATGACATTTCAGCTTCAGTTGCATCCTTTGTTGAGAAAATAAGTCTTTTTTTTGTAACATGCCGAACACTAATTTTACTATGGTTTTCCAGAAAAAGAATGAAATTTCATATTTTTGTATATTTCATTTTATTACTTAAGTCTTGAAAGCCAGCTCTTAAATAATTAAGTTTGGATTGACCTTATTCTGATCTGAGATTTTATCTGGCCTCCCGATTTCCTCATTATTCTTATTCAATTCTTCCACTGCTAGATTTATCATAAACTCAAAGCAAAAGGCTTGCAGTATAGATGTGCTCAGACAGTTGTGAGGGGGCTTGTTGTCAGCTTCTTGAAAATGAATGTGCAGGTTTATATCTATGAACTTCCACTGAAAAATCCTTTCTCCCAAAGATCAACAAGCTATTGAAATTCCAAGATGAAGCTGGCTCCGCCTGGAAATGATTTCACAGATAGATAATAGAAGAATTAAATAGAGGATGTCAGGGATCAGCTTTCCTCTTGTGGAGGAAGAGGCTTTGTTCCTCTTGGTGCATACTGGAGGCATATCAGAGAAGCAAAACTAATCTGGGATCCTTGCAGAACAGCAGCACATGAGGCTTCCTGGGTGGAGGGAGAATGGCAGGAATTGATAAGGGGCCCTGGAAGGAGGTTTAGGTCTTGACAAGCCTGGCTGTTTTGCCTCTAATATCAGAACTAGCCAGAAGAGACAGCAAGGAAGGCAAAAGGGAATTCAGGGCCACTCTCTGGTAGAAGCAAGATGCCAATCTGCATAAGGCCATTTTTGCCAAAGTGAATTAGTGACTAAGCACAATGTGAACAAAACAAGTAGAAAGAAGAAGCAGTCAGGATAGAGAGGAAGGATCTAGGAGGAGCGAACTGATCTCTGCCTTGAGAGTTATAGGAAACTGCTTTAAAGTGTACTTGCTTGACTACTCCATCAAAAACTTTTTAGATTTAGGCAGCCCAAGAATATTGCTTGATGAAGAGGGTGTCTTTTTATATAACTGAAACCCAACTAACCACAATCATGTTTGTAATTAGGTGATTAAATAAAGATATTAAACCATGTATTTAAAAAAAGAATATTGCTGAGTTGGGCTAGAGAGACAGTATGGTAAGTTGTATAGTTGCTTTGCATGTATTTGACGTGGTTTGATTCCCACAACTGCACATATGAGTACTACCAAGAGTGATTCCTGAGCACAAAGCCAGGAGTAAGACCTAAGCATGACTGGATATGACTCCAAAACAAACACAGACAGACAATACTATTGCAAAAGTAACAGACAAATGCCAAATGAATTTGCTAATATGCAGAGTATTAAATAAGGTAAGATGGGGCTAGAGAGATAGTACAGCAGGTAGGGTGTTTGCCTTGCAGATGGCTAACCAGGGTTGTATCTCTAGATTCCATATGCTCTCCTGAGCATTGTCAGGAGTGATTCTTGAGGACATAGCGAGAAGTAACTCCTGAACACTGCTAGGTGTGGCCTGAAGAAAAAGAAAAAGAAAAATAGAAGAGAGCAGAGGATCCTAAATGGAGATAAATCCTAAAATATGGTCAACAAAATTGTGATCAGCTGGTGTGTGAATGGACACAGGCAGGGGGTGGGATTGGAATAATCGACAGGGGTCCTGGCACTCTGGTGGCAGACACAGTGTAGTAGCACTGCAAATATAAAACAATAATATTGGTTATATCATAAAATAAACAATTTTGGTACTACCATAAAAATAAGAGTAACTAAATTTTTAAAAGAATACTGTTGAGTAGGAATACATTTTGATCTAAAATCAGAGGGGTGGGGCTGGGAAGCAGGTTTGGGGCAGGCTGGAATATTACTTAGTGGTTTGATATAAATAAAGATTTAAAGCAATGATGCTTTGCATAGGATATATCCAGGGACATATAAGGGTTATAGAAAGTAATGGAAACTTGAAAATCCAACCACTTTGCTCTGATTTTGTGTATCACTTTGTGTATAAAATTTTCCTAACCTCTTAATTCTTGACCAAGTCACCCCTGGTTCAGCTGAGACACAGGCTGAGAAGGCCTCTCAGTAATTAAGGATAGAATAGGAATTACTACTTTTTTAATCTCCACAATATTTACTGTGCCTGTTATTGTTGTTGTTTTTTTCTTCATTTTTTGTGCTTTGTTTTGTTTTTATTTCAGGACTGTGGTTATTGTGTGGTGGTTGTCTTTATTGCTGTGGTGCTTTTTGGATTTTTTTGTTTGATTTTTCTTTTTGTGTTGTTGTTATGTTTTTATTCCTTTTTCCCTTTCTTCTCTCAAATTGATATTTATATCCTTTAGAAGGACTCCACCCATTTTTTGCTTGTTTGATTTTTGTCCCATTTTTTTTTCTTTCCTTTAAACAGAACCACATAACTTGAACCATCTTGTTCCGCCTCACAAATTGAGGGGGAAATAATGGAGGGTACCAAGACCAAACAGTCATATGAACATTAAGTAGAAATAAAAAATGATCAGACTTCAACACCAAATCTAAAGCCAATCACAACAGAATCAATACCCAATCTACAATAAACTAGACACAGAGGATACCACTTATACTAGCACCCTGGGGGGTAAAGGAAGAGGATATGGGATGCATACTAGGAACAGGATTGAAGGAGGACAACATTGGTGGTGGGAATTCCCCTGATTCAATGTCACTATGTACCTAAAATATTACTGTGAAAGATATGTAATCCACTTTGGTCAAAATAAAAATTATTATTATAAAATAAATAGGGCCAGAGAGATAGCACAGCGGTAGGGCGTTTGCCTTAGACGCTGAAGGACGGTGGTTCAAATCCCTCATCCCATATGGTTCCCCGAACCTACCAGGAGCAATTTCTGAGCGAAGAGCAAGGAGTAACCCCTGAGTGTTACCGGGTGTGACCCAACTGGCAGGCTCGGGGGACCATATGGGATGCCAGGATTCGAACCATCGTCTTTCTGCATGCAAGACAGATGCGCTACCTCCATGGCCCTAAAAATAATTTATTTTATTTTCTTTTTTTTTCGGCCACACCCATTTGATGCTCAGGGGTTACTCCTGGCTAAGCACTCAGAAATTGCCCCTAGGTTGGGGGGACCACATGGGACATCGGGGGATCGAACCGTGGTCCTTCCTTGGCTAGCGCTTGCAAGGCAGACACCTTACCTCTACCGCCACCTCACCGGCCCCAATTTCTAATGATTATTTAAGCACTATAGTTACAAAATTGTTCATAACTGAGTTTCAGTCATATAATGTCCATCACCCTTCATCAGTGCACTTTATATATATATATATATATATATATATATATATATATATATATTTTTTTTTTTTTTTTTGGCAGGGGGACTACACCTGGTGGCATGTGTTCTAGAGTTACTCCTAACTCTATGCTCAGAAATAGCTCTTGGCAGGCTTAGGGACCATACGGGATGGAGGGGATCAAACACAAGTCCATCCTGGTTCAGCAGTGTACAAGGAAAGCACCCTGCTGTTGAGTTATTGCGCCAGCCCCCTTCACCAGTGTACTTTTACCGCCACCAATGCCTCCAGTTTCTCTCCCACCCACCTACCCCCAACCTGTCTCTGGAGCAAGCATTTTGCTCCTCTCTTTTCTTTTTTGACACTGCAGTTTGCACTATTGTTAAGAAGGGGTTTCATGCATGTCACTTTCACTTTTCAGCACCCAGAGAACTACTGAAAATTTCTTTCTTTATTTGGGTGGGGGGAAACACATCTGGTGGTGCTCAGGGCTTATTCCTGGCTCTGTGCTCAGGAATCATCCTGGCAAGTTAAGAGAACTATATGGGTGGTTTACTAAACCCAGGTTAGATGCATGCATCTATACTCTGGTCCCAAAATTTATTTCTAGAAGTATTTCTGTAGAAGAACAATGAAGGAGGGCAGAGGGTTGAGGAGTTATATTAAACCAGCAAAACATTCTTCCAGACAAATGGCACCATGAATACAGAACCCTGGACACTGTTGGGTGTACCTCCAATTCTGCTCTCCCCACCACCTCTCGAAAGGACATCTCTCCACAAACTATCAGTACTCAATTGAAGCAGCATAAAATCAGGGCTAGTGATGCAGGTCAGTGGGTGAGCACATGTCTGCATGTGTCAGCCATGGTATGATTCTAGCATGCTTCTCCTTTATCAACAATGAAAAAGCCCCTAACCCTTAATAAATAGACCACAGAAGTACAACATGTCTGGAGAGATCAGATTCAATATTCATTATCAACAGGAGAGATTATGGAGATGGAACTGCTACTTAGGTTTAGCAGGCAGCTGTTGAGTCCACAACACAAAAATACACAGCTCTTCCCTTGAGACCATAGTTAGAGAACTGGTACTAGTAGGAAGCTCTTGCAACCAACTTCTCCCTTGTAAGTAATGAAACTTCCTGTCAGGTGTGGTCCCAAATATAAACAAGCAAAATGTGAACTAAGCATAGAATTTAGATAATACTGTGTTAATGAAAACTATTAGATTACAACAGATGGTATCGTGTATGGCTGACATTATGACAGGTCCCACAGCTATGGTTGATTTTCTTTTTGATTTAATTTTGTTCACATCCAGTTCAGAGCTCAAAGCTTACTCTTGGCTCTGTGATCAGGGAACAGCTCTGGCAGGGCACTAGAACCTGGGTTAGTCACATGTAAAGCAAGCACCTTGCCCACTGGACGAGGTGACCTCTGCATATTGTTTTATGATAGACAAAACTAGCCAATAACTTTTAGAAAAATGAGACAAGCGGACATTAATATAAGCCCAGCACATTGCTTATTAATAGCAGTTTTTTAGTTATTAGTCACCAAAATAAAATAAGAATCCAATAGAGGATTGAATTTATTTGAGGATAAAATCAGCCACTTGCTCTGCTGTGTATAGCACAAAACCAGGATAAGTACAGAGCCATTGGGAAACCAGGATAAAACAGTCATTCAGTGGAAAGAACATGAAGTTGGAGCTCAGAGACCTGTGTTCTAGTCATGTTCGATGGGCATGCTACACATCCTTGGACAAGTCACTGACACATAGTCTATGCATTTCTTTTTAGATTGTTGAAGTAAATCTGCTTCTAATCTTTTTGGGAATAGTTCTACTTTAATGTCTCACATTTTGAATAGTAATTTGTAATAACCCAGGCAATGGTACTATCCCATGCTTCAGTTCAGGGATACTTTACTAGCAGGAAGAAAGGAAAACAGAGCTATGATTGGATCCATTGGATCAGTCTCTAAGATCTATAAAATGTTGGGACTCATAATTTAGGAAGCATTTTTAGTTGTCCCTTTTGTGCAAAGGATGAATAATTTTGCTCTGAACTATTTGTGCCCCCCTTCTCATAATACTAAGTAATGCCTCTATGATGAGAAAAATGATTAGAAATAGTAAAACATGAGATAGACATAATGAGATGTTGGTGGAGGCAGCTGATGGGGACAAGAAATTCTGGAATACACTAGAGCCTTCAATCCTTATGTAACCACATAGTTTTAGCTTTGTTGCTAACTGCAGAAAATCATGAAAAGTATTACTCATGGATATAAGCACTTTATGCAACATCAAATAAAACTGTCCTTATCTTTGGGATAAAGTACACTTATAAAGTATATTTATTTAGTGCACAATTATAGACTCTAATAGAAAAGACTTCTGACTAGGGAAGAAAAATTCAAACATCAAAAATTTGGATTAAGTTCCTCTATTAGACTGGAAAGAATGTGCCCATAATTGTTTTTCTTTATTCCCAGGAATCACATGCTCCAACACAAGTCTATATTTCTAAGTGGAACTTAGAAATGAGTACTCCCGGGGCCGGGTAGGTGGCGCTGGAGGTAAGGTGTCTGCCTTGCAAGCGCTAGCCAAGGAAGGACCGCGGTTCGATCCCCCGGCGTCCCATATGGTCCCCCCAAGCCAGGGGCGATTTCTGAGCACATAGCCAGGAGTAACCCCTGAGCGTCAAACGGGTGTGGCCCAAAAAACAAAAAAACAAAAAAAACAAACAAACAAAAAAAAAAGAAATGAGTACTCCCAAGCATCAAACTAAATATATACTTTTAAAAATATACTACTTTTTTCATTGCTTCCTGTTCAATTTCTGATCTACATTTATAAAAGAAAAAGAATGACTCCCTGGTGGAGTTTTTGAAGCTAAAAAGAGTAATCCTTTTTCAAAAAAGAATAATTCTAAGAGACAGCAATTCTTTCTTTAGTGTATTATTTAGATGCAGACACCCTGACACTAATCGACACCTTTCAAAGTTAAGGATTCTAAAAAGACTGAAAGAATGACAACCAGTAGTTGAAGTATTTACAGCATATTTTAGAGCCGATATGTATAATGTAACATAATGGGAAAAAGCATCCAATTTCCCTTAACAGAAAAATGATTCTTAAAGATTAAAGTCTGATGTGATTTTGATAGGATTAGTATTCAGTACATTTTCTTTCTATGCTCTCTGGGTTAGGCCAGAGATATAAAATATAAGTGACCCAGATTAGACTGGGATCATTGTCTATTACCCCAGGAAACATCAAAAAGTATCAGAGGCCTCTAAAGAAAACAACAAGGAAACAAAGCAAGGCAATCTCTTTTCCTTTTACTGATAAGGTCTCCTTGGTGAATAAATGGAGTTGGGCCTGGTAGGAAGTAGGGATGCTGATTCTCAGGAGCTCTCCATGCTACTCACTTTGCAAGGTTATTTAATTTAATTTAATTTTTGCATTTCCCCCAATTTTTATTGAGCACAATGATTTAAATTTTGCTAATGATAGTTTATGAATACAGCTTCCTACAACTATACACCTTACACCAGGGTATTGGCTTCCTTGCATTAATAGGATAGGCTTTTTCTTTCTCTTTTTCACTTAAACACTGATTTACAAAGTTGCTCCCAATATAGCTGTTTCAGGCATTCAATATTTCAATAGCAAAACAACTACCAGTGTGATCTTCCCTCCACCAATGACCTCAATCCCCCATTTCCTTAGCAGACACAAATTTACTTAATACTGTTATACAAGAAAATGACAAACGAAATTAAAAATATATTAACAAGTCATTTTTGATCATTGCTATATTTCACAATAGTGTACTAAAGCCCTTGAGGATTTACTGAGCTGGATGGTTGGTATTATAGTCTCACTTATCTATGAGTTTTATAAAAAATAAAAGATATTGAAATAATTCCCAGAGATGAGGGCCAGAAGGACTGGATCAAGATATGAAGCTCACCACAAAGAGTGGTGAGTGCAGTTAGAGAAATAATTATGCTGAGAACTATCATAACAATGTTAATGAGTGAGGGATGTAGAAAGCCTGTCTCGAATACAGGCGGGGGGGGGGGGGATGAGGGAGGGAAATGATGGAGTATTGGTGATGGGAAGGTTGCACTGGTGAAGGGAGGTATTCTTTTTATGACTGAAACCCAATGATCATATTTGTAATTACAGTGCTTAAATAAGGATATTATTATTTAAAAAGTAAGATTTTTTTCTCCCTTGCCTTCCTGTTGTTGCTGTTGCAATGACTGGGGTTTGCACTCACCTATTTTACACAGTTGATACTTCACATTGCTGTGGTGCCAGGATCCCAAACAATGGGATCAGGTATGTGGGGTGGTACTGGGGATCAAACCTAAGGTCTCACACTTACTATATAAGTAGTCTAGCATTAAGCTATCGCTGGGACTTTCTTCAGGGTTCTTTTTTTTTTTTTTAACATAATGTAATTTTTTGTTTTTTAGTTTCTGGGTCATACCCAGTGGTGGTCAGGGGTTACTCCTAGCTCTGTGCTCAGAAATCACTCCTGACAAGCACAGGGGACCATATGGGATGCCAGGATTCCAACCACCATCTATCCTGGATCAGCTGCTTGCAAGGCAAACACCTTACCATTGTGCTATCACTCTGGCCCCATCTTAAGGGCTCTTTTAACACCTTTGTGCCTCTCTTTTTTATGATTTCTCTAGTCCTAAGGCAAGGACATAAGTCTGAGGCACAATCTTGGCTTCTCTTTTACAGCAATGCTAAACCAGAAATGGCTATTGGAGGATGTATCAAGGAGCAAAAATAAAGGAAGCAGAGGTGTCAGGGTGACTTGGAGGATCTAAGCTCCTCTACTTCAAGAATAAATTCCAGGAGTTGCAGAGCCAAACGAGTGCCAAAATTAATAGGTTTCTAAAGAATCTGGGCGTTGTAGTAAATAAAACTGCTTGATATATATATTTTTTTGTTTGTTTGTTTGTTTTGTTTTGTTTTTTGGGCCACACCTCGTGATGCTCAGGGGTTACTCCTGGGTATGCGCTCAGAAATTGCTCCTGGCCTGGGGGACCATATTATGATGCTGGGGATTGAACCCAGGCCCATCCTGGGTCAGAAGTGTGCAAGGCAAAACCTACTGCTATGCTATCACTCTGGCCCCAAGCTGCTTGATCTTTTGAATGTAAGCTTGTTTGGTAAATATTCTGGGTTCACCAAAATGCTTGATATTGACAGACCAGCTGTCTAGTGATGGCACAGGCTGTAAGGCTGCAGGCACCCCAGTTCAAAGTGCCCAGGACCAACTCCTGCTATTTGGCTTGGAGCCTGTCTTTGGTCTCTTTAAGCACGGATAACCTCTATACAATCCATGTGCAGTTGAACCCAGAGAGTTACATATACCAAATTGCAACTTGGAGATACAATGCCAGAGATCTCTTAGAACAATTCACTTTAAAAAAAGGTGGGACCTAAGTGATAGCAGAGTAGGTAGGGTGTTTGCCTTGCAATGAAGCTGACCTGGGTGTGTTCAATCCTTTTTTTTTAGTTTTTTTTTTTGGGGGGGGGATCACACCTGGCAGTGCTCAGGGGCTACTCCTGGCTCTACACTCAGAAATTGCTCCCAGCAGGCTCAGGGGACCATATGGGATGCCGGGATTCAAACCACCATCCTTCTGCAAGCAAGGCAAATGCCCTACCGCTGTGCTAAATCTCCAGCCCCAATCCTTTTTTTTTTAATTCTATAAAATCTTTATTTAAGCACCATGATTACAAGCATGATGGGTTTCAGTCATAAACAGAACACCCCCTTCACCAGTTCAACCTTCCCACCACCAATGCCTCCCCCACCTGTATTCGAGACAGGCATTCTACTTCTCTAACTCATTAACATTGTCATTCTAGTTGTTAGTGTAGTTATTTCCCTAACTGCACTCACCACTCTTTGTGGTGAACTTCATATTGTGAGCCGGTCCTTCTGGCTCTCATATCTATTGTCTCTGGGCATTATTTCAGGACTTCATCTCTCCTGACAGCTGCATAATACTCCATTGGGTATATGTACCACAATTTCTTTAACTATTTATCTGTTGAAGGACATCTTGGTTGTTTCCAGAGTCTGACTATTATAAATAGTGCTGCAATGAATATAGGTGAGAGGAAGGAATTTTTTAACAGTAATGTTGTGTTTCTAGGGTATATTCCTAGATCATATGGGAGCTCAATTTCTAATTTTTTGAGGAATCTCCATATTATCTTCCATAAAGTCAACTAGGCCTTTTAGCTGCTATTTATATTTGACAGCAACAAACAAACTATTCAGAGACATTATAGGGTTAGGAAGAACTCTTGGTTGACAAATTTTTTAGAAAACCTGATGAGGGGGTAGATTAAAAAAAAACTTGATGAACATTCAAGGCACAGATTAATTATTTAAGTAAAAACCACTTCAGAAAATAGAATAGATACCTTAAATATAACTGTGAAAGAGTTATAATTCACCCGAGTCTCATTAAAAATTATCAAAAAAGAAAAAGAAAATAGAAAAGAATGATGATAGCAGATCCAATGACCGAACATTAACCTGTCGAAAACCCAAGTAAGGATCTATACATCAGTCTATGTTAAAAGTGAATCTATATATGGATTCTTTCTTCTGGAAGCAATACAAGGTGCAAGCCTGGAGGTAGAAAAAATTTTATTGCTGGATTGGGGACACAGTGACTTTTCAGCCAACTATCCACAGTGCACAGCATGAATGAGAGGAATCCTTTGGTTCCTTCTTTGTAGGTAAAATGTCAGTCATTATTTTTTTTTTTGTAAAGAATTGAATTCTTTTTTTGATATCCATAAACATTGCTATTCTATATTTTTATATTTCTATCCAGGAAGGCAATTTTCTCCTCTTTATAAACAACAACTTGAATTCTGTTACATGAAGAAATGTCAGTCATTGTAATACTATCATGAGTTAGTCAGCAGCCTCATACATCGATTGCTCGCTGATCACCTCCCTGATTTCAACGTTTATCTTTTGGGTTTGATTTATTCTCTTGTTGTTTTCTGGCCATGGTCCTTAAGTGGGAAAAACCCACCACTAACATTACATTTGCACCACTGAACAACACACTTCTCAGAATATATCCTCATCCTTAAGCAATGCATAAGGATTGAGAAATCCTTCACCCATTCTAATTTTGATTCTTAAGATTGAAATTTCAGTAGTTCACTATTTCACAGCTGATTACTGACAGTGTATACACAACAGTTCCTTCCTAGAATTGCAGCTAGTTATAAAAGTGCAATGTGTTTTAAGAGCCAGTTACACACACACACACACACACACACACACACACACACACGAAACTCAAACTGCATATGTCAAACAGAGAAATAAAAGTACTAATTGCACAATGTTGTTATTCTTTCAAAGATGTCATTTTCTTTCACTAAAACCAACTGACATGAGCATTTTTCTTAAAAAGGAAAACTAATATCAGATTATCTAATAAATTTCTGCAACCTACCTTGATATTACATTCAATGTTTGAGAGTCATTGTACTAGTTTCCTGTAGCTTCTATAACAAGTTACTGTAAACTCAATGGCTTCAAACAACACAAACATAACTTACTGAGAATATCAGTGATCAGAGTCCAGTTCTTACACCCAAGAATGTCTACATCATATAGAGGCTATGATGTGCCAGAGCTGTTACCTGTGGTAACTCCTAGTGAGACCATTTCTGACTCTTTTGGGTTTCTACAGTTGCCAATGTCCCTTTCATCATCAGATGTACCACAGCCAAATCTTCAAACATTTCCCTATCTCTTTGGCCTCTTTTTCTGGCTTTATATTTCCTCCTCTGATTTTGACCCTCCTTCTTCCTCTTTTAAGGATCTGTGTTACATTAGGCCCAAAGGGACACTTACCCCACCTTAGGAAGCTTTTCCTGAATTACACTGGCAAAGTCTCTGTTGTCAGGTAGGGTAACATAAATTAAAAAGTCTAAAATAATTCTAAGGGCTTCCGACAGTATGTTTGTCACAGATTCAGTATCGTATGGAACAATTTTGGGGGTGCTGCTCCTCTGATTTGGTTTCTGTCTGTTTTAGTTCTTGGGTCACACTTGGTTGTGTTCAATGCTTACTTTGGTGCTCAAGTACCACTATTGAATGAGTCTCTGAGACCCTCTGTGATTCCAAGGACTGACACATGCAAGCAAGTGTCCTACCCACTATACTATATCTTCAGAGGGGCCGTGACTTAGTTTTTATGGTTATCTGTACAAGGAAAAGAATGTTAAACTGTCTTTGCAGAATCCTGTGCAAAATTAAACACTAGTGATGCTTAAAAACTCGATTTGTAAGAAATTATTAAAACAAAAATTACAAAGATTTATTTTCTGCCAGAGAATTTAGTATCTAATATCGCAAAACAGAAGGATTCACTTTAAGAAACACTGGCAGGTTTTCCCTGAGCTGTACTTCCTGCCACAGTGAAAAATCAAACCTGTTCTTGTTTTCTCTAACTCACAGGCCAGGTGACTTCTGGTTGCCAAGGGACAGTGTGTTCTTATTTGGAGATACTGATCTAGCCACAACGTTAGTGCCATAGCAGGCAGACCAGTCATTTTGTTTCATTTAGCATTACCTATTCGAATAAAGCGTCGTCCTCTCATGAGGGCAATGTTCATTGACATATAAGGAAGAAGATGAAATTGTGGTTGCCAAGGATGCAGCTTCAAATAATGATGGTGTGCTGGGTACAAGGTCAGGTCTGTGCCGGGAGCCGAGAGCTGAAGAAGGAAAGCAAGACACATATACATAAAAGACACGCACAGGAGCATGAATCTCAGTTATCAGTGCAGCTTTAGGATTAATAATAATTGAAACATGCGGGAAGCATTCATCTGACTGATCAGGCTTAAATGCTGAATACACGGAGTTCTTCTGAACTGTAGTGGATGTGTGAAATCGCTTCTTGCAAACAGGTTAAACAGAAAGCAAATTACATTAATTTACAAAACTGCATATGGAAAAATCATTTCCATATGAATGATCTTTAAAAATCTAATAAAGTGATTTACTCTTTTAAAAGTCAAAATAATAGTTTGCTAAAATTTAAAGAGATAATTCAATGATTAAAAAGGTGATTGACAAATATAAAAGTTGAGGCTTACTACTTGGTGGTATTCAGCTTGCTCCTGATTCTGCACTCAGGATTCACTCCTGGCAAGTTAGAGGCCACATTGGGGTGATGGGAGATGAAATCTGGGCGGGCCACATGCAAGGCAAGAGCCCTATGCACTATGACTCCAGTCCCCCAAAAGAGGAAACTCTTATTTCCTCTCTAAAATGTAGATGCCCATAAAAATTTGACTGTCCACCTTTTAATCAGGAAGGCAAGAGCTTAAGACTGAGCACTCTTACTGATTTCAGTTAGTTATTTTCATTTTTAGAGAGTGAAATTAGACCTTTTATGTTTTGTTTTTGGACTACACCCAGTAGTATTCAAGGCTTACTCATACTCTGTGCTCAGAGATCACTCCAGTAGGGATTTGGGGACCATATTGGTTGCTAGAGATCAAACCTCGGTTGCCTGGGTACAATCAGTAGATTTACTGTACTATTTCTCCAGCCCCATAAATGCAGACAATTTTTTAAATATACTATGCTAAATTGGATACGTTTACATCCATGCTTATCATAAACAGTGCTTGAATTAGAAGTTCAGTCACAGGGGCCAGAGCAGTGGCACATGCAGTAAGCTAGCCTAGGACAGACCGCAGTTTGATCCTCCAACGTCCCATATGGTTCCCTAAATCAGGAGCTATTTCTGAGTGCATAGCCAGGAATAACCCCTGAGCGTCACTGGATGTGCCCGAAAATCAAAACAAAACAAACAAAAAAAATTGTCTAGTCATAGAACTAGACTTCAGAAAAGGACATGCAAACTGCTAGAGGCAGAATACTAAGGATATACTAGAAAGTATGGTTCAGTGCTTTCTGAAAATTTCAGAGTTAGGTTCAAGCTGAGACCCTTTAAGCCTGGGGAGAAATCTGATGTACTTTTGGGGAGATAACTGACATCTAACACATCTGTATTAATTTTTATGGTGCACAGCAACTTCTCTCAACCAGGGGGTATATAGACCCTCTGTGGATACTCAGGATATTCTAGGATGGCCAAGTGTGAAAATTAGTAAAAGGAGCAACAGATTGAAACTAGGGGCCAATCAGAAGGAGAAGGGCCTACAGGAAGCAAATCAGTTTGAAAGAAAATCAGACCAGGAGTGAAAAACATTGGTGTATAGTACAGCAAGCTGATGTTAATTTTTTGGGGGAGTGCTAAACTTAGTGGTGCTAGGGGCCCCTGCTCTGTGCTCAGGAGTCACTCCTATTTTTTATTTTTTAAACAATGTGTGGTGCTGGCAGTTAGATTGGTGGGGGGGGGGGAGATGGCCACATTCAAAGTATAACCCCCTGTTCTCGCTTTCTGGCTCCTTCATATAGATTTTTCAAAAATTTTACACAATAAACTTAGTTAATCCATCTTCATTAAGATATTCTACTTTTTGTTATTGAGGTAAACACTTTTACAATTTATTCTTTTAGCAGCTTTTAAAATTTAAAATACAGTCAACTCTAATAACTTGCTGAATTCTGGTTTCTTTTAAATTATTGTCCTAAAGGAAACTAAAAGAGATGATAATAAAAACAATGTAGCCTTAGGCATTTCTGTTATTTCTCTAAAGGTACAATGGGCTCCAAATGACCTATTTTTTTTTAGTATAAGAATGGAAAGGAATCCAATAAATATGTTATTTATACCATCAAATTTAACAACATCAAATGAACAAATTTCTTGATGTAGATAATTTATCAGAATGGATACAAAACACTAATTATTATTATTATTTTTTTTTTGGTTTTTTTGGGCCACACCCAGCGGTGCTCAGGGGTTACTCCTGGCTGTCTGCTCAGAAATAGCTCCTGGCAGGCATGGGGGACCATATGGGACACCGGGATTAGAACCAACCACCTTTGGTCCTGGATCGACTGCTTGCAAGGCAAATGCCGCTGTGCTATCTCTCCGGGCCCATAAACACTAATTATTTTTTGATTTTGTTTTATACTGTATGAATAAAGTGAAAGTTTGACCATAAAAAAAAAGAATGGAAAGGAATCCTAGCAGATGCTACTATATATAACTATGAGATTGGTGTTTTGGATTTGCAAACCAATGCAAGCTTTGTAGTTTTCGTATCAGCAATATTGCATTACCAGCATACATGGACTTGTAGATGTCTGCAATAGTGTCATATATTCATATGTGAATATATGCATGGTGTATAAGTTTGTTAGAAGTACATAATGTCTGAACAGGGCCCAGATCTATTACAAGATAATCTGCAGTTGACAAAGTACCAAGTGATTACAATCAATTCCATTTTGGGATGCCAGAAAGACTGAATCTAGTCTTGTGGTAATGAAGTGGTAATGAACATATTACCACTGTATTTTTTCCACTTTTCCTTTTGTGGGACATACTCATTGGTGCTCAGGGCTTACTCCTCGATCTGTGTTTAGTGATCACTTCTGGTAGGGCTCAGAGGTCCCTATGTGGTACTGGGAATCAAATCAGTAGTATGTGCAAGACAAGTGCAATATCTCCAGTGGTGGGTTTTAGATTTGAAATGAATAGGTGGGGAAGTGGAGTGAGCACAGATAGAATGTACACAGATGGGAGAGTACACGGAGGCTGGACTCCAACTCAGAGGTTGGGTACATATTAACATATATAAGCTGGTGCAGCTTTGCTTTTGATTCAGATAAAAATCAAGAGCTTCCTTGATGAGCAAGTGGTAATTATAGAAAATACAAGTAACGGGCTTTTGGCTGGAACTGATGCTGAGGCTTTGGACTTCAGTCTTGTCCACCGAATAAAGCTAATATTTCCACAAGCCCGATTGCAAGCTGTTACCCGCCGCTTCACCTCAGAACCGCCGGCTGAACAAGGTGGCAGACGCGTGCTCCAAGCTGGAGGGGAAAGACCTCATCCTCCATCCCTCCATCAGTCAACCTCTTTAGGGGCTGACTTGCAACACCTGCCCAAAAAGCAGAGATGGGGGGCAGCCACAGACTTCAGCAGCAGGGCAGGGATAATGGGGCCTTTTCCTCTTTATACCTTCACTGCAGTTTTCAACTTGTTGGCTCAAAGGACATAGCATGGCACGATGGCATGAAGTTGTCATTTTCAAAGACAAACTATAAAGAAGATGGGGGTATGGGACCTGGGAAGGCCATGGGGAAATAGACATAATGGGGTGTGGTTTGGAGACAAGGGGGTTCAGGTTGAAACAAACCCCCAGGCCCTGGGAGGCAACAGAGCAGCCCTGGGTTATTGAAACCACCGAGTTGGGGTTTTACTCCAAGTCCCACAGCAAGAAAGAGGAAAAGGGGAGATCTTAGCTCCTGTGTCCCCTGAGGGCAGACTCTTCCAGCTGGCAGATGGTAGCACTTGGTAGCATTTAGGTGTAATGGGAGGAGCCTCCTTAAATGGCTTCCAACCTATCCAGTAGTATTTGGGACCTGGGGGGACTGGGGAAGTGCCCACACCTTGCAGAGCAGCTCTCTGGTTCCCCCTAATAGGGGCAAGGTTGAGAGTTGGGAGATCCCAGGGGGACACTGTTGGCTACCGTGACTGACTCAGTGGTTACTTTTGCAAAACTCCCTGCCATTTTTTCAGTGCTAAGTGCTGTTTGCTATAAGCCCATATACCAACAGGAAAAAGGCAACCTTCAAGTAATAAGCAACTTCTCAGCCTAGGGGAGGAAGACACTGCCTGATACCATGGAGCCAAGTCTCCCCTTAAACTACATTCCTGAGTTAAAAGCTAAATGCAACAAAGCTTGCCCCACCATAAAAACTGCTGAGAGTCCCGGAAAGTGGGCTACAAGCCCTACTTTAGGGTCATAGGGTAATTCCTTGAAAACTGCTGACTTAGGAATGATTGTAAAATTGTCACTGCTTCTCCCTCCCTTCTGGAAGATGATTTACTGCCTTTGTCTCATGGCTTTCGCACCAAAATGTATGATTGACACCATCTTTTACCTGCCCCCTTCTCCTCCTCTATATAAGAGATGCAGGACCCTAATAAAGTCACCTTTGAACGGTCTGATCGCCAAAGGTCATTATTATTAACCTCTCTTAGATTTTTTACAGGTGTGGTTGTTCTTCTAGCCCTGCTAAATAAAGGTGAGGTCGTCCGTGAGCGTCTCGACTGATTCCTGCTGGCCGGGCCCCTCCGGGGGCGGGGGGGGCTTGCAGGACCCCGCAGGACACAGAGGTGGAGTCTGGGCTGAGGAAACCCACCTGCCTCTTTGTTCTCGTCCGTCAAATCTTTGTTCTCTTACAGTATCTGATAGCAAAGGGAACCAGGACAACCTCCAAGTCCCCAAGCCTTCGAAGTCTTTCTGGACCAGTTTGGTTGTGATTAGTCCAAAAGGGCCTGAATGTGACCCAAAAAGTCTTCCCTCCCCCCTCCTCCAGGGACTCCAAATGGGATGGGGCTGTTAGAAAGAAAATTTGAGGGGATTGCCATATCCCTCCACAAATGCCTACTGAACTCAACTGACCAGAGACCACAGTCCCTCTGGGAATAAGGGACTCAAAATGTCACCCAAAAGTGACCCTGGGGTATGGGAGCAGAGAAGCTGAGTCCCAGCCAGGGGTTCAGCTCAGGCAGGAAGCAAATGAACAAAACCAGCCCAAAAAATAAAGAAAAAAAAAAAAAGAAAATACAAGTAACTTAAGTGTTAACATGAACAAATTAGAAGGGCTTGGGGCCAGATAGATAGCATGGAGGTAGGGCATTTGCCTTGCATGCAGAAGGATGGTGGCTTGAATCCTGGCATCCCATATGGTCCCCCGAGCTCGCCAGGAGAGATTTCTGAGCATAGAGCCAGGAGTAACCCCTGAACACTGCCAGGTATGACCCCAAAAATCCAAAAAAATTGAATCCTGGTATCTTATATGGTCCCCCGAGCCTGCCGGGGGCCACTTCTGAGCGTAGAGCCAGAAGTAACCCCTGAGCGTTGCCGGGTGTGACCCCCCAAAAAAAAAACAAACAACAGCAGCAACAACAACAAAAAAAAGTCCAAAAAAATAATAGAAAAAAGAACCATAGCTATAAATTGTTCATGACTGAGTCTCAGTCAAACAATGTACACTGCCCTTCACTAGTGCATGTTTTCTGTCTCCAGTGCCACCAGTATCCCCCCTCCCATCCCCCTGCCTATCTCTGGGCAGACATTTTACTCTCTCACTCCTCTCTCTCTCTTCCTTCTCCCCTGCTTTTTGATGATGGTGGTTTGTGCTACTGTTAATGAAAGGATACCATGTATATCACATTATCCCCTTTCAACACCCTGTTTTTGTCCACAGTGAACACTTCCAACTATCATTGTCATAATGGTCCCTTCTCTACCCTAACTGCAATCTCGACTCTTTGTTGCAAATTTGCAGCCATGTACTGGTTCTTCTGGACCTCATCTTAATTGTCTCTGGATATTATTACCATACTATCTTTTCTTTTTCTCTTTATTTTATTTTCACTCACAAATGAGTGAGATTATTCTGTCTATCCCTTTCCCTCTCACTCACTTCACTCAGCATAATAATCTCCATATTCATCCTTGTATAAGCATATTGTATGACTTCATTTTTCCTAACAGCTGCGTATTTTTGTGTTGATGTAATATTTCATTGTGTTGATCTCAGGCACTTTAATTGTTTCTAGATTCTGACTATTGTAAATCATGCTGTGATAGAAATAGAAATGCAAAGGGCTTTTCTGCATGGTATTTTGGATTCCTAGGGTGTATAACCTTAGGAGTGGTATTGCTGTATCATATGGAAGGTTAATTTCTAGGTTTTCTATTTTGTGATGAATATCTATATTGCTTTCCAAAAAGGCTGAACCAGTCTACATTCCCACCAGCAGTGAATGGGAGGAGTCTCATTCTTTCGTATTCATGCAGCACTGACTGTTCTTGTTCTTTGTAATGTGTAACAGTTTTTGTGGTATAAGATAATAACTCGGGGCCGGAGAGATAGCATGGAGGTAAGGCGTTTGCCTTTCATGCAGGAGGTCATCGGTTCGAATCCCAGCGCCCCATATGGTCCCCCGTGCCTGCCAGGAGCAATTTCTGAGCCTGGAGCCAGGAATAACCCCTGAGCACTGCCGGGTGTGACCCAAAAACCACAAAAAAAAAAAAAAAAAAAAGATAATAACTCATTGTTGTTTTGATTTGAATCTCCCTGATGATTAGTGATGTGGAGCATCTTTTCATGTGTCTTTTGGCTATCTATATTTCTTTGAGGAAATGACCATTTCTTCTCCCCATTTTTGGGTGGGGTTAGATTTTTTTTCTTGCTAAGTTCCATCAGTACCTTGTATATTATATATATTAAACCCTTATTTGATGAGTTTTGGGTGACTAGCTTCTTCCATTCTGTTGGTAGTCTTTATATCCTAGTCACTGTTTCCTTTGAACTGCAGAAGTTTCTCATCTTTTTTTTTTTTTTTTTTTTTTGGTTTTGGGTCATACATGGCAGCGCTCAGGGGTTATGCTGGCTCTACGCTCAGAAATCGCTCCCGGCAGACTTGGGGGAATCATATGGAATGCCAGAATTCGAACCACCATCCTTCTGCATGCAAGGCAAATGCCTTACCTCCATGCTATCTCTCTGGCCCCTATAATTCCATTTTTTAATCTTTGCTTCCACTTGCTTGGCAAGGGGTGTTCCATCCTTAAGATGAACTTTAGCTTCAAAGTTTTTTGGAGTGTTTTTTGTTTTTTGTTTTTGGTTTTGGGGCCACACCCGGCGATGCTTTGGGGTTAGTCCTGGCTGTCTGCTCAGAAATAGCTCCTGGCAGGCACGGGGGACCATATGGGACACCGGGATTCGAACCAACCACCTTTGGTCCTGGATCGGCTGCTTGCAAGGCAAACGCCGCTGTGCTATCTCTCTGGGCCTGAGTGTTTTATACTTATATATTATAGAAAGACTAAATAGATAACTCACTGTATATATATGTGAATATGTGTACACAATATATCTATATTTGAATGTGTTCAAATTTAGAACATGTTCAAATATAAATATATTAATACATTCAAATATAGATATATAAGCACACAAGCAAGGTCTAAGAATAAAAACTAAGATCACATAGGATTTATCGCTATCAGTTACAGACTTTTCATTTTGATTTTTAGTACTTTCTACTTATTTTGAGTTATAACAATACATAATATGTTTTTGAAAATGGTTAATAAAACCACAAGACAACTTTCTTTTTTTGTGATGTATAGAAAATAGAACTTCAAGAGCTGGAAGTTCCAGCTCACCTCAGGAAGCTCACCACAAAGAGTGATGAGTTTAGTTAGAGAAATAACTACATTTTGAACTGTCCTAATAATGAGAATGTATGAGGGAAATGGAGAGCCTGTTTAGAGTACAGGCGGGGGTCGGGTGGGGAGGAGGGAGATTTGGGACATTGGTGATGGGAATGTTGCACTGGTGATGGGTGGTGTTCTTTACATGACTGAAACCCAAACACAATCATGTATGTAATCAAGGTGTTTAAATAAAAAAAAAAGAAAAGAAAATAGAACTTCATACAGGCTTCATACAGGGTTTTGAATCCAAGGATACATTATATTCCAGTTTGTTTCCTTTTTGAAAAACAAATTGTTTTTAAGCAACATGCTTTGGGTCAGAGGGATTGTATAGGGTATAAGGTACGTGTCTGGCATATCGCTCAGGCATTGCCAGGCTGACCACGGAGCACAGAGCCAGGTGTGGCCCACCCTCCATCCCCACATCAACATCAACAGAGTTTTCCTGTTACCTTCTTCATCAAGGCTACTGAAACTCTGCCCTTCTGTCAGCAAATCTCTCTTCTCATCCTTCCACTCTTGGCTAATTGAGGACACAATCTCCTGTGAGGTTGCCTTCAGGGCCGCGATAGAATTGCACCTTTTCTTAGAAGGTGAGGCTTTCAAAGCTAGATAGGAAGAATAAAGGAGACAAAGATACTCACTGGAAAGCCACATTATTTTATTTACTTATATTCCCCTATTGCTCATGAACATTTTAGTGATCCTTTGGGAAAGTGCAGAAATTTTATTTTAGGTATATGTGAAGAAGGAGAGGAAACTGGACACTGACAATTTTTCACTTGTTCAAAATGCCTTAAGTGAGAATATCCTAGAATTAATTTGAATTTGAAGTTTGAAATAAAAATATAATTTGAAGTGAAATGCAAGTGTTTTGTTGCTAAAATGATTTTTTAAGAAATTGTAATGTATTTCCACAATAAACATATTAATATTCATTTAAAATGATTTTTTCTCTTCCAATGTTTTTCTACAGCCAGGAGGAGGATAGGAGTGGGTAAAGTACAGAAAATTCTCATGACCCTTATTTTATTAACTGGGGACTGGAAATTTCTAAACATTCCGACATTTAATCTTAATCTCCTGTTGCTCCATTTAGCCAAGCTCCTTCTGTTTATTTTTTCCCTTCAGTGATTTTTTTTACTGATATTTCCTGCCCTTTGACTTTTTCCTAGGCTGTAATTACGTCAGATGTATAATTCATCCCTGACCTCATCCAAACAGCATTTGAGAGTGACAGAAGTGTGTTGGGAACATGAACTAAGGCAAAGTGGACCTCATCGTCTGTCATGCTCTCTGAAGCCGATGACTTCATGTAGGGACACATCAATGGGTGTAGCGTCAGAGGCAGCAGCTGGATGTTCCCATGGAGACTTTCTCTGGCTACCATATTTTGGGGGGCATTAACACTGCTAGAACATTTCCTTAGATGAGAGGGCTGAGGAAAGAAGAAGCTAATCTGTGCTTTTTACTGAGCTTGCTTTGGATAGTGTCTCTTCTTTTGGAGCTCTTCATACAGTTATACTTGGACAAAACCTTTATTAGATAATGGTATCTGATGTGGGAGTCTCATAAAACAGACAACAAATGTACCTAAGACCTTATGAGCAGCCTGCAGAACTTAACTAGAGAAAAGCTCTGGGATGCAGAAAGCTAAGAACAGGGAACAAAATGTCATCTCCCCATTTGAAGAGCAGGCAACATTTGCTCTACACCAGCATTTTCTCAACCAAGGATAAATAGGGAGGGGCACAGAGATTTGGGGATCAATCAATGGGGCAGAGTAACAAAATCATGTTAGAAAGGGGTCACAGTGAGAAAAGGGTCGAAAAGACTGTTCTGTACCCCTGGAACTCTCTCCCTAGGTCTTATGAATCTTTAACTCATGTATTTCTTTTTATATTGATTCATTTGGTTGGAACTAGAAACCTTGAATTGTATTAGACTTTTACAATTTATTGAGACTTGTTTTGTGGCCTAACATATATTCTATCCTAAAAAATAGTCCATGAAACTAGCCACTATTAATATTATACATTCCATTAGGATTTTGTTTTACATATCAATATACATATCAAGAACTGTTGTTACATAAAAATCTATATCTATAAGGATTAAATGATACCTTTAAAGTAACATTTTTAATTATTCCATTATTATAAAATTGTTTGATTTATCATAGTAGATTTTTTTTTTTGATTTGGAGCCACACCTGGAGGCACTCAGGGGTTACTCCTGGCTCTGCACTCAGAAATTGCTCATGAAAGGCTTGGGTGACCATATTGGATGCTGGAAATTGAACCCGGGTCAGTCCAGGGTTGGCCACATGCAAGACAAATGCCCAATTGCTGTGTTATCACTCTGGCCCCTATCATAGTAGATTTAATTATAATATAATCAAAAGTTGGAAATTTAGTTAGTTCTGAATGTTTCCATAACATAGATTCTAATGCATATGGCATCTCTAAATATCTGACTGACATATATAACTTAATATACTAAGTGATTTCTACTATAGGAAGATAAACAGTTCAAACCAGTGTTTCTCAAATAGTGGGGCGCACCCCCCAGGGAGGCGTGAAGCTCCATAAAGGGGGGGCATGTTTGACCTTGGCAAACACTGTCATAATAAGCTAAACCCCGTGTTTATGTCTCTGTATGTTTCTGGAGCTGAGAGTTGCTGTGTCCTGCTTTAAACCCTGCTTCGAAAAGCTATGCACTGCAAAACGTGCTCAATTGTAGCCATTAATCCAGACATCACTTCTGATTAAAAAATCAGCTCAGGGCCCGGAGAGATAGCACAGTGGTGTTTGCCTTGCAAGCAGCCAATCCAGGACCTGATGGTCCCCCGTGCCTACCAGGAGCTATTTCTGAGCAGACAGCCAGGAGCAACCCCTGAGCAATGACGGGTCTGCCCCCCCCCCAAAAAAAAAAAAAAAACCAAAACCAAAACCAAACAAACAAAAAAATCAGCTCAAATTATTTATATTTTTTGTTTTCCAGGTTAGAGTTTTTTTTTTTTAATAAAGATACTATTTACAGTCATGCAAGGGGTGCTAAAAATGTTTTCTTCTTCCTAGGGGGCATGACAGAAAATAATTGAGAAGCACTGGTTCAAACTCTTCCAAAAAAAATCTTATAAAGATACACTTATAAATATTATAAAGATACACTTATAAATTTTATAAATCTTATAAAGTAAATAAGTAAAAAGATAGCATAAGAATCTTACCTTGAATTTTCTTGAATACTCTAGAATTCATGAACTTTAAAAATCTATCTGCATAAAAACTTGGTCTATGAACTGAAACAGTGTCCTGAAAAGACAAACCAAGATTTAGGGATTTCATCTTAGACAGTGCATGTTGGGCTAAAGAAGGTTTTACAAAACTGTTTCTCTGTGAACTAGTGTCATTAGTCAGAAGGTGAGGATATTTGGAGCCAGAACAGAGCAATGCCCTGGGCCTTGTAAAGCCTAGAAAAGGAGGCAATAGGACTAAATAGCTAAGTTCTAGAAATCCAAGTTAAATCAGAACATTAGGAGCAGAGGAAAAATAGCAAAAATGAGTATTTTAAATTAAAACACCTGACCTTTATTTTGTGCATATTAGGGGCTTTTCCCCCTGGGTCTTTCTTTTGGGGCTTTCATTTTTGTTTTTGAGCTACATCTGGTGGTGCTCAGGGCTTACTCTTGGCTTTGAACTAAGGGATAAATCTTGACGAAACTCAGGGAAAAAATGTGCTCAGCATTGAACACACTTTGGCTGCATGCAAGGCAAGAACCCTACTCGCTTTAATATCCCTTGGCCCCAGAAAGGGCTTTTATTTCTATTTTTTACTTCAGGAAACATGTATTGATTTACTTGATTATTTTACTATATATAATATTTTACAGTTACAAAGTTTTTCATGATTGAGTTTCAGTCATACAATGTCCAATACCCATCCCCAGAAGGGGCTTTTAAATTCATTTTTTACAAGTGGGTAATTGGTATCTCAAGTGTCCTCTAACATGAAGATTAACACTTTTAGTCATGATCAAAAATTGGGAACATCAGCAAGGAAAATAGCACTGAGATAATTGACATGGAAATAGAGAAATAAAAATGTGTGCTACTGTATCTCCAAGCAATAACATGTGAAGACACTAGGCAGAGTGCTTAGAGACCAGGCTGACGGATGCCCCCTGCTCCATGAAATTATTTTCCATTAGGCAGAGTTGAATTGGATTACATTTGTAAACTCAATTCTCTCATGCTTGGCCCTAGTCTTTAGGAAAAAAAGGGCAATTTATTATAAGTCCTGGAAAGGAGACTTAGAAGAGTTCTTTCTGTTTATTAAAAATCATTTTCTCAGGGTCAGAGCAATAGTATAGTGAGTAAGGCATTTGTGTTCCACATGGCTGACCCATGTCAGGTTTTATCCTGACATCCCATATAGTCCCCTAAGCCTGCCAGAAGTAATTTCTGAGTATAAAGCCAGGAGTGTAACCAAATCCTACCAGGTGTGGCCTCAAAATAAAAACAAAACAAAAAATCATTTGCTTGCTGCTCACATCTAGAAATAATACATTTGCTGTTCAATGGTAGTAAAACTTCTAAAAATTTAATAATACAGTAGGTATGAAAAACACACACATACACACACAAATTAGATCACAAGTCCAAAGACTTGACTTTAATATATGTTCTAAATGTAAAAAAATGTATGATTCTGGGGAAAGAAAGTGACTCTGCATCTCAGTTTCACCATCTATGACATAGGGTATTGCATGATAATAAGAGAACTGTGTGATTCCCAAGCATGAAGGACATAGCTTGGAGGAACAAGTTCCAATGACTAGGTAACAGTGGTCCTCTAGACCAGGGCTTCTTCTACTTTTCCACTTTTTTCTTATTGTTGCCAAAGTCTTCATGACACCCCAGTCCCATTATTAACCTAACCAGTTACCCACAGTAAAAAGAAGCTAGGCTCTAATCTATGAGCAATGCTACATATGTGTTGGGAAAAGTCTCACTGCGTGCCCACTTACTCTCCAGGGTATCCTGGAAGCGCCATTCAAAGTAACATATTCACAAGCCCAATTGTGAGACTCAGGATGACTGATACTCAGACAATATTTTCCAAGAGAAGTTGGATTGTGGCTCTCTTTGGGAGAGACATAGAGAGAGGGATATGGAAGAAGAGGGGAGGCAGAGATAGCAAGGGAGAGAGAGAAGGAGAGAGGGAAAAGGAAGAAAGAAAAGATGGGATAACAGGAGATAGAAGGTAGGGAAGTCCAAGGCAAGGGAGGGAAGAAAAGAATAGGGAAGGGAGAGGAGTTAAGGGGGAGAGAAAGAGAGAGAAGAGAGAGAAACTGCATTCTTTTTTTCTTCTTAAAGCCAATTCTTGGGGCCGGAGAGATAGCATGGAGGTAGGGCATTTGCCTTGCATGCAGAAGGATGGTGGTTCGAATCTCAGCATCCCAGGCATTCCATATAGTCTCCAGAGCTTGCCAGGAGCGATTTCTGAGCATAGAGCCAGGAGTAACTGCTGAGCGCTGCCGGGTGTGACCCAAAAAAACCAAAAAAAAAAAAAAAAAAAAAAAAGCCAATTCTGGATCCAAAAGCCGTTTTCCCCTATCAGCTGGCCTTAATCTTGTAATAATCCATAACAACTTATAATTTTTCACTTCCCACATCCTTGTTATTGTATTTGGCATCAAACAGAACAAGAACACTCATTGTTTTATATAACCCTCATAGAAACCCACTGAAGCAGGTGCCAGGTTCTGTTTCTGTGGTCCTGGAAGAGACAGGAAACCAGACTATTAAAGATTACACACCAGGTATATAAATGATGGCTAGTAAAGCAGTAAATCCAGGGGTCTAATCCAGGACTGTGCACAGTGGGCTCAAACCCTTGGCAGCATGGTCTTAAGAGAATATCAGGCCAGCTGACCTATAAGCAAGCGTCTTCCTTTTCTTTAGCCACATCTTATAGTTGGGCTCTTCAGAATCTCACAGGAATAAAACATCAGCTGGTTTTCCTGGACTTCACTTAACCACATGATTGAAGGCTTTCTACTTGAGAATTGAAGTGATTTCTGTTTGATATGAACCGACCTGCTTCCCTCAGATTGAGGGTTTTAAAGACTTTTTCCCTCTCCTCTTCAGATAGAGTGACAAGGGTTGTTAGATTCACTTTCAAATCTCAGAGAAATCAGATCTATCTAATTTAATAAGGAATATAAGACACTCACCCCATCATAAACTAGAGCTTTCCAGGAATGCTCTAACCTCTTCATTAACCTAAACAGAAAAATAAAAATGAGAATGTAAAATCACCATCATTTGCTGAATTAAAAAAAAAAACTAAGTTATTTATAAATGAAGAGATCACTTCCCATGTTTCTTACCTATAAGACTGCAGAATATCAATAATGCCCATAAATAAAAGCAATTTTTCTCCTTTATGGCTTTTAGCTGGAATGCCTCCCATTCTGTTGATCGAACAAAAACATTATGAAATGTAAAAATAGGAAGTTAAAGACCATTTCTGTTAAATAGAGTACCAATGAAAAGGGATGATCATTAAAGATTCTCAACTATCGCTGGAGAGATAGCATGGAGGTAAGGCATTTGCCTTTCATGAAGGAGGACTGTGGTTTGAATCCCGGCATCCCATATGGTCCCCTGTGCCTCCCAGGGGCAATTTCTGAGCCTAGTGCCAGGAGTAACCCCTGAGCACTGCCGGGTGTGACCTCCCCCAACCCAAAAAAAATTCTCACTATCTTTCCCTTCATCAATTTTTCTGTGGGTTCCTTTTTGGCTTTAGTTAAAACCTTGAAAATCCAATGATGCTTTACTCATAGAGAACAATATCACCACTGTTAGCACTGGAAAGCTTAATGCGAAGAATTCAAGCAAAGATGTATTCTATTTTAAAACCATGGACAAAAGTTTTAAAAAATAATGCTTCTGAATAATGTTCACTTTAATATATTCACTATGAGATTCTAAAAAAGAAGAAAACATGCATAAAGGATGATTTCCCAAAATAGAAAGATAACCATTCATTAACATTTGTTATACATTTCCTGTGTATATATTTAGTATTACACAAAAGGATTATATAACACATAACATACACTGAAAATTTCACTGGTTATATGATATACTTTTTTTTCCTATTCTGTGATAATGTGGCTTGTGGCCATTTCATCATGCTATTATAGAAAAACTAATTTAATTGGTTATTGAACATGCAAATGGAATTTTTATAGGTTTGTTTTGTTTTTGGGCTACACCCAATGGCGCTCAGGGATTACACCTGACTCTGTACTCAGAAATCATTCTGGCAGGCTTGGGGGACTCTATGGGATGCAGGGAATTGAACCTGGGTCTGTCCTGGGTTGGCCATGTGCAAGGCAAATGCCCTACTGCTGTGCTATCTCTTTGGCCCTCAAATGAATTTTTAAGCAAGGATTAATAAATGTTACAATGTATGAATTTCTTCTGTAAAAAAAATTATGTCTATTTTAAATTATTTTATTGTAGGGGCCGGGCGGTGGCGCTAAAGGTAAGGTGCCTGCCTTGCCTGCGCTAGCCTTGGACGGACCGCGGTTCGATCCCCCGGCATCCCATATGGTCCCCCAAGCCAGGAGCAACTTCTGAGCACATAGCCAGGAGTAACCCCTGAGCATTACCGGGTGTGGCCCAAAAACCAAAAAAAAAAAATTATTTTATTGTAATTTTTTGGGGGCAACACCCGATGATGCTCAGGGGTAACTCCTGGCTATGCACTCAGAAATCGCTACTTGCTTGGGGGATCGCTATGGGATGATGGAGGATTGAACCCTGGTCTGTCCTGGGTCAGTTGCATGCAAGGCAAACGCCCTACTACTGCACCATCACTCTGGCCCCATATGTCTATTTTTTTAGTCACTTAAAAATTCTGGAAGTCTGGGGCCAGTGAGGTGGTGCTAGAGGTAAGGTGTCTGCCTTGCAAGCGCTAGCCAAGGAAGAACCGCGGTTGGATTCCTGGCATCCCATATGGTCCCCCCAAGCCAGGGGCAATTTCTGAGCGCTTAGCCAGGAGTAATCCCTGAGTATCAAATGGGTGTGGCCAAAAAAACCAAAAAAAAAAATCTGGAAGTCAGGGGCTGGAGAGATAGCATGGAGGTAAGGAGTTTGCCTTGCATGCAGAAGGTCAGTGGTTTGCATCCCGGCATCCATATTGTCCCCTGAGCCTGCCAGGAGCGATTTCTGAGTGTAGAGCCAGGAGTAACCCCTGAGCGCTGCCGGGTGTGACCCCCCCAAAAAAGCCAAACAAAAAAGCCCCCCCAAAATTCTGGAAGTCAGGCACTTATGGACAAAGAAAATGGATTTTTTATTTTTGGATTATTTTTAAATTTTTTCTTCGTTTAGCTAGTACATACATATTGAATAAAGATGACTATTTTAACAGTTCTCTTTTTTGTTTGTTTGTTTGTTTTTGGGTCACACCCGGCAGTGCTCAGGGGTTACTCCTGGCTCTACATTTAAGAAATCGCCCCTGGCAGGCTCGGGGGACCATACAGGATGCTGGGATTCGAACCACCATCCTTTTGTATGCAAGGCAAACACCCCACCTCCAACCACCATCCTTTTGTATGCAAGGCAAAAGCCCCACCTCCATGCTATCTCTCCGGCTCCTCTCTCTCTCTCTCTTTTTTTTTTTTTGCCACACCTAGTGATGCTTAGGGGTTACTCCTGGCTTTCTATTTGGAGTCATTTCTGGAGTTTTCTGGGGATCATTTGGATGCTGGTGATCAAACTGGCCCTATCTCATGTAAGGCAAGGACCCTACTCATTCTCCTATCTCTCTATCTCCTTGCTAATTATATTTAGTTATCATGGTTCTGTAGTCAATGGGCACTTTATATTTGCAAAGTACTTTTGCTGTTAGCAGCAGTTCTGGTAAAAGACCACATATACCTAGGTCAGCTTAGTTCTTATATCTTTGTGTAAAAACCTGTTGACTAAAATTCAGTAAAATTCAGTATTCTTGTTGTGGTACATATTTTGTGTATGCAGTAAATGGAGGTGAAAATATTTTATCCATTGCTTAAAAATGAATGGGGCGAAGAGATAGCATGGAGGTAAGGCATTTACCTTTCATGCAGAAAGTCATCAGTTTGAATCCCGGAGTCCCATATGGTCCCCCGTGCCTGCCAGGAGCAATTTCTGAGCATGGAGCCAGGAAAAACCCCTGAGCACTGACAGGTGTGACCCAAAAACCACAAAAAAAAAAAAAAAAAAAAAAAAAGAAAAAAGAAAAAAGAAGCCATACTTTCTGAGCAAAAAATTATAATAACTCAGAGTTCTTTTATATGAATGCAAATTTAAGCTGACTTAATCCAGGTTAGTGTAAAGTAGGATTTGATTCTCAAAGAGAGCTCCAGGAACACTGTTGTGTTAAATTACCCTGTGTTGTTGGCTGCCCCAGTGAGAGACAAGAGGACAGGCACTCACGTGTCTGGATTCTCCGTAATGCTCCCATCTCCAGATTTCCCTGGACCCTGGATAGACTCCATTGCTGTGGAATATAGGACCTTCTGTACCCCAGGCCGCTTGGCATCAGGCACGTTTTGAGAACTCTCCTCTTCCTTCTCTTTCAGGGAATGGTCTAAGATGTGGATTCCCAGCAAAAGGCTATAGTCCATTATCTTAAAACTTTCCAACACCTGAAAAAGAAAAGCATGCAAGGGCAAGTTAACCCCAAAGGTAAAAATGTCCCCTTTTTATAGAATCACAAGATTCTTGATATATACTGTATTTTTCACTCTATAAGACACAACCCACCATAAGACACACATAGTGTTTATTTTTTAATTTTTATTTTTGAATAATATCTATTTAAGCACCATGATAACAAACATGTTTTAGTTGGGTTTCAGTCATAAAAAGAACAACCCTCTTTCACCAGTGCAACATTTCCACCACCATCTCCCTCCTCCCCTGCCCCCTACCTGTATTTGAGACAGGCATTCTTTTTATGTTTTTTTTTTTTTTGTGGGTCACACCTGGCAGTGCTCAGGGGTTCCTCTTGGTTCTACACTCAGAAATCGCTCCTGGCAAGCTCGGGGGACCATATGGGATGCCGTGTTTTGAACCACCATCCTTCTGCATGCAAGGCAAACTTGCCGTACCTCCATGCTATCTCTCTAGCGTGAGACATGCATTCTACTTCTCTCACCCATTAACATTGTCATGATAGTTGTTAGTGTAGTTAGTTCACTAACTGCACTCACCACTCTTTGTGGTGACCTTCATATTGTGAGCCGGTCTTTCCAGCCCTCATCTCTACTATCTCTGGGCATTATCACAATAATGTCTTTGATTTTTCTTAAAATCCGTAAATGAGTGAGACTATTCTTTGTCTATCTCTCTCCCTCTGACTTATTTCATTCAGCATAATAGTTTCATGTTGACCCATGTATAAGAAAATTTCATGACTTTATCTCTCCTGATGGCTGCATAGTATTCCATTATGTATAGGTACCACGGTTTCTTTAGCCATTCATCTGTTGAAGGACATCTGGGTTTTTCTAGGTTCTGGCCATTGTAAATAGTGCTGCAATGAATATAGGTGTGCAGAAGTCATTTTTGTGTTGTGTTTTTGTGTTCCTAGGAAGGAAGGGCATCTGGGTTGTTTCCAGAGTTTGACTATTGTAAATAGCACTGCAATGAATATAGATAAGACACACATGGTTTTTAAGTGAGGAAACCAAGAAAAAATATTCTAAAGAAAATGGTGTACTAAAATATTTCATAAACACAACACAAGATGCCTTAAGGAGAGGGTGGCTGGGAACAACCAGCCTGTGAGGCCAAAGGATATTTATAATACATCAGTCCATTGGTTAAACACATTTACCTAACTCTTTTTTTTACATCAGAAAATAAAAATACATTTTTTAAAAAATACTTTTTTCTTATATAAAAAATAAAAGTGGCAGCAGCGATCAAATAGTCTTAAATGAAAGCTCTCTATGTGGTGTTGAAAGTGCGTTAACCTAATTGCTCATACTATGTGGTATGTCTATGTAATAAAAGGGGCGTAACAATGAGGATGTCAAGTGGTTAGTATATGCTCTCCTCCCCTGCTCTCAGGCTTCAGCTTCAGGTGGCATTTGCTCCATAAGATGCACAGATATTTCCCTCATCTTTTGGGAGGAAAAAAAGTGCATCTATGGTACAAAATAAACCTAAAGGGGTTGATGGAAGAAATGAAAACACTTGAGAGTATGATTAGACAATGCAACATAACTGTTAGGAACATAATTTTCCATTCAAATCTAAAGAAGCATTTCTTTTTTAGCCTTACATGAATGTTTTTTTTTTTATTTTTTATTTTTTTTTACATGAATGTTTTAACAATAGCCTTTGTTGAACTTTTTCCATATGCCAGATAAGAAATGGTTCTGGACCCCCTTTTTTTATTTTTTGGTTTTTGGGTCATACCCAGCAGCACTCAGGGGTTACTCCTGGCTCTACACTCAGAAGTCGCTCCTGGCAGGCTTGGGGGACCATATGAAATGCCGGGATTCAAACCACTGTCCTTTGGCATGCAAGGCAAACACCCTACCTCCATGCTATCTCTCCGGCCCCTGGACAACTTTTTTGTTGTGTTTTTCAAGGGGATAATGTAGGATGGGGGGGTGACTACTCTTAACTGGTTGCTCTTGGTAGTGTTTTGAGGATTATATGGTACCCAGGACTGAATTTAGGCCACAGGTACACAAAATATGTACTTTAGCCATTGAACTCTAGCCCCAAGAGGTTCATTTTCAACTTTTGATGTTATTGTCAGTCATGCTTTAAGTGGTCAAATATTTGTTCTGGATTACTGAAGAGGCTCAAAGGAGAAAAGCTACAAATAAAATTGCAACAGAGATCCATCTCTATACTCTTCAACTGAGCTGCCAACACCCTTTGAATGTGCTCAGTTATCTTTAGGAGGTCAGTGTCCTATTTTCAGAAAGAAACATTTAATGAAGATAAATCCATTTTGTAGTGTGTGGAAGTTGATCATAGTAATTGGATATAGGTTAGGTCAAGTTACCAGCCATTAAAAAGATATTAAGAAAAAGAAATATATACTACATATAGAAAATTAAATGAGAAATGTCTGTAATAAAAAATTCTGGGAACAGATTTTATTTAAGTGCCTGGCAGATTTGCCTCAATTAAGAACAAAATTTCTGTTATTCACATCATCTCAGTTTTTTAGTTAGAGGAATCAATAAATCTGCCAAACTCTAATGTGTGTAAGGGTGGAGAATATGTCACACTCTGCGACATGACAAACACCAATCAGTCATGTCTGTTTCTCAGGCTCTTGGTTTTCCTTCACAATGTTTATCTGACATCACATGTGCTGGTGGATCTTGTGACTGGGCATTTGCCATGAAAAACATGTGGTACAAAGCAAACACAGGTGACCAGCTGTCAAGATTGGAAAAAATGTTAGTTTGCCATTTGTAACACCAAAAATAAAGTAGGAATGATACATAGCTGTATATAAAACTAAGAGCATATGGGAATAACTCAATGCTTTTTTAAAAATCAAAGTCAGATTTTACTCTCCCTTTAAAAATAATTACTTTAAGTACTATGGTTACAATATTGTTTATGATTGAGTTTTAGTCATAAAATGTCCACCACCTTTCACAGTGTGCATTTCCCACCACCAATGTTCCCAGTTTCCCTCCATCTCCCCTCAACTGCCTTTGAGGCAGGCGTTCTCATTCTCTCTCTCTCTCTCTCTCTCCCTCCCTTCCTCCCTCTCTCTCTCTTTTTTTCACCTCTCTTTTATTTTTGACACTGTTTATCCTTTCTGTCTCAAGGTCTATTAATGTGGATGCATGCTAATATTGGACTGTAGTAAAGAAAAAATAAGTCAATGTCAAAACATATGTATGATATCCTCAACACACGATCATAGCTATCTGGGCCTAAAATCAAAGTACAATATTTTGTGACTACTGGAAACAAGTTTTTATGTATAATTTCCATAGGGTTGGCAACCCAATGGTGGGGGATGGCCTAACCCAGGATGATTGGTATTGCTAATGCTATGTCATGGACACAGGTCATAAATGGTGACCTGTCTTCCTTTCTTATTTTTGTGTCCTGTTATCACATTATTTGCTATCTTGTAGTCAGAAGAAGCCAAAGGCTATCTGGTGGTTAAGCCCCCAAACTGAGGTCAGGTGCCTTGTTTGTCTCCTGCCTTCTGTTTGCTTGTCTTTGAAAAAAGAATGGAACCTTTCTGTATCTTGTATTCTCAGCTATAAGAGAGAGATAATAAAAGCACTATATCAGAGATAATGGGAAAAATGGATTGATACATGTCAAGTCTTTGGTGAGTATGAGGCATCTAGAAGATGCCCAGTATATGTTTTCTAGTCCTGTTTTCTAAATTCCTCAATCAGAATCATCTCTCTCTCTTTTTCTCTCTCTTAACTACTGTATTCCTGCCTCCTCTGCACTTTTTTTTTATGTCCTATTTGGCTTCTCCCTTAATGGATTCTGACAATGTTCACTAAAATCCTCTTCAATTCTTTCCTTACTTTGCATTAGTGATATTCATGTACTCTTTGGATACAAGTACCAGGGAAATTGCTCACTCTTCAGGGATAAGTAACAATGATAACATCCTCAAAATGACACAAACCTGATTTACAAATTACAATAAAGCTTGGAAGAAAAAAAAATCAGGATTCTGTGATGATGCCTATATAGGAGCACCTAATTTTGATTATTTAACAATAGTGCTGGTAAGAGATGATGGTATTTGAATGAGGGTGGCAGCAAGGATTTACAAGGGTGATGTGGATGAGAGCCTCTTATGGTTAGATTTCGATGACCACTTCTATGTACATAACTCATGTGTAAGCTTTAATCTAAACTCACTCCTAAGAATCAGTCTTAAAACACATCAGTTGTGGAGCTGCAGTGATAGCATAGTGAGTAAGGTGCTTGCGTTGCACCTGGCTGATCCGGGTTCGATCCGCAGCACCACCTACAGCTCCCTTGTGCTACCAGGAGTTAGTCCTGAGCTCAGAGCTAGGAATAACCCCTGAGCAACACTAGCTATGACCCCAGCATTAAAACCTAAGATCTTAATTGGTATTCTAATATCGTCTTGCCACAATACTGAACTGTTATTTCCCAAAGAAATTATTTTCTCCTCATTTCTCTTTATTATTTGAAATAATTCAAATATAAATTTAAGTTATGTGATACATAACTAATTTTCCATTAATTATATCATTAAATCTCATAACTTACATTATCAAGACATTAATCTTCATTAATGCTCTGATTTCAATTTTCCCCTTTTCTTTTTCCAGTATATTCTAAATACCTCTCTTCACCTGGTCACACCACACCACATTCATGGTCTTTGGTCTCACATCACTGTTAAAATGACATTAAAGTGTCTCTCTACTATGGTCAAAGTCAATTTCTGTTATTGGATACTCACCTACTATGATACCTTCTAGGCTAATCAGATCAGAATTCTTTAATTACACCAAAACATGACCTTTAGAGAGATGGTGTTTTGCTCTCTTCTTCTTCTGGATTATTGTCAAGTCTTTACTAGTTTTCCAAAGCTTATCTTAACTCTTAGCACCATAATAATTATATGCCTGATCTTAATATAATATTGGAGACAAGCTTCCCCTCTGCAAATCCCAGCACATTATTTAAATTCCTTTATGGAATAAAATTGGGCCATCGGTGATAATGTATTTTCCTATCATACAAAACTACACAGAAGAGGGGCCGAAGTGGTGGTGCAAGTGGTAAGGAGTCTATCTTGCCAGCACTAGCATAGGACGGACCGAGGTTTGATTGCCCAGCGTCTCATATGGTCCCCCAAGCTAGGAGTGATTTCTGAGCACATAGCCAGGAGGAACCTCTGAGCATCACCGGATGTGACCCAAAAACCAAAAACCAAAACAAACCACAACAAAACCACCAAAAAACCAAACCAACAAAAACTACACAGACGAGGCTTGCTTATTTGATATTTCTTGCTTTGCATTCTGACACAGCAGAGAGATGTATTTGCTATATTGCTTTCCATGTGAATAAGCAAGTAAAAGACAAAATATTCAGCAGCAAAGAATGCATATTCTCTTTTCAATAAAGAACTTAATCTTGGCATTTCATGAGTACAATGCTTGTGAAGACTTCAGACGGAGAGTATTTACTGTGATTATGAACTTTGCGTTGACAGAAAAAAAAGTTCTACAATGTTTACAAACCGATCCTCACTAGATCTATTTACCTACACTGTGTTGAGGGTAAAACAATCAAACTGCTATAGGAGAATTTCTAAAATTTACTGTTCAGTAGGCATGCAGTTCAATGGCAGACAAAGGCAAGCTTGCTTTGCTGTGTCTAAACTAGGTTAAGCTGGGAGTCTACTAAGAATATCACACTTCTTTTTGGGAAGCCTTATCTGGGAGAACATATTACAACTGCAAAGACCTTTAACCATCCAAGAGTATATGGTGTTGGCTCTATGTCAGAAACTCTGCCCTGAAACACATCTCAGACTCCTTGTAGTTCCTGTGCTCACATCTCTGGTTTTCATTCTGTAAGGAGTACAAAGTAAAGTTGGTATTCTCCTGAGAAATTACCAAGTGAGTTCCCCCAAACTTTGAACAACAGGAAGGATGTCTGGTTCAGTATGGACTCTTCTTTAAAAACTAAGAATAATGCTTCTATATGATCCAGTGATTCTAATTATTATTGTTTATCTCTATCCTAAAAACAAAAAATATTAATTCATTATTTTTTGGTGCTATGAATAGTTCTTTTTATTTACTGATACTTGTCCTTTCATAAAAATTTAAACATGTTTTTCTGCTAGTCTTATTAAAATATACTTTATTAGAAGACTTACTACATAATTTATAGTTCTTGTTCTATAAAAATTTGCACCTGTTACATTTTTCCTCTATTAAACTTTACTTAAACATCCCAATTTGCAGTGCTGTTCATAATACATTTGTTTAAGACATTCAATATTCCCACACTCATCCCATGATTAGTGTGACCTTCTTTTCACCTATGTCCTCTTTACTCACCTTCCACCTCCAGCTTGCTCCCTTAGGAGGTACAAAATAGTTTACGTAATATTGGTTGTTAAAACACACATGAACACAATGATTTCAATAAAATAAAATAAAATAAAGTGAAATAAAGACCAGAAAAAAACAAGAAACACAAAAACAAAAAGTACTTTCACATTAATAATTCCTACTGTAGTGGGGATTGTTGCTGGGATAAATGGGGAATGCACGAGGAACATATCTAATATTTCTCAGTTAAATGTATACATTCTTTCTAAACAGCTTTTATCACTTAGACATTTTCTTCTAATGCTAGTTTTCCATAAATTTTCCAAGAATTTTCATAAATATATACCCTAGAAAAATTATACAACGAGGCTATGAGAAGGTCTAAGTATTAGAAAAGTTAACGACACTTAATTACATTCAAATAAAAAACACTCATATTTTTCAATGTTAATGTTTCCTATGTTCTTTATTGCTTTAGTAGATTCACATTTCCATCTGGAATCACTTTCCTTATGACTGAAGAACTTAAATATTTTGCCTAGTACATGTTGGTTAATTATAAATAAATAATGCTTTACTTTTTGTATATCTGAAGTAGTCTAACTTTGTTTTTTTTTTAAAAAAAATTATTGCTGGGACCGAAGAGATAGCATGGAGGTAAGGTGTTTGCCTTGCATGCAGAAGGATGGTGGTTCAAATCCTGGCATCCTATATGGTCCCCGAGCCTGCCAGGGCGATTTCTGAGCATAGAGCCAAAAACTAAAAAAAAATAAAAATAAAAATTATTGCTGAGTGTAGAATTCTAAAGCAGACTTTTTATTTTAGTAATAATGTCACTCACTGTGCTTTGAAAGTGAATCCTACTAAAGCTTATTTTTGTTGCTCTGAACATATGAGTTTTCTTCAATAGCTGTTCATATTATTCCCTGCTTAACACTGTTTTTGGATTCTATTATGATATATTTCATTTTTTTTGTCTAGGTTCTTTGAGTTTCCATGAAGAATAAAATTTTTCTAGGTTAATAGACTATATCAAATTCAGAAATTTTTCTGCCACTACTTCTTCAAATATTTCTTTCATTCCTATATCACTTTTAATACGCCAATCACATGTATATTGGACTTTCTATAGTTATCTCACAATTAACAAACAATTTATTTTTGTGTGGATTTTGGGTCACACCCAGCAGCACTCAGGGGTTACTCCTGGCTCTATGCTCAGAAATCACTCCTGGCAGGCTCAGGGGACCATATGAGATGTTGGGATTCGAACCACCGTCTTCCTGCATCTAAGGCAAATGCCCTACCACTGTGCTATCTCTCCGGCTCGAACAGACATAATTTTTTATTGTGTTTTCTTTTTTTTGGGGGGGGTTTTGGGTCACACCCGGCAGTGCTCAGGGGTTACACCTGGGTGTCTGCTCAGAAATAGCTCCTGGCAGGCACGGGGGACCATATGGGACACCAGGATTCGAACCAACCACCTTTGGTCCTGGATCGGCTGCTTGCAAGGCAAATGCCGCTGTGCTATCTCTGGGCCCGTATTTTCTTTTAATTCTGTTTCTTTTCAAAATGTTTCTATGAAAATGACTTAAATTTTTTTTTTTTAATTTTGGGGCTTGAAGAAATAGTTCTCAGCATAGGCTTTGCTAACTGCATAGTCTCTTAAACACTGCCAGGAACAACCAATATCATTTTCAATGTCTATTCCCAGCACTGCCAGAAATAGCCCCTGAGCACCACTAGATATGACACTCAATTTTTTTTAGAAAAAATAAGAATTCATCAATGATGAAAGGTATAACCTAAAAAATTATAAAGCAATGTTAATTTGAAATTTCATTTTATCTGAAACACTTTTTAAAAATTTTTTTTTTTATTTAAGCACCTTGATTACAAATATGATTGTAGTTGGGTTTCAGTCATATAAAGAACAACCCCCTTCACCAGTGCAACATTCCCATCACCAATACCCCCAAGTCCTCCCTTTCCGGCCTGTATTCAAGACAGGCTTTCTACTTCCCTCATTCATTCATATTGTTATGAGAATTATCAGTGTAGTTATTTCTCTAACAGCAATCACCACTCTTTGTGGTGAGCTTCATGGTGAGCTGGTTTTTCCAGCCCTCATCTCTATTTTCTCTGGGCATTATTACAATAATGTCTTTTATTTTTCTTAAAACCCATAGATGAGTGAGACTATTCTGTGACACTCAGTTTTTTAATCAGTAACATAAAAAATTCTTTTACTCTTTTCCTCTGCAACGTCTCTTTTGCTATTAATCTCATATATTGAATTTCTCATTTCATACATTTTAGTTTCCATTCCTAAAATTTCTTATATAGCACATTTCTACTTAAATTTTTCAAAATGTATTTTTAATATATTTTTGTCTAAAAATGTCACTCTAACTGCAGTGCTTGCACACATTCTCAAACAAGGTTCACACTCTTTAGTTGTAGTGTTTATGCACGTTTTGGTTATAGTGCTCACTGTGCTCACCTGTACTCACCAGAAGTCATATTCCTGGCCAAGGTGCTTTTACATACTCAGCAGGCTCACCTGCACCTGTTGTGCCCCACAGTTCACAACTCTGTTGTGGTTTGGGGGAATAACAGAGTCATAAGGATTGTAAGACCCATGATCAATGCTTCTCGATGGCACCAGGCAGCAAACTCACAGACTCATTCAGTTAGGCATTTTAAGAGCATTATTAAAAAAAAATATGACACCTTTGTTTACTGCAGTTCTTGGTACAATAATCAGGATATAGAAGTAACCCCTATGTCCTAAACAGATTCGTGACAGCTATACTATGGGATACTATATAGCTGCAAGAAATATGAAACTTTACATTCTGCTGCAACTTGGATGGCACTGGAGGGTTTCATGTTAAATGAAATAAGTCAAAGTGGGGCTGGAGCACCGCAGTAGGGTGTTTACTTGCACACAGCCAACCCAGATGGATCCAGGTTTGATTGCTGGCATCCCATATGGTCCCTGAGCATGCTAGGAGCAATTTCTGAGCACAAAGCCAGGAGTAACTCCTGAGCACTGCTGGGTGTGACCCAAAATCCCCAAAACAAACAAACAAACAAAAAAAGAAATAAGTCAAAGGGAAGACACAGTAGGGGAATGGTAATGAATGATAACAAATCCTTGGACTAATTGAGAGGTGGACTAGAAGTAACATAAGTACACTGGTAGAGGACATTGGGATCCTTGGTGGTGGTAATTTGTGGTAACTATATACAAAGATAAATATATTAATGCTATTGTAAACATGTGACCTTAACTACAATCATAAAACATTATTTAAAAAATCTAATTGGTTTGCACTATCAGAAGATATAAAGAAAGGCTAGCACCCACAATTAAAGTAATCTATAGTAATCTATAGTGATGTCTTCTGTAAATGGAGGAATATGGTGATTCTAGGAGGAAAAGGGATAAGTTAATATTATGCAAGCAAGTCTAGTAATTTCCTACATAATATAGATTCTCATAGATATTAGTTCACTTAATAAATGCTTTAATGCCTTTAGTCTCAATGTCATAGTGTTTTACCTACATGCTGTTTTATATATGTTATATATATATAACATATATATGTTATAGTTTCAGATCTGATATCAAGGTCTTTAATCCATTTGGATTTTACCTTCGTACATGGTATTAGCTGGGAGTCTGAGTTCGCTTTTTTGCAAGTGGCTAACCAGTTGTACCAACATCACTTGTTGAAGAGGCTTTCCTTGCTCCATTTTGGATTTCTTGCTCCTTTATCAAAAACTAGGTGGCTATATGCCTGGGGAACATTTTCTGAGTACTCAAGCCTATTCCACTGATCTGAGGGTCTGTCTTTATTCCAATACCATGATGTTTTTATAACTATTGTTTTGTAATACAGCTTAAAATTTGGGAAAATAATGCCTCCCATATTCCTTTTCCCAAGGAGTGCTTTAGCTATTTGAGGTTGTTTATTGTTCCAAATGAATTTTAGAAGTGTTTGATCCACTTCTTTGAAGAATGTCATGGGTATTTTTAGAGGAATCACATTAAATCTGTATAATGCTTTTGGAAGTATTGCCATTTTAATGATGTTGATCCTGCCAATCCATGAGTAGGGTATGTGTTTCCATTTCCGCATGTTCTAACATTTCTTGGAGCCGTGTTTTATAGTTTATTTTTATTTTTATTTTTTTTGAGACTAAAGGCATCTTTAAGAAGAAATCAGCACTCTCCAAACAAGTGGAAGCAGAGATAAACAGATGCTACTACATTAAGCTGAGAAGCTTCTGCACCTTAAAGTAGATAGTGCCCAGAACACAAAAGCCACCCACTGAGTGGGAGAAATTATTCACCCAATACCCATCAGATAAAGGACTAATATCCAAAATATACAAGGTACTGACAGAACTATACAAGAAAAAAAATCTAACATCAAAAAATGGGGAGAAGAAATGAACAGACACTTTGTAAAAGAAGAAATGCAAATGGCCAAAAGGCACATGAAAAGATGCTCAACATCACTAATCGTAAGGGAGATGCAAATCAAAACTACTATGAGTTACCACCTCATGCCACTGAGATTGGCACACATCACAAAAAAGAAAAACAAGCAATGCTGGTGGGGATGTGGAGAGAAAGGAACTCTTTTTCACTGCTGGTGGGAATGCCGTCTAGTCCAACCTCTATGGAAAGTGATATGAAGATTCCTCCAGAAACTAGAAATTGAGTTCCCACATGATCCAGCTATACCACTCCTAAGAATATACCCTAGGATCACAAAAATACAATACAAAAATCCCTTCCTCACACCTATATTCATTGCAGTGCTTTTTACAATAGCCAGACTCTGGAAACAACCAAGATGACCTTCAACAGATGAGTGGCTAAAGAAACTGTGGTACATATACACAATGGAATACTATGCAGCCGTCAGGAGAGATGAAGTCATGAAATTTTCCTATACATGGATGTACATGGAACCTATTATGCTGAGTGAAATAAGTCAGAGGGAGAGAGAAAGACGCAGAATAGTTTCACTCATCTATGGGTTTTAAGAAAAATGAGGGGCCGGAGAGATAGCACAGTGGTGTTTGCCTTGTAAGCAGCCGATCCAGGACCTAAGGTGGTTGGTTCGAATCCCGGTGTCCCATATGGGACATGCCTGCCAGGAGCTATTTCTGAGCAGATAGCCAGGAGTAACCCCTGAGTGCTGCTGGGTGTGGCCCAAAAACCAAAAATAAAAAGAAAAATGAAAGACATTTTTAGCAGTATCTCAGAGACAAGAGAGATGAGGGCTGATAGGTGCAGCTCATGACATGAAGCTCGTCACATAGCGTGATGAGTGCAGGTAGAGAAATAACTACACTGAGAACTATCATAACAATGTGAATAAATGAGGGAAGTAGAAAACCTGTCTCGAGTACAGGTGTGGGTGGGGTGGGGAAGAGGGAGATCTGGGAAATTGGTGGTGGGAATCTTGCACTGGTGAAGAGGGGTATTCTTTTTTTTTTTGGTTTTTTTTTGGGCCACACCCGGTGACGCTCAGGGGTTACTCCTGGCTATGCGCTCAGAAGTCGCTCCTGGCTTGGGGGACCATATGGGACGCCGGGGGATCGAACCGCGGTCCGTCTCCTAGGCTAGCGCAGATAAGGCAGGCACCTTACCTCGAGCGCCACCGCCCGGCCCCAAGAGGGGTATTCTTTACGTGACTGTAATCATATATCTGTAATCATGTTTGTAATCACGGTGTTTAAATAAAGATAATTAAAAAATAAATGCTTTAATGAGTACCTGTTAAGTGCAGGGCATCTTTGCAAAAAATTATTTGAACAGAACAGCCAATTTATGGTAGGGAAAATCACAACATCTAAGAATATATAGTTTCTTAGGAATGAGAAAGGCCTTCTGGTGTTAAGTGTCCCCTGATGGGACAAAAATAGACAATGCCAATTATGAAGTAAAATTTAAACCTAACTAAATCTTTAGCTATAAAAATCAATCTATAGGAAAAATAGTAGGTAAGAACCTTGTCAGAAGAGGTCATAGAGATGTATATAACATAGTCCAAGTTCAGGACTCAACATACCAATTTAACAATGCAAACAGAAGCAATGCATTAAGTGTTTAATGAGATGATTATATAAAATGTTGATCCCAAACTATAAAAGGTTTCTCAAACGATTAGAAACATGAACGGGGGCAGGAGAGATAGCATGGAGGTAAGGCATTTGCTTGCATGCAGAAGAATGGTGGTTCGAATCCCGGCATCCCATATAGTCCCTTGAGCCTGCCAGGAGCAATTTCTGAGCATAGAACCAGGAGTAACCCCTGTGTGCTGTCAGGTGTGACCCAAAAACCAAAAGCCAAAAAAAAAAAAAAAAAACCAAAAAAACCCACAAACAACATTTAAGCTTAATATATCGATTTGAAATGCATTTCTCTTCTTCCTTTCTGTTAACTTGCTTTTCTCTCTACTAATAACAGGCCAGAAATAAAAATAAAAATAAAGATAAATAATTTTGGATTTTTACTACACTTGATCTTAGCCAAAAGGCCAAGAAGCGAAAATTTTGGATTTTTAAATTAGAGTGATTACAGCAGAAAAACTGTTGTGTTACCTATTCCTCTTATTGATCAATCTTAGGTGGAAGATCTAAAGAATAATCTAAGTAGAGCTGATAGAAAGCTGCTCCAAGAACCTGAGAAGTTTTCCAATTGGCTGAGACTCTAGTCTCTGAACAGAATCTGGAAAAAAGACAGTCTAAGGCAGTTCAATCAGCATTCTAGAGATGTAATGCAAAAGATATTCCTAGACACATTGGCCTATGGAAAAGTGAATCCAAGGACCAGCCATTCCTTTTAAAGTAGGCCCCAAGTCACTAGACTTGAATATGCAAGTCTAGTGAAGGCTAAATGCTGCCCTTTAAACTTAATTTAATTTCCTCTATAAAGTCAGAGTGGTCTTTATTACTGTAATAAAGAGAAAATACATGCTGTAACAAGCCATGCACTTTTGACTTGTAGACTGAAATAAATATTCTACCTTTAGCCCAGTTGTGACAATAATGTACTGCTCCCTGTGTCTGATGCTGTAGTTTAAAATTCTGGGCTGTGCCAGATTAATTCATATTAGTACTTTTTAATTATAGCTCATTTATAAAACCATAAAGTAGATGTTCAAATTGGACCAGCTCCATAGACTACTCTTTTTTTGAATGAGATGTAAACCAAGCTGTGAAAGATTATGGATATACTGGCACATGCAGCAGAAAACTGCCTGACAGTTGAGTACACATTCCTAAAAGTCTTAGTATCAGTAATAGTGCTTTGAATTTCTGGACAACATCATTTGTTTGATGCTGTCATCCCAAAGAAACATCTCAATTTAGCAGAATAGACAGCTAATAACATGAGATTACTAAACGTTCTGCTATTGTATTAATGACTCCATTGGGGATATAATAATTTTCACAAATGTGCTTGCTATTGTACTCTTTTCTTCTTCTTTTTCTTCTTCCTCCCTCCCTCCCTCTTTTCTCTCTTCTTTCTTTCTTTTCTTCCTTTCTCCTTCCTTCCTTCCTTCCTTCCTTCCTTCCTTCCTTCCTTCCTTCCTTCCTTCCTTCCTTCCTTCCTTCCTTCCTTCCTTCCTTCCTTCCTTCCTTCCTTTCTTTCTCTTTCCTTCCTTCCTTCCTTCTTCCATTTTCTTTTTTTCCCTTCCTAATTTTTCCAATAAATTTGTTTTCACTTATCTGAAATAAATGTATTGTGATCAACTATGTCAACTATGTAATGCATTTTATGCATTTTCTTTAAATAAACTTTTAAAAAACCTTGAAGTAATATTTTTTTTGTTATTCAGAAATACCATTTTGCCCCCAGGTGAGGAAGCCCAAGTGAGAAGCACAGAACAAAAAAGGAAAGGGCTGTTAGCAACCAAGGTTAAAAAAAAAGGCAGAAAGAATAGCATGGGTCTTCTTTGTAACACAGAAGCACCATTTCACCCAAGATCAGGAGAGAAAAGCACATCCCTGTATTTCACCTTTTTATACTCAGGTGAGCATACAAAGACTTCATAAATTTAGTTGCTAAACCACTTAACAACACATAAGACTGCAATGGGAAGCCACAATGGGAAGCAATGCAGAACTCTGCCACATGTAGTAAGTGTAGACCCAAACAGTATTAAACAGCTATAAAACCTCTCTGATAAGAATTATATAAAGGAAATGTTGAGAAATCCAGTGAACTCAAAGAAACCATTGAATGAACAGCCAATAAAACATAAGAGACTATGAGAGCAGAAATGAGAAAATTTCAAACAGAAATGACATGTAACTTTTTGACAGATCAGCTAAACTAAAGCTCAGTAAGAAAATACTTATTCTGATGATAGAAATGAAAGAGATGGGTTTGGTAGATATAAGGGATTTTCATCTTCAAAAGGTCAAATACACATTCATCCCCAATGCAAATAGACATTCACTAAGACAGATCACATGTTGGCATACAAAATATATATCTCCAAAGTCAAGAAGATATAAATCATACCAACTATCTTCTAAAACTATGATGCATTGAAAATAGAAGTTAATTATAAACAAAAATGGGGAAACAACTTAAACATGAGGAAATTAAATAGCATGTTACTGAACAACCAGTGGGTCACAGGGAAATCAAAAGATTCCTGGAAACAAATAATGAGGACAAGACCTATCAAAACTTGTGGAACAATGCAAAAGAGATGTTGAGAGGAAAGTTCATAGCTAAGCAAGCATTTATCAGGAAAGAAGAAAAAGTCCACAAAAGGGGGCTAGAGAGATAGCATGGAGGTAAGGCATTTGTTTTGCATGCATTAGGATGGTGGTTCAAATCCCAGCATACCATATATTCCCCCGAGCCTGCCAGGAGCATAGTGCCAGGAATAACCCCTGACCCACCACCACCCCCCAAAAAAGAAAAGGCCCACATAAATAACTAGACTGCACAACTGAAAAAACTGGAAAATGAGAAGCAAAATGGCTCCAAGGCAGGTAGGAGGAAGTAAATAATAAAACTTAGAGCAGAAATTAATGAACTGGAATCCTCTCTAAAAAGCTCAATCCAAAAGATCAATAAAACCAAGAGTTGGTTCTTTAATAAAGCAAGCAACCAACCAACCAACAAACAAACAAACAAAAACAAGATTGATTAACCACTAGCAGGACTTACTAAAAACTTAAAAAGAAACTCAATAAGCCAAATCAGAAATGAAAGGTGGACACATGCCAACAGATATTATAGAAATTGAATGAATCATGAAATATTATGTTGAGAAACTTTATGCCATTAAACAAGAGAACGTAGAAGAAATGGATAAATTCTTGGACACCTATATCCTCCCAAGGATGAACAAAGAAGACATAGAACACTTAAATAGATCTATCATTTCAGAAAAAAATCAAAATGATAATCAAAAATCTCTCCCCAAACATAAGTCCATGTCCAGTTGAATCTAGTAAGATCTTACAAATCTTTTAGAAGATCTGCTGCCAATCATTTTTAGACTCTTTTAGGAAATTGAAAAAACAAAAACTCCAGCTTCTATGAAGCAAACATTACCCTTATACAAACAAGTCAACACAAAAAAGAATTAAAGGCTGATATCTGTAATGAACATAAATGAAAAGATTCTCAAAAAAATACTAGCAAATAGGATCCAACAACTCATCAAAAAATAAAAATATATACCCCAAACAATTACAATAATTGAGGAATCAGTAGGTTAAATGTTTCTCAATATTTATTGCTAAAGAAAAACTGTAAACTAGCAACAATAAGTTTAAAACTTTAAAGTGCAGAAAACGATAGCTTAACAGGTAATCAAGCTAAATCAAAAAGGTTAAATTCTTCAAAACGGGTTCCTCCTCCTCCTCATCTGTATGTCTAAACAGAGCATCAGCAGTATCTGATGTGAGGGTATCAGCATAGACATAGAGTTCACAGATATCATCATCACTGCTGTCAGTCTCAAACAAAGCACAGAATATTGTGGATTAAATAGTTCAGTGGCATACAGTTCAGTCACCTACTTGTGGACTTGAAGCATCACCCCCTCCAGCAGACAGCAGAAGACAACTGGAGACTACATGCATTTGATTCAGTGCAAAAAAAAAATTAATGCTAGGATTGAGGAAGCTCAACTTTGAAGGAGAATTGAGAGGAGGTAGTTAGAACTAGAGACTGAAATATTAAAGTTAGGGAAACTAATTAAAATAAGCAAGAGTAGTGATGAGTAAGTAAGGACTATACTACAACTCCTCTACCTTTCTGAAGGAAGAGTCGGGTTGCAATAGAGAATCACTTCCTTCTCTATCTTCAATATTCAGTGGCTGATGCTGTTTTTCTGAAATTACTATTAATGCCAGAAGAAAGTAGAGAATTCGTTCAGAGAGGGGAATCTCAGTGACTGGAGACATTCAGTACAGGGAATGCTGCTATCAACTGAATACAGATCACCAGGTGCTTTGAAAATACAGCACAGCATATGCTGAGTTGGCACCAGGAACCACTTTGTTTTTGGAACTGCTGGAGCTGGCTAAATATGCATGGTTCAAGTTTACAAATGAGGTCTTCGAGAGGCAGAAAAAGAAGTTAATGAGATGAGGACTCCAACAAGGCTCACAATTTAGCCTTGAAGAGGAGGATATTTCAAATAAACATTAGGTTTTAACTTCCTGCAACGTTAGGAGCTCTGGAAAACTGATATGCCAATGAATTTTTAAATTACTCCTTTGAAGTATATGAAGAGTGAAGTGTACAGATGCATCTTTCTAAATATTTGAAAATTAATATATACGACCATTATTATTCCTGGCTATTTCAGTCTCATGCAGGAAGCAGAAATTTCCCCAAGAGGATTACAGAGAAGTGCAGGACTTCAAGGGACAAAAGCAAGGAGGGAAGAATTATATTAGCTTGATCAAAAGAGTACATCTAACAATGTCTTTTAAGGAGGATCACTGTGATATCAAAGGCAAGGGAAGCTCTATAAATTGTTGACTGAGACAGAGAGGAAGAAGCCACACCTTTCAAAGGTCATGGGGTAATCTTTTTGAAATGGCCTACAACCAGTGTGAGTTGCTACAGAAGCCTCAAACAATTGTGCTGAGCCCCACCTATAGCACTGGCTATGTGCACTGGCTGATAAATGAATGAAAAATAAAACATAAAATAAAACACTCTAATAACGTATTCCCAGTAGCCTACATTGAAAGCTTCCAGAAGGAATATCAAATTCTGTTGGACCATGTACAGCAAGTTGAGTAACACACAAGAAGGTCTATTTCTGAGTCTTTTCCTAACAATTATAACATTTTCCTAGACCCTGGATACTCTAAAAAATGCTTATATCTTATCAGAGTTTTAGAATGATTCCTAAGTAATACAGTCTAAACTTCATTTCTGTAAGTTTCTAGTATTTGTCAATCCTTGGTCTCCATAATTGGAGTATTCAAAACCCTGTTCTGCTGGGTGCTGAAAGGGAATAAAGTGATATGCATGTTACCTCTTCATAAGCAATAGTGTAATCCACAGTATATAAAAAAAGAAAAAGTGGGAGGGAGAGAGATAGAGAGAGAGAGCGTGAGAGAAAGAGAGAGAGAGAGAGAGAGAGAGAGAGAGAGAGAGAGAGAGAGGGAGAGAGAGAGAGAGAGAATGCCTCCCCAGGGGAGGGGCAGGAGGGTGGGATAAAAAAATAAAATGATATATAAAGTGAAAAAAAAAAGTAAAACAACAACAAAAATCTGTTCTGTTTTGCAGGGCCATCCTGAAACTGACACTAGCATCTTTAACATTGTCCACTGGTCAGCCTCAAAGCCTTTCCAAGCATATCTTCAAAGTCAAGGTTCATATGAACATGGCCCCCCTACAGCCACTTCCATTTCCTTCTATAGTTCTCCTTTTCTCAAAGTTCTCAGTAGTAAGGATACTGACCCTGAATGACACAGCCTCCCTTCTGTTCCACTTCCTCAGATACTTTGTAGGTCCTATTTATACTGACCTCATAGCTAAAAATCTAAAATCTACAAAAACAAAGTATGTTTTTTTTAAAAACTAAAGCAGAAAACCCTATATATACAATGTAGTATTATTCTACTGCATAAATTCAGAGGCTCTAGCTATCATCTCTTTGATTTATAGTAATATTTCTCACTTAAAAGGGAAGCTAGCTAATATAACAACTACTACCACCTCAAGACATACTTAAATTCTCTAGTCATAACAATGTTTTAGAAAGAAGAGGAAAAGAAATTGATTTTGTAAGATTGGGGAAGATACTTTCAGTTTCCCAATTCTGTTCCTCCTATGGAAATTTTTATGAAGATTCCATTTTGTCTGAAGGGAGAATTTAAAAATCTACTGACATGGGGTCAGCTAGAGATGACAGCTTAGAGGATTGGAGAGCGCACTTTGAATGCAGGTCAGCAAGGTTCAATTTATGAATTTCTACCCCTATCCTCTGAACCCAGATACTACTGGGAGTTGCCTCTAGCACTCCAGTTGTAGTCCAAACAACAACAGATATCCTGGCTTGATTTATTTTTAGCTTTAGTAGTTGATAAAAAGTTTAAGAGTTGCTCATAGGATTCAGTGGCAGACATCTGACTTTCTCTTCAGAGATATAAAAGAAACCTTTAAAAACAATCAATTCTACAGCACATTTCTCAGAAAGTTCTGTTTTTAAGTTAAAAAATTTTATGAGCATACATAAAACTGTGTTGACAGTTGACAAGTATCAATGGTCTTGATTATGCTTTTCATAAAACACTTAAAATAAATATTTGGATTACCAACTTCACTTTTTGATCCTCAGTCACTTGCCACTAATTCTCTCCCTTCTTTCGTTTTGTTTTGGAGTCACACCCAGTAGTGCTCTGAGGTTACTTCTGGCTCTAAGCACAGGGATCAATGTTGGCCAGCTTGAGAGAAGACCATATGGGATGGTGGGAATTATACCCTGATTGGCTGCTTACAAGGCAAATGCTCTACTCATTGAACTATCTTCCTTTTTTTCTTGAAGTAGGTAGCAAGTTTTCATGAACCCATTGCCCTGTTCAAAGAAAGTTTTCACTTTAGTAGAGTCTTTTTTTGTTTTATTTTATTTTATTAACACATATGTACAAAAGAGAAAGTCAAATGTACTGTAAATAATTACTTACAGATTTTCAACTCTGATATGAAATACTGTTTTAATTTCATACTAAATCTTCTGGATTAGATGTTTCTTTTTGCGCTCAGGGCTCACTCAACTATACTTGGGGTCAAATCCTGGCTTTGTGTTCAGGGATCATTACTGGCAGTACCTGAGAGACCGTCCTTGTGAGCCAAGGGTCAGCTATAAGACATAAGCCTTACTTCTAACCTTATGTGTCCAGTCACCAAATTGGATATAAATTGGATATTTCTTTTTTTTGGTTTTGTTTTGTTTTTGTTTTTGGTTTTTTTTTTTTGGGCCACACCCAGTGAAGCTCAGTGATTACTGCTGGCTATGTGCTCTGAAATTGTTCCTGGCTTGGGGGACCATATGGGATGCTGGGGAATCAAACTGTGGTCCATCCTAGGTTAGCATGTGCAAGGCAAATGCCCTACCATTTGCACCACCGCTCTGGCCCCTAAATTGGATATTTCTAAAGTCTAAAGTCTTCTCTAATTGTATTTATTAATTTGGCCAGGCTCACTACTTCAAATTTTTTTTGCCATTTGTTATCTTTTAGGCTTTATTGAAAGACAAAACAATATTAAAAACCAGGAAATTGGGGCCGGAGAAATAGCACAGTGGTGGAGCGTTTGCCTTGCACACAACTGATTCAGGACAGACGGTGGTTCGAATCCTGGCATTTCATATGGACCCCATGCCTACCAGGAGCAAGTTCTGAACACAAAGCCAGGAACAATCCCTGAGCACCACTGTGTGTGACCCCCTCGTCCCCCCCAAAAAAAACCCAGGAAGTTAATCAAGTGGTTGCTTTGGGCTGTGGAAAGTGTGAATGATTGCTGAATAGGTATAAAATTTATGTTATGTAGTCACTGCAGTGTTATGAATTGTGTATAACCATTGACTAGAACACTTTAACTGGGTAAATTTTATGGTACATAAGTTATATTTACATAAAAGCATTGAAAAAAACAAATAATAACTACTATTCTGTTCAGTATCAGTCAGCAAAAGGAAAATGAAGTCACAGTTTCTCTTTCTATAGAGAGCAGATTTTAGTAGGTAAAAATTAAATATGTACCCAAGAAATTACAACAAAATGTAGACACAGCAATAGATAAAAATAAATAGGGAAAAGAAATAGGGAGGCATTACTGTCCCCAATTTTAAATTGTATTACAAAGCAACAGTTATTAAAACAGCATAATATTGGAATGAAGACAGATCCTCAGATCAGCAGAATAGATTTGCATATTCAGAGAATGTGCCCCAGACATACAATCAACTAATCTTTGATAAAGGGGCAAGAAATTCAAAATGGAGCAAGGAAAGCCTCTTCAACACGTGGTGTTGGCACAACTGGTTAGCCACTTGCAAAAAAGCGAACTCAGATGCCCAGCTAACACCATGCACAAAGGTCAAATCCAAATGGATTAAAGACCTTGTTATCAGGCCTGAAAACATAAGGTATATAGAACAACAAGTAGGTAAAACACTGCATGACATTGAGAATAAAGGACTCCTCAAGAAGGAAACAGCACTCTCCAAACAAGTGGAAGCAGAGATAAACAAATGGGACTATATTAATTGGAGAAGCTTCTGCACCTCCAAGGAAATAGTGCCTAAGATACAAAAGCCACCCACAGAATGGTAGAAACTATTCACCAATATCCATCAGATAAGGGGTTAATATCAATAATATTCAAGGTACTGACAGAAATTAACAAGAAAAAAAATCTAACCCATCAAAATATGGGGAGAAGAAATGAACTTTGTCAAGGAAGAACTACAAATGGCCAAAAGACACATGAAAAAATGCTCCACATCACTAATCATCAGGGAGATGTAAATCAAAACAACAATGAGGTAATATCTCACACCACAGAGACTGGAACACATCACAAAGAACAAGATCAATCAGTGCAGGTGGGGATGTGGAGAGAGAGCAACTCTCATTCACTGCTGGTGGGAATGCTGTCTAGTCCAGCCCTATGGAAAAAAATATGGAGATTCCTCAAAAAAATGGAAATTGAGCTCCCATTTGATCCAGCTATACCACTCCTAAGGATATACCCTAGGAACACAAAAATACAATTCAAAATCCCTTCCTTACACCTATATCATTGCAGCGCTATTTACAATAGCCAGACTCTGGAAACAACCAAGATGTCCTTCAACAGATGAATGGTTAAAGAAACTGTGGTATATTATATTTATATATATATTATATATATACACACAATGAAATATTAAGCAGCTTTCAGGAGAGATGAAGTCATGAAAATTTCCTATATGTGGATGTACATGGAAACTATTATGCTGAGTGAAATAAGTCGGAGAGAGATAGATACAAAATAATCTCACTCATCAATGGATTTTAAGAAAAATCAAACCTAATCACAATCATTTATGTAATCAAGATGTTTAAATAAAGAAAAAAGAAAAAAAAAAGAAAAATCAAGGACATTTTTGTAAGAATGACCAGAGACAATAGAGATGAGGACTGGAAGGACTGCTCACAATATGAAACTTACCACAAAGAGTGGTGTGTTCAGTTAGGGAAATAACTACACTAACAACTATCATGACAATTTTTGTATGTGTGTGTTTGGGCCACATCCAGCGATGCTCAGGACTTACTCCTGGCTAGGCGATCAAAAACCACCCCTAGCTTGGGGGACCATATGGGACACCAGGGAATCAAACCATGGTCCTTTCTAGGTCAGCCACATGCAAGGAAATTGCCCTACCACTGTACCATCACACCGGCCCCTATTACACAATCTTAATGAGTAAGAGGAGCAGAATGCCTGTCTCGAATTCAGGCAGGGGTTGGAAGGAGGGCTGGGGGCATTGGTGTGGCAATGTTGCACTGATGAAGGGGGTGTTCTGTTTATGACTGAAAACCAACTACAATCATGCTTGTAAATAAATGCATAAAGATTTAATTAAGATAAAAACATAAAAAATAAAAATTAAAAAGCAAAGCAAAAATAAACACCAAAAAAGTCAATCTTAGAGTTTATATACTGCATAATTCCATTAATACTAAATTCTTGATATGTCAACATTTGAGAGATGAAAATAGAATGGGTGGTTGCAGATTAGAAAGGGGCTGAGGGGCTGGAGAGATAGCATGGAGGTAAGGCATTTGCCTTGCATCCAGAAGGATGGTGGTTTGAATCCCGGCATCCCATATGGTCCCCTGAGCCTGCCAGGAGCAATTTCTGAGCATAGAACCAGGAGTAACCCCTGAGCACAGCCGGGTGTGACCCAAAAACCAAAAAAAAAAAAAAAAAAAAAAAAAAGAAAGGGGCTGTGAGGTAAGGAGGAATTAGGGATTCTTTGTGAAGAAACAGTTTTATTTTTGAAAATGGTGGTCACTCAAATCATCATGTGCATAAAATTGCATAAAACAACACATACAAATTATTTCACGTAAAACTGGTGACATCTAAGAAAGATTAGTGGATTAAATCAATACTTATTTCCTGGTAGTGATTCTGTATGAAGGTTATACAAGAAGTTACTGCTTGGGGAAGTAGGTGAAGGGTAAATTACTTATCCAACTGCATGTGAATCAACAATCATATCAAAGAAGAACATTTTAGAAAAAACAGTTTATTATTAGAAAACTTTTCGAAGCTCTTTGAATATGTGATAATGTCTTCATTTCTATTCTTACAATGAAATACAGCTTGGCTAGACATGTTCATATATTATATTTCCAAAAAAGTGTAGAAGGCATTTTCCACTCTTTTCCAGGGAATCCATGATTCTAGTTCAAGTGGTGGCAGATCCTAAGAATTGATTTTTACTTATTGATTTGCTCACCAACTTTAACTTTGATGTAGGTTAATATTTTAAGTATATAAAAATGAATATTGTGTATATCAAAACTTAGGATATAACAATGCAATGTACAATAAAATGCATTCTGGGATTACAGTATCTATTAAAATAATTTGAAAGACAGCAAATCTATCCATACTTTCTTTTGGTAAACACTCTTTCAAGATGTGGTATCGATTTTGTTGTTGTTGTTGTTGTTGTTGTTGTTTTTGGGCCATACCCAGTGATGTTCAGGGCTTATTTCTACTCTGCACTTAGGAATACTTTTGGCTGGATTGGGTAACTATGTAAAATTCCAGGGACTAAGCCCATGTCAGTTGCATACAAGACAAATGTACTACCTGCTATACTATTTATTACTCTGTCCCCTGTGGTATAAACATGTGGAGTTTATGATATTCCTGTGCCCTTCCATGTTTTAGTAGATAAAATCTAAAAACAAAAGCCAGTCTCTCTCTCTCTCTCTCTCTCCCCCCTCCCCCCCCCCCGAGCGCACATGCACACTCAGGAATCAAACTGAATTCAAAGCCTCACATATCTGAGTGTTCCACCACAAAATATATATTTCTTGGCCCTACATTTTTTTGTTTGTTTGCTTTTGGAGCACACTGGTGATTTTAAGCTCTGCACTCAGGAATCTCTTCATACGGTGTTGGGGCACCATATGGAATACTGGAGATTGAACCTGGGTCAACCATGTGCAAGACAAATAATCCCTTACTACTATCACTCCCGTACCCCGGAATTTAATACTTTAATGATAAAGAAAATGGACACAATATATGCCCTGTAACCAGTAATAGATATACATCAATTTTTATTGGGTTAAAGCACTATTTTCATCCTTAATAGCAAGGGGGAATGTAACCAACATAAGAATAAAACAACAGGGTACTTAAATAAATAAAAAAATAAAAATAAAAGAAACTAAATTAAAATATAAAAAAATTAATATTAAACAAATCAGAGTTGAGGACTAAATATAAACTATAATGCTAAATTAAGTATTTTAAAGAAAAATTCATGCATAAATGCCCAGAGTTGAGTTGACAAGACTCATCTATAACTTTATACAAAGAAATGTACCAGTTTGCACATTAAAAAGAATAAATATTCTTAAGGCTGGCTTCATTAAATTATGAGAACCTATTAATATGTATAGTGAAAGACATTTGTATAAAAAAAGAAAATTGGTTCTCAACTCTTGAAAAATTAATAACTTTGCTGCTCAACCCCAAATGATAATAAATGTAAAAGAAGTCTCTTAGGTCATTAATGATCAAGACGGTGCCTGAAGATTCTTGCTTGAAGGGATAAGAAATATTTAGAGTCTAAACATAGTTTTTATTAATGTAATTTGTGTCATGTCATTTCCCCAGTTATCAATAAATACTGTGGGACATACTAATTTATCTACTTAATTAAATAATTGGGGACTCTAGATTTTTCACAGACATGTTACATTAGAAATAACTTTTTTATTTTTGGATCACACATGGAAGTGCTCAGGGGCTACTCCTGGCTCTGTACTTAGAAATCACTCCTGGCTGGCTCGGGGAACCATATGGGATGCTGGGATCTGAGCCAGTGTCCTTCTGCATGCAAGGCAAACTCTGCCTCCATCCTATCTCTTTGGCCCCACATTAGAAATAACTATACTAAGTTAAAATAAATAAAAGTTCTTAATTGTTTTCCCAAAGAGTTCATCAGAATCTTTTAATATGTATGAGAAGATAACACTCTAATATGTTCATATACTTCAAATGAGAAGCAGCATCTACAGAGGGATATAAAGGTTGAGAAATTTTGGTCTTTGATACATTTATAATTGAACCAAAGAGATGATAGCACATACCCCTGAAGAAATCAAGGCTTAATATTAAAGAAAAATCTAATGACTATTACAACACTTCTTCTATGGATAAATAATAGAAATACCATACTTTTAAAAAAATCTCACAAAGTACTCAATATGGGGACAATCATCACAGTGATTTCAAATCTCAATTTTAAATAGAGACCCTATGCTTTATTAAATTATTGATGCCATACCTACTAGGCATTAGCAAAATTAGATATTTCCTCCAAAATAGACAGAGCTTAAAAAATAAGCTTAGTGCAAAAATTTTGCCAAGGAAAGATTTTTTTGTGAAACTATATTTACGTTTATTTTTACCAGTAGATAGCTCAAAGATATATTTCAATAAACATTTTCTAAACATCAACTAATATAAGTATAAATATAAGTAGGTATAAAGTTAGGATTAAGGGGTTTAATCCACAGGCTTCAGGCTCTGCCTGTGAATAAGTAAATCACCATGTTAAAAACCACTAAAGAGCTAAAGCTTCCAGACTGAGGGATCACAGTCTGGCATTCTTAGAAGTAATTTTTGAGAAGTCCTGAGATGAAGAGGTGAGGGCCAACAGAGGAAAAAGAAGAATATTTAGCAGAGTGAGGGGCACAGGAAAAGATGAAAACATTTAGTGAAAGAAAGTGTCTGGGAGATGAGAAAAATAGAATACTGAGTGGAAGTGAGAGAGAAGGAAGTTAAAGGAACATCTGGGAGAGATATTTCAGAAGATCTGAATTAGTTCAAGAATGATATGAACTAGGAACCTTAGGCTCTGGCTCAAATGTAGTGGAGTAACACTGAAAGGCTTTATTTAAGAAGTGATAGTCTTTAAGGAGTGGCAGTCAAATCTGCAGCATCGGGGATATTAAATCATAGAGTGGCTACTGCAACGACCTGGGTGACATATAATTAGGGTCTCGCTAAACGTTGTGACTATGCATGCAGAGTATAGGAAACTGATCCATCATCTGTAAAGAAGTACCAGATCAAAGGTACCAGTGAGAAGCAGCGGATAAAGCCAACCCTGGTTATTTGCATATTCCTTAGAACAGCAAATCTTCTCCCAAAATAAAATAATAAGACAAATCTCTAAGGTCTCATTCCCCATGAAAGTTCTATTTGACCTTATTCTGGCAGTGTTTGTTCTGAAAACACTAATAAACAAATCCTGTGGAAAGGTTCTTTGACATTTAAACGTTTCTCTTTTTCTGGCAGAGGGGCATGTAGCTTTAGAAGACAGGAGAGAAAAAACCTTCTATATAGATGAAAGAGGTAAGAAGCAGACACACACACTTAGAGAAAGCATACCAAAGACAGGAGAGGGAGTTGAGCTCAACCCTGGGGAATTGAGCCACTTTCACCCACATCCTTTAAGGGCAGAAGCAACACAACACAGGAGTTTCTTTTAAGATGTGTTGCTGTTTCTTTTTTTCTTTTTTTTCCCCAGAGAGCAAGATGAATTATTCACAATAACCCATTTATCTGAATAACTGTGAGGCACTTGGGTGTTCTCTGACTATTCTTCACCAACTTTTAAAAGGCCGTTAAAACGACACTCCTTTTAGTGAATATTTATAGTTTCAATTGTTACTTTTGACTCCAATGAATGTGGACTCTGCTTTGGACTTGCTAAAAAACAGGTTTCTGACCCTCTGTAAGAACAGAATTATTAATCAATTAAAATGGGAGTATGAATAGTCCTAACTTCAATGGATGATAGAGAAGCAAGGAATATAATGTACTAAAATAATGTCTGATTTGGGACAGGAGATATGATACAAATGAAAGAGCCTTGCAGTTGTGAGGCCTTGGTTTCAATTTCCTGTGTTTCTTGACCTTGAGCACCCAACTTTAGGCTAATCCCTTACTTGCTCCCACCCAGATTTTCCAAGCCTCCTGCAACAAGAAAAGTTACAACAATTAAAAAAATATTTCTCTACTAGCCTATTTCACTCTAAGATAGATGACAGCAGCCTGAAGCTTCAGATCAACAGCTAACTGCACAATCCTGTATATAGTATTAAGATAAACAATGTATGCAGTACTATATTTGTTTTAAATGTCGCAATGGTTTTGCAGCTCCCAAGTCTTTTTTTTTTCCTTTAGAAAAGAGTTCAAGTGGCTCTTTATGTCTTAAAGGTTGCATATCCCTGCTCTCAGCAGTAAATAATAGTAAAGAACAAGAGCAAGATAGCAACATATCTATCAATGAAACACAATTCCAAGGACTCAGCTCTGAACATTATCATACTGTGACAAACATATATAGAAGGCAGATACAGTAGAACTCTGATTCTGTCAGAACTCCTTATTTTATGTAATATGTGAAGCTATTTATTGATGAGCTCTGCATTGGTAAAGGTATCCCCATCTTCAACCTATCAGCCATTTGTTCAGTCCCAGAGTAAAGCCTGTAAATGAACATCTTCTTATTCTATGATCAGCTCCTGTAAGTACATACTCAACTTCCAAGAAAAACCCTGGGTCAGGTCCTGGCCAATTCTGTACCTTGGGCTTCTGCATACCTCCATTACACCTTAACTTAGCCCTATCTGGCTGGTTCTCCCAACTTCCTGGGCCAGGAAATGCTCTCATTGAGAAATTATTAGGCACTGATTATCACTCTAGAGATGCCAGAGTTACAATGAGATTTACAGTTCCATACTTTTCTCTGAAAGGACTTTCATCTACTTTTTTGTTTGTTTGTTTTTGGGTTTTTGTGGACCATACACTGCAGTGCTCAGGGGTTACTCCTGGCTCTCCGCTCAGAAACCACTCCTGGCTCGGGGGGACCAGATGGGTTGCCAGGGATTGAACTCACGCCTGTCCTGGGTCAGCTGGCTGCAAGGCAAATGCCCTACCACTGTGCTACCATTCCAGCCCACTTTATCTACATTTTGCAAATTTACAATGTCAGGAAATTCTTCCTCAGGCTTTGACCTCCCCTCCTCCCTCCCATTAATCTGCATTTTTAATACGTGACAAAAACTTGTGCCTGTAATTGTATTTGTTCTAATGGCTTAGCTTCCTTATTATTTAGGTGAAATTAAATAATCTAATCAAATGCAAAGCAATTTTACTCATGGGTCTATGAGATTTATGTCCATACAGTTTTCCCAGGAACACACAATCCCAGCAAGTGCATTTTCTCTAAATGTCTCTCCCTACATGGACTAGACCTATGAGATTTTTTACATGGTTTTTATGCTAGTCATTGCATTAAACCTAAAATTCTTTTCTATCTTTATAGAGGAGGATGAAAAGAAATGTTCAAAAGACCATGAGGCTCTACTAGAATGTCTCAACTAACTGGGCCCAGTAGTTGAAAGCAAGGGCATAAAATATGCAATGTGGCATGGCTATTGGGAATCACCAGGCTGCTATGGTCCTTCTCAGGGATCCTTTGGGATCAGGTGGTGAACTCAGTTTGAACACACACTAGATATGCACACTAAATGCTGTGCTGTCTCCTAGTTCTTCCTTTTTCTTTTTCTCAAAGAAAGCTTAAATGACTAGTTAAGTAATATCAACAGAAATTAAACAGAAAATTCCCCTATCAGTAACCAGTTCCATAAAAAATCAAGGAAATAGGGCCAGAGAGATAGTACAGTGGACAGGATGCTTGTCTTGCATATGGCGACCCTAATTTGATCCCTGGCACCCTGTATGGTCCTCTGAATCCACCAGGTGTGGCTCCCTGAGTGCAGAACCAGGGGTAAGTTCTGGGCACTGCCAGGTGTGGCTCAAAGCAAACAAAAAGAAAACAACATCCAAATCAGGACACTTGAATCCAAACAACCATTATGAATCTCTAGACTCCACATAAACTTTTTGGACTCTCTTTACCAAGATACTGGATCACAGATGACATTTCCAAAATAAATCATAGCAATGGCATTTTCTTACCCGGCAATCACGCTGAAGTGTTTTCATGAGTGCGTTGTAAGTTTCTGTATCAAAATACAACCCTTCATGCATGTCTTGCAGGAAATCTAAATCCTTAAATGTAGGGTTGGATTTCTCTCTCTCTTTTCGTGATGCTCTTCGCTTATAAGTAGAGCCTTTCAAATCATATGTAGAGTGCATTCTCATGGAGCGTGGTAAGACATTGTTCATCACCACAATCCGAATATTGATGCCCCCTGATTGCATGCAATACAGTCCATAGAATTTTGGCAAAAGAGTCCTTGGATTCTGGTTTAAATTCTGAAAGGAGGAAAACAAGTTAGTCTATATTGATACCAGATAAGCTCTATTATTAAAAATGCTTTTTTATTTAGTATGATAATTAAGAATGGCATGTGATTATCATTATTCGTGGACACTTAAAATCCTGGTGTTTCCAATATAGTTCTCAAGTTGGGTTATTTGAACAGCAACTTAATTATTCTATTTTTCATATTATTAAAATTTTTCTTTCTTTTTTTCTCTTTTTTCCCTCCCTAAATGTAATGATGGACTTCATTTTAAAAATTAGCCTTTTAAGGACCATAAGTTACAAAGGAAAAGCAGATCATTATGTAGAAACCTAGTTTATACATTTTTTGCCTGTACAAAAAAACTTTATCAAAGTTATTCATTTAGCAATTTCACCTGGTTCATTATAGTATCCATTATGTTTTTCTCATAAGGTTATTATGCTTATATTTAAAACTACATTTACATTATTCCCTAAAGATGAACTTTTTAAAACACCAAACTTCTGGCTTATAAGAATGGCAGTGAAATGAAAGGAACAATTTCCACTAAGTCAGCTGATAGCATTATTCCAATCTTATGCTTTACCAAACTTAAACATTTTCACTTTAACATATTTTCCTAGAAGCCAAATTATGGCCAGATTTTGTTTTCTAGAAGCTACATACAGATGGGTAGCAGCAAAGAAATATGGAAATTAAAAGGAAAACATGAGAATAAATGAATCAAGTGTACATATAAGATACCTGGCTCATGGCAATTAAAAAACAGCAACTTGAATACTAAAAGTCAGATACCTAATATTTTCTTTATTTTTAATTATTTTAGCCATTTTAATTGAGGTACTAAGATATTTTTTATAAACTTTTATAAATATTTTATTGTGACCAAAAAGTGAGTAACAAATATTTCATAGTAATATTCAAGGTACATAGTGACAATGAATCAGGGCCATTCCCACCACCAGGGTTGTCCTTCCTCCCCACCCTTTACCCAGCAAGTGTCCCATGCCTCCCTCCTTTGCCCCTCCCCTCTGAGTGCTAGTGTAACTGTTCCCCTCTGTGTATAGCTTGTTGTATACAGGGTATCAATTTTGTTGTTGACTTTGGGGTTTAGTTCTGATCATTTTTTAATTCCACTCAATGTTCATATGGCTGTTTGGTCCTGGTACCGTTCATTTTTATTCCCCCCCTCAATTCATGTGTCAGAACAAGATGATTCAAGTTGTGTGGTTCTGCTGGAAGAAGACAAAAATGAAAAAAAAAAGAAAAACCTAACAACAACAACAAAAAAACCCCCAACAGTTTAAAAACAAAACAAAACAAAACAAAACAGTAGCTATCAAAAAAAAGGACCCAGTAGCAAAAAAAAAAAAAAAAATCACCAAATAATAACCACAAGAGTAGAAAAGAAAAGAAAAAAGAAGAAAAAAAAAAGAAAAAAGTTAAAAGAAAAACAACCAAAAGGAGTGCTGGTATAGCAAGGTTTTGTGCCCCCCCCCTTTATTTTTGCATAGGCACGATAAGTATTGGGGAAGTAAGAAAGGGAATTCCGTTAGTTTAAGAGATTCAGAGTTTCTTCACCCTTGAAGCATACTGTCATGGGAACAACTATTGGCTTCATACTTGCTTATTTACACACCCCAAGGTCTTTTTATGGTGCCAGAAAATTTTCCGCTCAGATGTGGGTGATGACATCCTGTCTCTGTAACTGGAGATCTTGTTATTTGCATAGCTCATAGGGTGAAAGCTAGGTGAGAGTTTTTCTTTATGGTTCTAGAGTTCTGTTCCATCAGTGTTGTTGTAATCAGTCTTCTGTAATGAATGGTCTTGGTTTTTGCTCAAGTCCTAGGCTGAAGTCTAGGATAGAGTCTTCATTATGGGTCCTAAAGTTCTGTAATTAGAGATCTTGATTTTTGTACAAGTCCTAGGATAAAGCCTAGGGTAGGATTTTTCTTTTTGGTCCCAGGATAAGTTCTGCCCAGTCATGGTTGTCAAAGCCAGTCTTCTGTAGTTAGCGCTCTTGGTTTTTGCACAGATCACAGGTCGAATTGTCTTCTGATTTTATCTTACCATTAGGTGATGTGATAGGACATTCCTGCCCATAGATCAAGTTTTGTTCTCTCGTTGTCTGAATGTCATATCAGAGCTAGCACAAGTTGGAGGTACCAAATTTTATAATACTTGTTGTTTGTTTTTGGACACGACTGGCAGTGCTCAGAGGTTACTTTGGCTCTGAGCTCAAGGATCACTTCTTCCAGGCTCAGAGGACCATATGGGATACCAGGGAATGAATTCAAGTGGGCAGCGTGCAAGGCAAAATACCCTACCTGCTGTACTATTGCTTCAGTTCAGATTTATAATACTTTGGGGAGAGGGATTGGGCCACACCCAATGGCGCTCAGTGGTTACTCCTGACTTTGTACTCAGAAATTGCTCCTGGCTCTAGGACCATATGAGATGCTGGAAAAGGAACCTGAATACATCCTGAGTCAGCTGCTACCAATCCGGCCCCTAATTTACAACACTTTTAATCATTCTTTTCATGCATAACTTCATTCCAGTGCTACACCTATCATGAGAGAGAGAGCCTATTTCCTCCTACCAGAGTCCCAAGATCCTGTCAATCCACATCCCCTACCTCATGAAAGCTCAGTTCCATAGACAAAATCTTCTGTTCCAATAACTTTGACCATTTATTTTTCCTTTACAATTCTTTTTTTTAATCTCACATATTGTAAAGTTCTACCTCTCTTTCTTTGTTGTGTAGATGGTGACACATACATCTATAGATAAAGAAGCTAATCTAAAATTGAACAAAATTGTAAATCAATGATAAAACAATTTATTCATTCTAAACTTAGAGCATTAAAAGTGGCTGAAGTAGAAATGGAGAGAATGGCCCCAAATTAGCTCCAACTAAAAACAGTAAAAAAATTGATTAGTGCCAACTGTGGCTACTTTCCATAGCAGCTAAAAAGAAAATTAATTGTGGACTATAAAAAATGAACATTTAAAATTTTAATAGCTTCTGAAACACTGACTTCCACAATGATTAGGCCAATTTACAACCACATTTTGTGAGATTATATAGCTCTTACATAGTTCTTAGCAGTGTTGAATGTTATCACACTTTATACTCTTTTAACTTGGTTAGAAAATGGAAATGTATTCTAAAAAACATAACTGTTACTTAACAGATAAATTTAGGACATAGGTTTTTTTTTTTTTTCTCTCCCGTATCTTCAGTGGTCAGGTGTTATTTCTGGCTCTGTGCTCAGGGGGTAATTCCTGGCAAGTTTAGGGGACTATACGAGATTAAATCTGGGTTTATGAGGATTAAACCTGGGTTGGCTACATGCAAGTTTAATGCTCTACCTGCTATACTATCACTTTGCCACCCCTTGCTTATCTTTCAATAGGTTTTTTTTTGTCATTTTTAGAATTCTTGAAATATTCTGAATATTTATTATTTTCTACTCTATAGTGTACATAATTTCTTTTTTTTTTTTTTTTTTTTTTGGTTTTTTTGGGTCACACCCGGCAGTGCTCAGGGGTTACTCCTGGCTCTATGCTCAGAAATCGCTCCTGGCAGGCACGGGGGACCATATGGGACGCCGGGATTTGAACCACGGACCTTCTGCATGAAAGGCAAACACCTTACCTCCATGCTATCTCTCCGGCCCCACTTTCTTCCAATGTGTCTTCTTAATTATATAAACAAGGAAACTGTGCCTATTCTTTTTAATTTACATGTAGGTGAGAGGTGGAAAACAGTTTACCAAAAGTATTTAACACATATATCCACACACAATAAAAATTTCTTCAATTCTATCCTCAATTCTCAACTTTTTGTTGTTGTTGTTGTTTTTTGAGCCACACCTGGTGATGCCCAAGGATTACTCCTGGCTCTGTGCTCAGAAATAGTTCCTGGCTTGGTGGACAATATGGGGATCAAACCGAGGTCCGTCCTGGGTCTTGCATGCAAGGCAAACGCCATACCACTGAGCTATCACTCCAGCCCCAATTTCCAACTTTTTTGTTTGCTTGTATGGTTACTCCCAGTGGTGCTCAGGAGTTACTTCTGATTCTGTCCTTAGAAATTACTCTTGGTAGACGTGGGGAACCATATGAGATGCTGGAGATTGAATCCAGGTTGGCTATATTCAAGGCAAACAAAATACCCATTGTGCTCTCTCTGGTCCCACAATTCCCAACTTTTATGGAGGTCACTTCTCCCACTTTTCAGGGTATCATTTTCATACTTTTACTATTTCATAGTCCCTATTTTCTTCTAATTTTTAAAATGGTTTTGGCTATAGTACAATCAGTTTTTACTACATATGTAGATAATGTTCTTGAATGTGAATAATCTTAAGTAGAAAATTATTTTATTTATTGAATAGTCTGTTCTTTCCCAATTGAGGTCACTCATATCATACAATAACTTTCAAATAAAATTTGACAGTTAATTTGAATCTTTTGGTCTAGAACTGTTATAAAGCCACATTTTTAATATTAGTGCAGCTTTGTAGACATTTGAGCTATTTTTTTTTTTCGTGGGGGGAACACCCTGTGGTGTTTAGAGTTAACTTCTGGTTCTGTGCTCAGGGATCACTCCTAGAGTTATTTCTCATAAGTTCTGATAATTTGTGTCTTCAGACTCATTTGAGGAATCTTTTTTTTAATTTCTTTGATTTCCACTTCAAACTGATGATTTTTAATACTATGTTTCAGTTTCCAAATATTGGAGCTTTCCCTGATTTTCTTTATATGGTTAATTTTATCCTTCATGATCTAAAAAGATACTTGAGATTTCTAATTTTGTGACTTTTATAAACATTTAAGTATATTTTGGTTAGAGAATATTCCATAAAGGATGCTCTAGGTGCTCTGGTAAGAATGTTTACTAATATTTTTCAGGATGGAGTCTTTTAAATTTTACCAATTTCAACTTTTTTAATATCTCATTTAAGGCTCTTGTTTCCTTACTGATGTTCTGTCTGGTAGATCTGTCCATTGATGGAGTGGGGTATTACATTCTTTCACTACCATTTTGCTGTTGTCAATATACCTCCTCAAGGCTATCAGGTGTTGTTTTACAAACTTTACTGCTCCTCTGTTTGGTGCACATGTACTGATAAAAGTTAAGTCATCTTGTTCTACTGATCTTTTAACCAGTAATGATGTTTGTTTCTATGTTATACTTTCCTTAACTTGGATGCTATTTAATTTCAGCTAAGTATTGCCACCACTAATTTTTAGTTTATCATTAATCTGCATGATTGTTTTCTAACCATTTACTCCGAGCCTGTAGCTATCATGAGAATTCAAGTGTGTCTCTTGGAAGAAGCAAAATGTTAGATTTTGTTTCCTGATCCATCTATCTACTCTGACATGAGAGATATGGACTCATTGATACTTAAAACAATTATTGATATAAAGGAATATGCTGCATTTTCATGAGGATTTTTGTTGTTTTTGCCAATTACTATTTGCTTTTTAATAGGTCATTTAGTATCCTTTGAAAAGCTATTTTAAATTCTACAGATTCCTTCAGCTGGTGTTTGTCTGAAAATATTTTTATTAGTCATTCAAATCTGAGTGATAACCTGGCAGGGCAGATGATTCTTGGTTGGAGGTTCTCTCCTTTCTGTGCTTTGAATAAATCATTCCATTTTCTTGATTGTAGAACTTTAAGTGAGAAATATAATATGATTTATATAGTATTTCCCTTAAGTCTTTGTTTCTCTCTTGCTGCTTTAGGGAGTACATTTTCCTTTGGTTTTGCTATTTAATTACAAGGTGTCTTGGTGTCTGTGTCTATTTTGTGTTTTCTATTCTTTGTGGGGAAATTATCAGTACTATTTCTTCTACCCATCATTCTTTCTTTTTATCTCCTGTATCTTCTATGATGTGGAGATTGCTCCTCTTGATATTGTCATTTATCTCTCTTAAATTATCTTCATTTGAAAAATCAATTTTCTATTACTTTTTTATTGATGATGCCACAGACTTTGTCTTCTTGGTCAGTGATTTGTTTCTGCTTCATCATCCTGCTTCTGAGTCTGTTGCCACTGTATTCTTCAGCTCCTTAATTTCTCTTTGAATGAATTCTCCTATTTTTGTTTTTTGTAACTTTTCCCTTCAGGCTTATCAATTTTCTTTTCGAATAATTTCCTCAGTTTTCTGTGAAAGGACTGTTTCTCTGAAGTTATTAGTGAACTGTTTACATAGTTCTGATGCAATTGAGGCTTTTGAGTGCTTCTATCACTATCTTTTGATACAGCTGAATTACTTAATTTTTTGTTTGGTTTTGGTTTTTGGGTCACACCCAGCAGCGCTCAGGGATTCCTCCTGGCTCTATGCTCAAAAATCGCTCCTGGCAGGCTTTTGGGACCATATGGAATGCTAGGATTTGAACCACTGTCCTCCTGCATGCAAGGCAAATGCCTGCATCTATGCTATCTCTCCGCCCCACCCCCCGAATTACTTAATTTTTATAAATTTATTTCAAGTGCTACATGGGAGCTAATTATTGATCTTTGAATTTCCATTGACCCTGCAGTGTGATCTGGTGTTCCCATGTACAATTCCAGGATGGTGCCTATTACTCTACTCATTTCTGGCAACCGTGGATGTCTTGAGAGGATTTTCAAAAAATGTTTGCAAGACTGAGCTGTGCCTGTAGCTCTGAGTTTTGTGTGCACCTGGATGACAAAGGGGAATTTGTGGTCATCAGTGCCCTGAAGTTAGTATAGCATCAAGGTCTATCTGGTCTGAGAGCTGCTCCAGGGGTGTGGCAGAATCACAATGACTTGGTGCCACAGTCCAGCTGACTTGGGCACTGACTGGAGTTTGTAATTATGCATATCTGATAGTGGTGGTTCAGTAAACAAGTCCCCACAGCTCCTGTGTTATTTTTGCACTTGCCAGTACCAGTTTGAAGATGACTGCTTTGAACTATGGGTAGGGCTCACTTCTGTGGTTTCCTGCAGTGTCTAGTCTCTGGGATGGCAGCTCCTAAGTGCAGTCTAGGGAATGGCTGATACTGACTGTAATCTAAGGATGACTGAATTCTGGACTTGCTCAGTCTGTTTTGGATGCAACAGTAGGTACAGGTACAAAGCTGAAGCTCTGTTGAGCCTTTGTGCTCAGTGTCATTGCTTCAGGCTGGGGATTAAGTGAGGAATCTTTCTGTAGTTCTAAACTGACAGCAAATTTGTTAAATTGTACTGCAACTGTAAACATGCTGGGTGGGGTCAAGCCTTTAATCCTGTTAGATAGAGCTAAGGCTGCTAAACCTCTTTAAGAGGGGCTGGGTAGGGCTGTTGGTAGGGCTCTTCTTGGAATGGCTGTACACAATCCTAAATATACCACACCCCTTGTTGAATTTAACAAGTCCTAAGAATCTTCAAATGTGTTAGCAGAAAGCTGAAATTCTGTAAAAGTTGTGGTTATTACCCTCTTGCCTTACGTTGGCTTTTGAGTCTAGTATCAGGTGAGCGATCCCCTTTCTCTTCCAGTCTGCTTTTCTCCCTTCCCACTTTAAGGAAGAGTGCTCTGCTGGTCTGAAATTGTCCATAAATCTTTGTTCCACAGTGAATTTGTATGTATTCTCTGGTGGACTTTCTCATGTAGGGGTTGTGTTTAGCTTAGTTTTGATGTGTTTTTTGTGTGGATATCACAGAGGCATTTAGAGAAGTCTTTCTCTTTAGCCACCTTGGCCTTTCCTATCTAATTCCATGATATAAATCTTACCTCAATTTTAGATTGTTTTACAGTGTATATAAAGAAAGGCATCATCTGAAATGACATATGCCAAATATAAATAACATACTTATCTGAGAAAGGAATGATCTTAACATTTTCTATTTTCTCTAATATAAAATAGAAAAATTGCTCTAAAGCAATTCTACTTATTCAGGAGGCAATTTTTTAAAAACTTGTGCATATTGCCCACTAGATTTTAATTTAGATTTCTAGTTATTATGTGACATACAGCATTCACTAATACCTTTTAATGTATTGAGTATATTTTGAGATAATAATAATAATTATTATTATTTTGCTTTTTGGGCCATACCCTGTGATGCTCAGGGATAACTCCTGGCTATGCACTCAGAAATTGCTCCTGGATCGGAGGGCCATATGGGATGCTAGGGATCAAATCGAGGTCGGTCCTAGATTGGTCACATGCAAGACAAACACCCTACTACTACGCTATCGCTCCAGCCCCTAGAATTATTATTTTAATGCACAATGAGCTCTGTGGCATCTCGTATACTGTCATGAAATGAAGATGACAGTTTTCACCTCTCAGCAAGTAAATGTAGTTCTAAAATTAAAACTTCTCCCTGGGGTCCAGAGCAATAGCACAGTGGGTAGGATGTTTGCCTGGTATGTGACTGACCTGGGTTCAATCCCCAGCATCCTATATGGTCCCCCAAGCCTGCCAGGAATGATTTCTGAATGCAGAGTCAAGAGTAACTCCTGGGGCCGGGCGGTGGCGCTAGAGGTAAGGTGCCTGCCTTGCCTGCGCTAGCCTAGGACGGACTGTGGTTCGATCCCCCGGTGTCCCATATGGTCCCCCAAGCCAGGAGCGATTTCTGAGCGCATTGCCAGGAGTAACCCCTGAGCATCACCGGGTGTGGCCCAAAAACCAAAAAAAAAAAAAAAAAAAAAAGAGTAACTCCTGAGTGCTGTTGGGTGTGACCCAAAACAAAAACAAAAACCAACCAAACAAGAACCCCCACCCCTGACAAAACCCCAAACTCCAAACAAATATAAAAACAAAAACCAAAAAACTTCTCTCTGTCCTGTCCTAACACTCAAGTTTTGGTAGCAAATTTGGGGGCTAGAGAAATAGTATAGTGGGTTGAGTGAGCACTTGCCCTGCATGTGGACAATTGGGGTTCTAGCCTTGGAATTCCTCTGTGAATGCCAGGAATAATCCTTGAGCACAGAGCCCTGAGAACCAGTAGGTACTCAAAACCAATCTGAAGAAACAGTCAATCATAACACATGAATTAAAAATTTTAGAGAATATAAATTTGTTTAGATTCTGTTTTTCATAGTAATCGTGTCTTGGGGATAAGTACTGTTAAGGATCTACAGCTTTGTGGGTTTCATGTTGCTTCTCAAATAAGATCACAGAGTAAAGGTGATCAGATCATACATGTATATGTGATGCATATCTACCCACATATATTGGATCACCTACATGTCACATGCCACACATGTATTGATAAACTACATATATAATATACACCATGTACATACATATGTGACATTTTAATCATAAGTAAGTGAAATGAAAGAATTTAAATTTCCCTATTTTCCCCTATCATCCTTTTTTGAGGAGACTTCTAATCAATGCTCAGGGGGCTTAGAAGACTCTCTTGACAATATTCAGCTAATGGCTGAGAATTCAATGCTTTGGTCCAGCAGTGCTGTGGACCAGATGGACCCTCATGGCAATTCTGCAGTAAGAGAGTGTGGTGCTAGGGAATTCAGGAACTCAAAAATGCAAGAAATGCGATATAGTACTTTGACCTATCCATAGCCCTATTTATTTATTTATTTATTTATTTATTTATTTATTTATTTTTTGGTGTTTGGGTCATATCCAGTGGTGCTCAGAGGTTACTCCTGACTCTGCACTCAGAAATGACTCCTGGCAGGCACGGGAGACCATATGGAATGCTGGGGTTCGAACCACCATCTATCCTGGATCAGCTGCATGCAAGGCAAACGCCATACCACTATGCTATCTCTCTGGCTTCCCTTGCCCTACTTTTGTCAATTATAATGTCACATTATTAGGTGAAATACCTTTCTACAGTGAAAGAAGTCCTCTTTCTAGCATCAATTAAATACCAGAAAGGATAAATTTAAGGCTGCTTGTTAAACAGAGTTTTAATAAATGGAATTAAACTTTTTCAATGAGAGATAGTACAGCGGTGTTTGCCTTGCAAGCAGCCGATAAAGGACCAAAGGTGGTTGGTTCGAATCCCGGTGTCCCATATGGTCCCCCGTGCCTGCCAGGACCTATTTCTGAGCAGATAGCCAGGAGTAACCCCTGAGCACCGCCGGGTGTGGCCCAAAAAAAAAAAAAAAAAAAAAAAAAAAAAAAAACCACAACAAAAACAAAAACAAAACAAAACAAAACTTTTTCAATGAATATTTTGTTCCTGTGGGTAAAGTCTAGAGAACAATCTTTGATATACTATAGAATATAACATTTTATTCTAAGAATTCAGTGTCTTCCAGAGAACAACTCGTGTTTTTATGTGTTAAGTGTTGACAACTTTCAGTACATAAAATTTTAATTAGCAAAAATGTGAATATGGGCACAATAATAATTTTTCTACATTTCAATATATGTACATATTCAATATATTTCTTTTCCAAATATGGATACAAATTTTTTTAAAAAAAGCATCAATTCCAGAAACAAACAGGTTTTATATATATATATATATATATATATAATATATATATATATATATTATATATATATGACATAGAGGGCGACTTAAGTTTTAAAACCTGATTCAAAAGCAAACGATCATAGCAATTAACAACTATTATGAAACTACAAAAGAAACCAGAGGTATGAAAAAGACAGGGCTATTTAGGAAAAGTATTTTCATTTTATTCTATTTTAATTTTGTTTTGGGGAGAGGGTTTGGGCCATACCTAGTGGTCCTCAAGATTCACCTCTAGTGGTGGCAGTGGGAGGGCACGATAGGTGATGCTGGGGGTAGAATCAGGGTCGATCATTTGCAAGACCAATGCCTTAAGATATGCAGTATCTCACTAGCCCTGAATGTTTTTATTTTAACTAAATGTCTACCAAATCCAGCTGGTCTAGGTTATTGTTTATTTGTCTTAAAGACATGTAAGAAGTACTTTTCACATGACCTAAATGTGGTCTACAGAACCCTATGTTCTGAAGTGAAATGGCTAAAAACAGCCACCATGGAACACAGATGAATAGTTGGAATGTAGCCTCTGGAATCCTGCATATGTTCAAGATTCAGTTCTGTAGTTCAGTACCAGAAAACTCTGGCAAATTATCTAACTTTTTGTTTGTTTGTTTTGGGCTACACCTGGCGACACACAGAGATTACTTATGACTGTGCTCAGAAATTCCTCTTGGCAGGCTCAGGGGACCAACTGAGATGCTGGAGATAGACCTGGATTAGCCATGTACAAGCCCTATCCATTGCTCAATCACTTCAGTCCCTCTAACTTATTATTTTTTTTTGGGGGGGGGCACACCCGGCGATGCTCAGGGGTTACTCCTGGCTGTCTGCTCAGAAATAGCTCCTGGCAGGAATGGGGGACCATATGGGACACCGGGATTGGAACCAACCACCTTTGGTCCTGGATAGGCTGCTTGCAAGGCAAACACCACTGTGCTATCTCTCCGGGCCCGTTTGTTTTGTTTTGTTTTGGGGCCACACCCGGTGATGCTCTGGGGTTACTCCTGGCTATGTGGTCAGAAATCGCTCCTGGCTTGGGGGACCATATAGGACACCGGGGATTGAACTCAGGTCCTTCCTGGGTCAGCCACGTGCAAGGCAAACGCCCTACTGCTGCACTATAGCTCTGGTCTCCCTCTAACATTTTTGTTTGTTTGTTTTGGTTTTTGGGCCATACCTTGCAGTGCTCAAAGGTTCTTCCTAGCTCTACACTCAGAAATAGCTCCTGGCAGGCTCGGGGGACCATAGGGAATGCCGGGATTCGAACCACCGTCCTTCTGCATGCAAGGAAAACACCCTACCTCCATGCTAAATCTCTGGCCCCTCCTCTAATTTATTTTTAACTAAATTGCCACTTCTATAAAGTGGTTAGAGTGGCAGTATCAATATTACTATGAAGGTTAAATGAGTTAGTGCATGCAAAACACTTAATGCTGTTATTATTTAATTAATTAAATTGGGGGGAAGTTGAGCCACACCTGATGGTGCTCAGGGGTTCCTCCTGGCTCTGTACTCAGTAGGGGACCGACCATACAGGATACTGGAGTTAGAACTCAGGTCTAGGATCTGGGTCAGCAGTGTGCAAGGCAAACACCATACCACTGTGCTATTGCTCCGGCTTCTTAATGCTGTTTTTAACAATCAATTTAGTACTTCAATGAATGTTTACTACTCATACTACCACTATGTACTTAACTGTCTGCAAAGAATTTTTGTAATACACTACTTCTTTATCTTAAACCCTGTATTCTTTCTTTGTTACAACTACCATTAAGATAGTCATTTCCTAGCTTTTAAAAATTGTGGGAACTAATATTCCTATTTTATTACTTACTCATGGTCATACACTTAGTTGCTGGATGAGATGGGATTGGAATTAAGACTGAGTAAAGTAGTGGCTGTTCTCACTCAGTTCTTTATTACTTTAAAAAAACTATTTAATAATGTCATAGCATAACCAAAACATAAAATAAAGTTCACCAAAGAGAGAGAAAAAATAAACCAAATCATTGAGAAAGTAATTAAGCCTTAAGTAGAAAATTACACAATTACTTACCATGTAATAGCCTGGCAGTAGTTTCTGAAGGAACTCAGCTTCTTTATGCTGAACTGTTTTGATGATAAATTCATCATCACTGGTCACAAAAAATATGGATCCACTGGCTCCAGGATTGGACAATTCTATTAGAGGTTCACTGCAGATGGAATACTGCAAGAATAAATAAACATTAAAGTGCATTTAAGTATATAATGACTCCAAGGAAAAAGAAAATAATATTTGGCCATTTTGAAATCTAAAGTCTTCTTTAAGATCTTTAGAGAATTATCTACAAATAGTAGAGGGTACTTTGTGATATAGCTAAGAATGTATTAAATACATTTAGCATTAATAATTCTATGATAGGAGACAGATATGTGTCCTCTCCATCCCTCAGTGTCATATAATGGACTCACTAAACAAAGTAATTATCCAATGAAAGAATCAAACAATAAAGTAAACCAAAGTGCTCTGTCTCCAGCAAGTGCCCACAAACAAGTAAAGGTTTCATCTACACTGTTTGTGGATAAAACATTCATACCTCTTCTCTTCTTCCAAGCAATGTCCTTCACCCATGAATTCAACAACGCAATGATTCTGAAGTCTTATCTGCACCTCAAATTCTCTCCCAGGATTTAGACTTATTCATCTAACTTTTACAAAATTTGGTTTTTGGAATAGAAATTTAAATTTCTATTTGGTTTTGCCACTATACTTTACTTGTTACACTTCATGCGTAATTTAAAAAGCATATGCAACTCAGGGTTATGGTTAGGTCAGATTATATGGTATCTCTGTATACATAGAAAGGTGATTCTAGCTCTTGGCAAATGTAATTCTGAGTCAGATCCAAGATTGCGGAGTACATGGAAGAGGGCAGGGTGTTTCCAGTCTCCACTCCCATCACTTTAGTAATCTTGGATGCTTTAATTTGAACAACCACACACAGTAAGTTTAAGCTATCTGTTTACCCTCTCCTTCCTTTATTTTTATCTTCTTAAAACATCTTATAAAATGTTATTACTCGGGCCCAGAGAGATAGCACAGCGGTGTTTGCCTTGCAAGCAGCCGATCCAGGATCAAAGGTGGTTGGTTCGAATCCCGGTGTCCCATATGGCCCCCTGTGCCTGCCAGGAGCTATTTCTGAGCAGACAGCCAGGAGTAACCCCTGAGCATCGCCGGGTGTGGCCCCCCCCAAAATGTTATTACTCATTTTGTCCTCCACACATGAAACTTGGACATCACCCTTGAATAAATTTCTTCACCTTCATAACCAGCTTATTGATATGTCTGCCTCAGCTATTATTTTGCCAACATTCAAAGGCATAATCATTTAGTGTCTTCACTACTAGAATTAATCTGCCTTGAGACAAGTCATGCTTTGACTCACTATCCATACTGGATTCCTCTTGTAACATCTCCAGCTGAAACCAGAGATTGTTCTCTAGTACAAATCTTATTATATCCCTTCATATATATATATATATATATATATATATATATGTATATATGTATATATATATTTTATTTTATTGCTTTCCACCTTAAGATAGAAGTTAATCCCCAATTTCTATTCCCGTTTTCAAGGTCATGAATGCCCCACCTCTGTCTAATCACTTCCCTCCTTGAATGCCATAGAAGATGGCACACTCTTTGCATTTGCCTCTATCAAACAACCTGCAGGGATTGGAGCAAGAATATAGAGAACATGGCCCTTGCCTTGCATGTGGCTGATATAGGTTCAATCCCCAGCATCCCCTATGACCCCTTGAATCCTGCCAGGAGTGATCCCTGAGTGCAAAACTAGGAGTGAGCCCTGAGCACCACTGGATGTGGCCACCACTCCTAAAAAGAAACAACCTCCATTCCATCTACATATGACATATACTCATTCATGTACTCATTTTGTAAGTAAAGACCATTACTCTCACAAGATATATGACAGGCAAAGGCAAAAAACAAACAAAAACCTTTCACAAACCCTGGATGTCTTTGTTTAGTTCTGCTTACTTTTGGGGTCATACCCAGTGTTGTTCAGGTTTACTCCTGGCTCTGTACCCAGGAATTGCTCCGAGCAGTGTTCAGGGGACTAGATGGGATTCTGATGATAGAACATGGGGTAGCTACTTACAAAGCAAGCACACTGCCTTCTGTACTATAGCTCAGAAACCATATTCCCCTCCTAGGCACTCTTAATACTGATGAAGTACAGTGAACAAACTTAGTATATACCATGAAGAAAAATTAAACCTAGAAAAAGGAAAGAGAGTATCAGACATGAGTGCATTCAAGTTTGCAATATATTTTAACTGGGGGTTTGGGGGCACTGAGAGTCTTGTTGAGATGGCAGTTGAGCAAGAAGCCAGGTAGATAACTGAAGAAAAGGCATTGCTGAAGGGCTAAGTTGAAGGGTTAAAACAAAGGTCCTGAACTCGGACAGTTTGAGTTATAGCAAGAAGGTGAGTGTTGAAAAAGAGCAAGTAGAAAGTTGAGTGAAAGAGAAGCCAGAAGAATTGGGTGGGCCAGACCCTGTATGATACTGAAGTCCACTTAAAGACTGTGACCTTTTCTTTAGTGGATCTGAAAGCCATTGGAGGGTCTGCAGCAAATCAGTATCCCTCTTGTTGAACTGGGAAATGACAGTTGGGTTCACATTGACTATTGTCTATTGTCTATTGGCTATTCTTTCATAGTCCCAGACAGCTCTGCAAAATTCTCCTTAATTCTAGGGACTAAAGTTCCCTCTGATACCGGATATTTTCTGCACAGATGTGACCACAATATATTTATTTATTTACATATCTGGAATTCTCAGAAGACTATAAAACTTAGGAGACAGAAAGCATGGTTTGCTTTTACAGTGATGATGGTAAAAGACCCGAGACATACAGAGTAATATTCATGCAATTATGTCAAATAAAAAGTGGAATCAATGACTCTACTGGCAACAAAAGATTATTTCTCACTCTGATGCCTAAAAGCTTGAGTAGGATGGATAGTATAGTGAGCTTGCCTTGTAACCAGCCATCAAATCTGGGCTCATTCTATGGCACTCCATATAATACTCTGAGCATTCCAGGAATAATTCCTGAGCAAAGAGCTAGGAGTAAGACCTGAGCACTACTGGGTATGTCCCCAAAACAAAATAGTAAAGAAACACAGACACCTAAACCCAGCAATAAAGTAAATTTTGGGTTACTGCTCAGTGTTTATTAATTGACTAGACCCAGGAGTGACTTACATGAGAAATGTAAGGGAAGGGTGCTAATAAGAAATATCATAGCAACCCCAGTAAGTAGAAAAAGTGGGAATCCAAAGAACAACACCATGAAGATCAAAGTACCTGCAAATATCAGGGTTGAACATTTCCCAAATGATTTTTTTGTTCTGGCTTGAGAATATTTAATTCTCCATCACAGAAAACTCTCAGAGGTGGGGAAAATAAAAACATCAAAAAGAAGATAGAGGAGAAGGGAAAGAGAACCTAGAGAAAATTATTAAAAAGCAGTTTATAGGTCTTACTGTTTAAAATGAGCTTGCTTTGGCAGCATTGTGGATAAAAAAAAAAACCCCTAAATTATCTATCAAAAAGGAAATAAGTGTGTGTTTGGTGGTTTCTGAAAGTCCAGGCATCCTTCACCTTTTATCACCTCTCCTGATCCTTGCAATATGGTAGCCTAAGCACTTATGGACAAGTTGGGCCTAAGACAGGAAAACAAAAATCATCATCTAGAGAGAGACTAGAGAGAGGATGCAAAAGTAGAGGGGAAGCCCAGGACATGTGTTATTCATATGGATGAAAGATAGTGGCAAGGGCACTGGATTTGGAATCAACTGAAGTTTTCAATTCATAGATCTTCAAGTGGCCAATGATGTTATCTGGAGAAAATCACTTTACCTCTTATAATCTTAAAAAAATTCATCTTCAAAACAAGGAAAAGTGAAGCAGAAGCCTCATGCCCCAACCCAGGAAATTGGAGGAATGTGGGTCTGGAAGCAAACACTGACACAGAAAATAATCCACACATGATTAAGGAGATAAAAATTCCACATGCAAGCTCTCTACTGTTGGTACTAATACCAGCAAGGATATAATTCAGTCTCAGAAAACTGAAACCACAAGTAGTTTCTCCTTGAGACCAGAGGGAAGCAAAAGACCACACCCTGGGGTGGAGAACAGGTAGGGTAAGAGACCAATTCAAAGGATGTTTTAATCCAAAGGTGCTTCCAACCAGTGAGTGATAAGCACCACAAAAAGAGTTATTCTGAATTGGATGAAGACTGGATATTCCAACAGAATAGTGCCCAATACTGAGAAAGTACAGGTTAAGGCAGTTGCTTTGCAAAAAGCCTGGTACAATCCTCTACTCCACATATTGTCCCCTGCTCTAGCAAAACCAGGAATGATCCTTGAACATAAAGCCAGGAGTAAGTCATGAGCATGGTGGGTGTAACCCCAATAGTTTCACCCCTACCTCCAGAAAAAAGAGGAAACTAGCCAAAACCAACAGAATGTTTAAAATAATAGAAGCTTTTGAAACCTTGGTCAAGAAAAACTCTTGTGGTATTGATAATATTTTTGAATTATATGATCAGATGTAGGGGAAAAAGACACAATATTTAATACACACTATGAAGGCAGTGAGGCAGAATTGGAGAGGCCCTAGATGTACTGAAAGTTTTAGCTGAGTCTAATGACAAGATACCCTGTAGTGCTCACCCCCCATTTGTTTGTTGTTTTGGTGTCACACCTGGTGGTACTCAGGTCTTATTCCTGTCTCCACTCTAAAATCACCCTGGAAGTGCTCAGGGGACTATATGTGGTGTTAGGGATAAACCCAGATAGCATGAAAACAAGCTTCTTATTTACTTTACTCTTAGTCTCTTCTTTCTCTCTCTTCCTACCACTTGTCTGAGATATTCTTAATGAATCAAGGGAAAAAAAAGTGGACCTTTGGATTGGAGAGAGAGATAGTTCAATACTTGCCTTATATGCTGCTAACTGGAGTTTGATCTCTGGCACCCTATATGATCTCCCAAGCCTGCCAGGAGGATTCCTTGTATACAGAGCCAGGATTAAGCCCTGAGAATCACTGGATATGTTCTTCCCCTCCAAAAAAATGCTGATCTTCTGGGGGCCAGAGCAATAGTACAGCTATAGTAGTAAGGTGCTTTGCTTTGTATGAGGCTGACCTGGATAAGATCTCCAACACCCCATAGGGTCCCCTAAGCCCTGCCAGGAGGGATCTCTGAGCAGTGTCAGGAGCTGAACAGTTGGAAGTAGTTCCCAAACAAAAACAAAACAAAACAAACAAAACAAAAAGATGAATCTTTTATATAAACAGGAATGCTGGAAAATGAAGGTATAAAGCTCAGCTCTCATAAAAAATACAGGCAGACCCCAAATATATTTTTTGAAATTGATTGACTGATTAGGTGAAACTTCTTACACTAATCTTCTTAAAGATGGGGTAAATATTATAAAGGTTCAAGAACAACAAAGAATAAAGAAATTAGAGGCTACAAATAGAGAAATTAGTGGGTGATTCAGGAAGAGATGTCTAGAGGAAATAAGATTCAGACCTGAACATCTGCTCCCAATTATAGTCTCAAATTCTTCTATAAGCAGTAACATAAAATGGAGCCAATTTCACTGGTTATTTAATTGTAAAATATTTCTTTATTATGACATTAATAAATTAATAAAAATGGGAAAACAAGTATGTTTAGCCAATTTTAATACCCACTTTTGGGGGTCATTACTAAGCACAGCATCCATCTTCAATAAACTGGCATCATAAAACAGAACAAGAATATTACCATTATCATCATAATTCTATGGTGTTTTTAAACTTCAATTTGGATACCATGTTCTCTATTAAGCAACCTTCTCAGAAATGTTGCCTTTTAAGAGCAAATAAAGAGGAGAGATGGGAACATTTTAATGAGCCATGATCAACAAGCCCCCATGTACAAGCCTGGTTTAATGCACCTTCCAGGCACTTTCATTTGTGCTAGCTGTTCCAGTGTATTCATTTTCTGGCTTTTATTTCCTACAGGGCCTTCCTACTATACTCATTGGAAAGAATGCAAAGTACAATCCAGCTGGGCCTTGCCAAGGCAAATTAACAATGTAAATTTGCGCAGTGTGGTGGAGACAATTTGCCCTGTCATTCCTTCCCCTTCTTGGTGTTGAATATTCATCCTGCTTGCTTTCTTACTGGTGTCAGTGAGCCTGAATAGACATCATATAAATGACCCTGGGTTTAGGAATACCTGGTGATCCCTGAGCACTGGTGCAGAAGGAAAGGAACAGAAGACTTGTTGGCTAAGCAGAGATGGGGTGAATGCTCTCTGGCACCTTGGTTTTCCCTCTAGAAGGTATATATTTTGGAATAAATAAGGAAGGAACATTCCAGGAACACCATTCACTATGCTGTCTCACAAAACTAATTAGGCAGGTTTCAAAAAGAAACTTGTAATCTGCTTGAACACAGTGGATTTTCACAGTACTAAGAATGAACACAGAATAATTCTGACTAAAACTGAGAGGCAACTCACCAAAACTAAGTAGAAACAAACACATCATGATATTCAGTTTCAAACATATCAATAGTTGGTTGACAACTGCTACAAAATATTAGCTGTTTCATCTCCATTTAGGTCAGTGTCACTACACTAGATGAAAGGATGATCTTTGTGAATTACATCTTTTACTTTTGTTTCTTCCTAAGGTGCTTAAAAAGCAGTTTATATCATTTTCCAAAATATGCTTTATAAGGGATCTCTTGTTTTGTTTATGGTACCAGGTATCAAACCCAGGCCCTTGAACAGGCAAAGTAAATTTTACTCTGTTGAGCTACATCTCTGGCTAGAGTTTGGTCTCTCTTGTCTGCAGTCTTCAGAATTGATAATCACAGAAGCTGGAGAGGAGTTCTTGAGATCATATTTAATGAGGAGTCTGAGACTCAGTGGTTGGAGAATATGAGCCAGCTAGTGAAAGGAATGGATTACAGAGGAAGAACAGCTCTGGTCTGTGTTCAAGTACTCTTTCTGATTTGGGTGACCTGTGCCCTTCTGTTGACAGACACAGGCTTCATATTCCTAATATACAGCTATGAGGGTTTCTGAGCTTAGTTCTAGGCTTTCAGCACCATGCTATGTCATACAAAAGACCCCTTATCCTTATTGTACTTCAGATGACTAAGACCTAGGTTCCACGGTCTAAGGGTAACTTCCAGAAGCTCCAAAACTTGCAGGGATGTAGATTCTACCCTGGGCTCTGGAGACCCTCAAGTGAAGGCAGGTGGTGGCTGTGATCACTGGAAACCATAATAACTTGAACACTGCTCTTGCTTTTTCTTTCAGGTCCCAGAAATGGGTCATTACTGAACTATCAATAAGAAGGTAGGTATCAAACAAAAATAACTTAGACCCTCATCTTTAAAATTGTCATACTTTTTTATTTATGGGTCAATTAAAACATAGTTAAAGGTAGAAATAATTATGCTTATCTTCCAGTTTGAAAAACTATCAAGTCACTACCAATCTTGTATTTTCTTCAGCCCTGTCCACTTTTCACAGATTCATTTAAAATAAATCTTAGACATCAATTAATCTGTGGATATTTCAGTAAATGTATCTAAATGATAAGAGTTCTTTTATTAAAATAGAACTTCAATATCATCATCCCACCAAAGATAGATTCTTTGGCTCCATCTAATACCTAGATAGTCCTCACATGCCACTAATTTTCTGTCATTAAAACAACTGCTTTGTATTTGAGAGGAAAAAAGGAAAACAGAGAGAGAAATAGAAAGAGAAGAAAAATGTCTGACATAGAGGCAAGCAGACGGTGGGCAGTAGGGAGGGTGGAAGGGAAATTAAGGACATTGGTGATGGGAAAGGCGCACTGAAGAAGAGCTGAGTGTTGGATATTGTATAGACTGGAACTTAATCATGAATAACTCTATAAATGAACAAACAAACAAAACCTGTTTATTGAAATTATTTGGATGTCTTTTGAATGATTCCAATAAAAACATTCCCTTCCTAAAGAGTAGAAGGACTCAATTTTATAATGTGAACAGTACTAAAGTTAGGATAAGCCTTTTATAAAGAACTGTGTATAATCCCCAAACTTGCTAAGTATTGTAAAAAAATTGGCACAATAATAATACAATTAAAAAACAGAAAAAAAAATAGTAGTGCATTTCCAAACAAAGCTCATCTGAGGGGCTGAAGAGATAGCATGGAGGTAGGGCATTTTCCTTTCATGCAGAAGGATGGTGGTTCAAATCCTGCCATACCATATGGTCTCCCGAATCTGCCAGGAGCGATTCCTGAGCCTAGAGCCAGGAGTAATCTCTGAATGTGGCAATGTGTGACCCAAAAACCAAAACCAAACCAAAACAAAACAAAAAAACCTACACCCCCCCCCCAAAAAAAAAAAAACCCAAAAACAAAAACAAAAAAACTCACCTGAATCTTCCCTTGCAGACATACTGGTCTATTTAAAGTCTTTCTTTCTTTTCTTTTCTTTTTTTTTTTTTTTTTTGGTGGTTTTTGGGTCACACCCGGCAGTGCTCAGGGGTTACTCCTGGCTCCATGCTCAGAAATTGCTCCTGGCAGGCACGGGGGACCATATGGGATGCCCGGATTCGAACCAATGACCTTCTGCATGAAAGGCAAAGGCCTTACCTCCATACCTCTCCGGCCCCTATTTAAAGTCTTTCAAAACTGGGTGTTTTGTTTTCGGTGCTTTTTTGTTGTTGTTTGTTTGTTTTGGGCCACACAAGGTCATGCTCAGGGTTTACTCCAAAATCAGCGCTCAGTGATCACTCCTGGCAGGCACATGGCAGCATAAAGGGTGCTGAAGATCAAACTTAGGGTAAACTATGTGCAAGGCAAATGCTCTACATACTGTACTATCACTCCTGCTCTACTACTATACATTTTTACACAGGTGCATCTCTGGTTTCTGAGTCCTGATACATCTCTTAAGTAATTCCCCCTTCTCTTCTACTTATTAAAATTTCTCATAATTTTTAGACATTTAGAAGCACTATATCAATAATTAGGTTCCTAACTGAGTCTAATTCTACTATTCTCTGAAGTTCTAGATGCAACATTTTTTGTTCTTTTTGTTTGTTTGGAGGCCACACAAACAAAAGTCCTGGAGATTCTCAGAACTTACTCTGGGCTCTGCACTCAGGGTTCATTCCTGGTGATGCTTAGGGACTATATATGGTGCCAGAATTGAACCAGGATTGTCTGAGTCCAAAGCAAGTAATTACCTGCAGTAATATGCTCTGGCCCAATATATATAATATTTAATTTGTCTTTTTACTTATCAAAAACAGTAGATGGTTGTTTTCCTATTTAAACAAATCATAATATGACTAAATAAGTTTTCAGATTCATTATATAATTTTTTTGCCTCTCCCCACAATGAATTATTAGCCAGGGGTTCAAAATATCCAACACTCTCATTGATCTTTCTGAGAACAGGAAGGAGATCTTTGCTCTGAGAAGCTATTAGTTTATTACGTATAGCTTTAGCAACCTAAGAGCCTCATTAGAAAACTAAAGAGCCTTTTCAGAAGAAAGCAACATTGTGAGACAGAATGAGTCAAAGAACAAGCTTCCTAGTCTGCAGGTCAGGGACTAAAGGAGACCTAACAAGAACCCTTTCTGAGTGAGTTACCCATATGGATTGGATCTGTTTTCAGAAAAACAAGTCCATGGCATCACTGTGGCAGTGAGATGTTCAAGGGACTATAGGAGGAGCATCCTATTTATTTCTAATGTGTGGCAGAAAATTATGGATTAAAAAATAATGTACTATCCAGATCCTTACTGGATCCTTTAAAACATATTTCCTAAAGGGTGGGGATCCTTAGTAATTACAGAATGACCAGAAAACACACACAAACACTTACATACACCTTCAATGTGTGTGTGTCTGCATACATGAGTGGAGGGCAAGATGATACAAAGTTGGGAGGGCAGGATGCTAAGTTGTTGGGTTGGGAGGCATCAGACTATGCCATTACAGGGAATGATGAGGCAGAGATCAACATGAATGATTACATAAAAGGAGAGTGGATGGCTAAAGATTTTCAACTTAGTTATCACAAGCTCTAACATGATTTATTTGATTTTTGTTCTTGTTTGGAGATCATACTTAGCAGTGACCATGGACTACTCCCAGCTCCATTGTCACACCTGGGAGTGCCTGGGGGATCATGTGATGCTAGGTATTGAACACATGCCTAATACATGCAGTCTGTGATCAGCACAATATACTTAATATGCCAAAGCAGCCACTACTAATTCATGGCTCAATAAAAAAACGATGATCATTCACAGTTCTCATCATCAAAGTATAGAATCAAGAGAATTACATATCTAAACAGAAGCAAAATAATGAAGTTTAATTATTTACATCTCACCCTCACTATAAAATGCAGTTTAGATGTTCTTTGCCACAAATCACAAATTTCCCTTTATGTCCCTGCAAAGCATTATTTCAGACTCTGACTCAAGTCTCATTAAGATAAAGTGTACAGGGGCCAGAAAGATAGCATGGAGATAGGGTGGTTGCCTTGCATGCAGAAGGACTGGTTCGAATCCCTGCATCCCATATGGCTCCCTGAGCCTACGAGGGGTGATTTCTGAGAATAGAACCAGGAGTAACCCCTGAGCACTGCCAGGTATGACCCCAAAACAAACAAACAAACAAAAATGAAAAAAAGATAAAGTATATAATAAATGCTTGATGATGGCATCTGTCCTACATTTGCTCAAAAACCAAATTTGAAGGACCCCAGAATGTTAGTAGTGACTAAATTATGAAATAAATCACTTTTCTCTTGAAGCTTAATGGAAATTTCCAACTCAGGATGAGGAACAAGGTAAGAATCTGATGTCAGATCGAATTACCACACAAAAATGGGTTTGTGAGTGGATCTGTTGTGTGCCAGAAGGAAGACAGGGAGAAAGACAAAGCTAAGAAAAATACCTAACCGGTATAAAATAAAATACATATTTAAAACTTGCATAAAGAGATGTTGAAAATAAATCTATCCAGTATCCTTATAAATGCTATTTGAATAGTAGGTCAGGGAAAAAATAGTTGTGAGCAAAGACAAGTTTTGAGATGAATAGTATAAGTAAGGCAATTAATATAAGAATACTTTCAAACAAAATCTGATCAGCAAAATTCACAAGAGTATTCAGAACTAATTATAACATATCTGTTGGAATAATTATCTGAAATAGCTACCAATACAGTAGTTATTTAAATATTAATCACATCACACATTTTGTAACTCTGTTAAAAGCTAGAGTCAAATCACATTTCATTAATCTAAATTTATAATCATAAAACTTGGAGTCTTTACTACGTTCCAAAGCTTTATAAGACACAAGCCACTTGTCACTTTGCTATGAAACAAATGTTTACATCACGGGCCCGGAGAGATAGCACAGTAGCGTTTGCCTTGCAAGCAGCCGATCCAGGACCAAAGGTGGTCGGTTTGAATCCTGGTGTCCCATATGGTCCCCCGTGCCTGCCAAGAGCTATTTCTGAGCAGACAGCCAGGAGTAACCCCTGAGCACCACCGGGTGTGGCCCAAAAACCAAAAAAAAAAAAAAAAAAAAAAAAAGTTTACATCACACATTTCTGGAGAGGGAAGGAAAATTATAGGTTCTTACCAAGTAATCATCAGGCTTGATACCAAAAAGTTCTCTGAAATATCGAAATGCTAGTGGAGCATATGTCTTGAATCTGAAGTCTGGGTAGTGATGTGCTGGGGTCAAATTGCTCCCTTCACTGCAAGTCAAATGAGAGAGAGAAATAAAAAGAAAATGCACATTAGCAAAAATAATCTGACTTCAAATTCTAGCTGTATTTTTCTTGAGTCAACTTTACCTGTAGAAATAACATTTTTTGAGTGCCATTAGATAAAAAAAATAGATGCTAATTTAGAAAAGACCACTTCAAGGACTCCCTGACCATCATACTATGACTGCAGAGTGACCATTATTATTCTTTGGTGACCCTTACAGGGAAAATTCCTGCAGGAGTCACTCTTTCAAGGAGAAACCACAACTATAAAGTTTTTAGTACCAGATCATAAATAGACTGGGACATGGTTAATTCAATATATCAATACTATAAACATTAATGCTATTATAAACATGTAACTAAACTATATCTATTTTTAATTTATTTACAGAGCAATTATCATATACTTGTCATAGCTGATCACAATACATTTGTTTTTGATAAATGGAGAAAATTAACTAAGAATAAATGGATTTACATGGAGACTATTATGTTGAGTGATAGGAGTCAGAAAAGGAATAGACATAGAATAATCTCACTCACTTGTGGGATATAAAAAGAAAACAAGAGATAGTATGGTAATAATAGCAAGAGACAATAGAGACAAAGGGCAGGAGGTCCAGCCCAGGATAGACAGTTTGCTAAAGAGGCATGAGTGTTGCTAGAGTAGAGAAGGGTCTACTAGGACAATGATAGATGGAACTGATCATTCTGGATAAAATCTTGGTTGGCACTGAACGGGGAGAAATTAACAGGCAAGGTACCCCTCCACTAACAATAGTGCAAACCACAGAGTCAAAAAGAAAGGATGGGAAAAAGAGAGAGTGAAGAGAGAGGGGGGCAATTTTCCTGCCCTAGAGCAAGGTAGGGATTGGGGGGTAGGAGGTGAGAGGGAAATAGGAGAAATCAGTGATAGTGACCGAAATGGTGCACTGGTGAAGGATGTTGTAGACCGTATAACTTAAACCCAATAGTGAACATATTTGTAACCACAGTGTTTAAATAAAGCAATTAAAATTAAAAGAGAAAAAAATAAAAAGAGAAAAAAGAGTACAGCAGCAGGCAAATTTGTGAAAATTAATATATCTTCATTGAGGTCATTAAGTCATTGTTAGGAGGTTTAGTAAGCACTTGTTGCTAGTTGACTGTTCTGTTCCTTCATCTGTTTTTGAACATTAGGTGACTTCAGATACATACTGGTGTCTAAACTGCTGTGTTCCAAAAGGGATGATAATCTTAAACCAGAATGGAGATGTTTGGCTCCGTGATTGAGAAGAGAGGGACCCAAAAGAGGTGCCCGCAGTAGTGTAATAGAGCAGAGTAATAGCTCCTGAGCATAGAACCAGTGAGCTGGAAGATGAGCTGCATAACAACTTCATTAAAAAGAAGAGGCTGTAAAAGAGCTTAAAACCAATGGTCAAACAATAGGAAAAAAAAAACCCTCAAAGGATGTGAAGAGATAAAAATAGTAGTCTTGGGTAAATTAAATAGAAACAACATAAGAATCATTGGAACCCCAGAGGCCCAGGAGAAAATCTCCATGAAGAAACAATAGCCAGGGGCCGGCGAGGTGGCGCTAGAGGTAAGATGTCTGTCTTGTAAGCGCTAGCCAAGGAAGGACTGCGGTTCTATCCCCTGGTGTCCCATATGGTCCCCCCAAGCCAGGGGCAATTTCTGAGCTTTTAGCCAGGAGTAACCCCTGAGCATCAAACAGGTGTGGCCCGAAAAAAAAAAAAAAAAAAAGAAACAACAGTCAAGGGGCATCATTGCAGAAAAATTCCTCAAGTAAAGAGTACATGTAACCAAATACTACATGACCAGAAGTATCAGCTAAAAGAGATCCAAAGAAAAACACCCACAAACACATCCTAGTCACAATAATGAATATTACAGATAGGGATGGAATACTGAAGGCAGAAAAATTTAAAAAGGGAAATTACATACAAAGGAGTATCCTTGAGATTTAAAGCAGATATTTCACAAACAACCCTATAGGCCTGAAAGCAGTGGTGGGATATAATGGATATATAACTCAATGAAATAAATGCTTTGCCAAGAATACTTCATCCAACCAGACTTACATTTAGGTTTGAAGGAAGGATACAAAACTTCATGGATAAACCAGCTCAGAAACTTTATAGACTCAAAACCAGCCTTAAAAGAGAACTGAAAGGTCTATTTAAGACAAGGCAGACAGAACAAACACACTAAATTCCTACAAAAAGAAGACAATAAATCCTATGACAATCATCTCCCTCAGTGTCAAAGGACTAAATGACCAGTTAAGAGACACAGAGGGGAAAAATGGATCAAAAAGTTAAATCCAATGTTTTGCTGCCTACAAGAAACACATCTGAAATATATATATATATATATATATATATATATATATATATATATATATATATATATAGACTCAAAGTCAAAGGTTGGAAAACAATCATTCGAGCAAACAAGTTCCTTAAAAAGCTTGGGGTGGCCATGCTAATATCAGATGACACAAACTTTAGACGTAAAAAGGTTATAAGCAACAGAGATGACCATTTCTTAATAATAAAGGAACATATACACCAAAAAAATCATACTCCTTAATATATATACACATAATAAGGGGCCATCAAAATATTTAAAACAATTATTAATATATTTGATGAAATATATCAAATAGGAACACAATAAAAGTGGGAGACTTCCACACCACCCTGTCACGCATTGATAGATCAACCAGGCTAAAATCCAACAAAAATTACAGGCTCTGAAGGGACAAATGGAAGAGAGTGGCTTTGTATAACTATCTATCTATCTATCTATCTATCTATCTATCTATCTATCTATCTATCTATCTATCTATCTATCTATCTATCTATCTATCTATCATCTATCTATCTATCCTCTCGAACAGCAAGAGGGTCAGAGACAAAATCAAAAAGGAAATCAAAAAAATCCTAGAATAAAATGAGAATGAAGACACAAATCACAAATTATCAGAACTGTGGGACAGAGCAAAAGTAGTACTAAGAGGAAAATTTATAGCTTTGCAATACACATCAAGAAGAAGGGGCCTACATAAATAATTTAATGGCACAGCTTAAAAATTGAAAATGATTAACAAAATGAACCAAAATAGGAAGATAGAATGAAACAATAAATCTTAGAGCAGAAATTAATGAATTGGAAATTGAAAAAGATACAAAAGGTCAAAGAAAGAAATAGTTGGTTCTTTGAAAAAATAAATATGATTGATAAACCACTAGCAAAAATCACAAAGAACAGGAGAGAGAGAAACTTAATACACCAAATTAGAAATGAAAAGGGAGAGATTATTACAGATACTATAAAAATTCAAAGGGTAATTCGAGAAACTCTATACCACAAAACAAGAGAACCTGGAAGAAACAAATAAATTCTTGGACTTTTATAACTTCCCAACATTGAACCAAGATGACCTGGAATATCTTTTTTCTTTTTCTTTTTGGTTTTTGGGTCACACCTTACAGCGCTCAGGGGTTACTCCTGGTTCTATGCTCAGAAATCACTCCTGGCAGGCTCAGGGGACCATCTAGGATGCAAGGATTCAAAACACCGTCCTTCTGCATGCAGGGCAAATGCCTTGCCTCCATGCTATCTCTCTGGCCCCAACCTGAAATATCTTTTTTTTTTTATTATTATTTTAATTATGACAACAAAGATGCAAAGAAAGAGGACAGGGTAACCTGAAATATCTTAACAGACCTACAATATTGAAAAAACAAAAATGGTACGCAAAATGCTTCCCAACATCAAAAGATCAGGCACAGATGGATTCACTAGTAAATTCTTTCAAAACTTTTAAGAGGACTTACTGCTAATATTTTCATTCTCTTCTAGGAAGTTAAAAGAAACTGAATAACTTTTAAAAAGTTTTTATGAAGCCAAAATCACCCTGATACAAAACGCAGAAAGAAATGCCACACACACACAAAGAATTACAGAGCATTATCTTTAATGAACATAGATGCAAAGATCAACAACAAAATTCTAGCAAATAGTATTCAACATCTCATCAAAGGTAATGTACTATGACCAGGTAGGATTTATTCCAGAAAGGCCATGATGGTTTAACATATGCAAAACAAACAATACAATACCCCACATCAACAAAAGGCAAAATAAAAAACATATGATCATATTAATAGAAACAGAAAAAGCATCTGATAAGGTTGAAGGCCCATTCGTATTAATAACTCTTTTTTTTTATTTTTTTGGGTCACACCCAGCGGTGCTCAGGGGTTACTCCTGGCAGGCTGCTCAGAAATAGCTCCTGGCAGGCTGCTCAGAAATAGCTCCTGGCAGGCACGGGGGACCATATGGGACACCGGGATTCGAACCAACCACCTTAGGTTCTGGATTGGCTGCTTGCAAGGCAAACACCGCTGTGCTATCTCTCCAGGTCCGTGATAATAACTCTTAATAAAATGGAATTGAAAGAACTTTTCTCAATGTAGTTAAAGCCACTTACCAGAAGCCCATGGCAAATATTATATGCAATTGGAAAAAACTGAAAGCTTTCCTCTAAAATCTGGCACAAGATGAGGTTGCCAGCTTTCACCACTCCAATTTAACACAGTACTAAAATTACTTGCTGTTGGAATCAGGTAAGAAAAAAAGATATCAAGGGCGTCCAGATAGAAAAGAAGGAACTAAAGCTCTCACTGCTTGTATTGAGTATTCAGAGAATGACCTCCAGCCGCAAAATCAATTAATCTTCGATAGAAAGAGAAGAAACATAAAAGAAAAGCAGAAAAGAAATTTATTTTTTTAATTTATTTAAATACCTTGATTACAAACATAATTGTAGTTGGGTTTGAGTCATGTAAAGGAACACCCCCCAGTGTAACACTCCCATCACCAATGTTCTCCCCAACATACCCCACCTGTACTCTAAACAGACTTTCTACTTCCCTCATTTATTCATATTGTTATGATAGTTCTCACTGTAGTTATTCCTCTAACTGCACTCACCACTTGTGTGGTGAGCTTCATGTTGTGAGCTGGACCTTCCAGCCCTCCTCTCTTTTGTCTCTGAAAATTATTGCAAGAATATCTTTTATTTTTCTTAAAACTCATAGACAAGGGAGACTATTCTGTATTTATCAGTCTCCCTCTGACTTATTTCACTCAGCATAATAGATTCTATGTACATCCATGTATAGGAAAATTTCATGACTTCATCTCTTCTGATGGCTGCATAATATTCCATTGTGTATATATACCATAGTTTCTTTAGCCATTCATCTGTTGAAGGGCATCTTGGTTGTTTCCAAAGTCTGCCTATTGTAAATAGTGCGGAAATGAATATAGGTGTGAGGAAGGGATTTTTGTATTGTATTTTTTGTGTTCCTAGGGTATATCTGTAGGAGTGGTTTAGCTGGATTGGGAGCTCAATTTCCAGTTTTTGGCCGAATCTCCATAACGCTTTCCATAAAGGTTGGACTAGACGGCATTCCCATCAACAGTGAATAAGAATTCCTTTCTAGGGGCCAGGAAGGTGGCGCTAGAGGTAAGGTGTCTGCCTTGCAAGCGCTAGCATAGGATGGACCTTGGTTCGATCCCCCAGTGTCCCATATGGTCCCCCCAAGCCAGGGGCGATTTCTGAGCACATAGCTAGGAGTAATCCCTGAGCGTCACTGGGTGTGGCCCCTCCAAAAAAACAAAACAAAAAACAAACAAAAAATAATTCCTTTCTCTCCACATCCCTACCAGAACTGCTTGTTCTCATTCTTTGTGATGTGCACCAATATCTGTGGCATGAGATGGTACCTCATAGTTGTTTTGATTTGCATCTCCCTGATAATTAGTGATGTGGAGCATCTTTTCATATGCCTTTTGGCCATTTGTATTTCTTCTTTGGCAAAGTGTTTATTTCTTCTCCCATTTTTGATGGGATTAGTTTTTTTTTTTTTCTTGTAAAGTTCTGTCAGTGAATTTTATATTTTGGATATTAGCCCCTTATCTGATGGGTATTGGGTGAATAGTTTCTCCCACGCAGTGGGTGGCTCTTTTATCTTGGGCACTGTTTCTTTTGAGGTGCAGAAGTTTCTCAGCTTAATATAGTCCCATCTGTTTATCTGTGCTTTCACTTGTTTGGAGAGTTCTGTTTCCTCCTTAAAGATGCCTTTAGTCCCAATGTCATGGAGTGTTTTACCTACGTGTTGTTCTTTATACCTTATGGTTTCAGGTCTGATATCAAGGTTTTTAATCCATTTGGATTTGACCTTCATACATGGTGTTAGCTGGGCATCTGGGTTCGCTTTTTTGCAAGTGGTTAAACAGTTGTGCCAACACCACTTTTTGAAGAGGCTTTCCTTGCTCCATTTAGTATTTCTTGCTCCTTTATAAAAAATTAGGTGACTGTATGTCTGGGGAACATTCTCTGAGTACTTACGACTATTCCCCTGATCTGAGGGTCTCTCTTTATTCAAATAATATGCTGTTTTGATAATTATTGCTTTGTAATACAGCTTAAAATTGGGGAAAGTAATGCATCCCATATTCTTTTCCCAAGAATTGCTTTAGCTATTCGAGGAATTTTTGCTTTTAAATGAATTTCAGAAGTATTTGATCCACTTCTTTAAAGAATGTAATGAGTATCTTTAGAGGGATCACATTAAATCTGTATAATGATTTGGGGAGTATTGGCATTTTAATGATGTTAGCCCTGCCAATCCATGAGCAAGATATGTATTTCCATTTCCGTGTGTCCTCTCTTATTTCTTGGAGCAGGGCTTTATAGTTTTCTTTGTATAGGTCCTTCACATCTTTGGTCAAGTTAACTCCAACATATTTGAGTTTGTGTGGCACTAATGTAAATGGGGTTGTTTTCTTAATGTCCACTTCTTCTCTATCATTATTGGTGTATAAAAAGGCCATTAATTTTTGTGTGTTAACTTTGTAGCCTGCCACATTGCTGTATGAATCTATTGTTTCTAATAGCTTTTTGATAGTCTTTAGGATTTTCTATGTAGAGTATCATGTCATCTGCAAACAGTGAGAGTTTGATTTCTTCCTTTCCTATCTGGATTCCCTTGATATCCTTTTCTTGCCTAATCGCAATAGCAAGTACTTCCAGTACTATGTTGAATAGGAGTGGTGAGAGAGGCTTTTAGTTTTTCTCTATTGAGGATAATATTTGCCATTGACTTGTGGTAGATGGCCTTAACTATATTGAGAAAAGTTCCTTTCATTACCATCTTGCTGAGAGTTTTTTTTTTAATCAAGAATGGGTGTTGAACCTTATCAAATGCTTTCTCTGTGTCTATTGATATGATCATGTGATTTTTATTTTTCTTGTTGCTGATATTGTGTATTATGTTGATAGATTTATGGATGTTAAACCATCCTTGCATTCCTGGGATGAAATTTACTGGATCATAGTGAATAATCTTCTTGATGAGGCATTGGATCCTATTTGCCAGGATTTTGTTGAGGACATATAAGATACTGACAGAACTTAACAAGAAAAAATCATATAACCCCATCAAAAATGGGAAGAAGAAAAGAATAGACAATTCCCCAAAGAAAAACTACAAATGACCAAAAGACTCATGAAAAAATTCTCATCACTAATTATCAGGGAGTTGCAAATTAAAATAACAATGAGGTACTATCTCACACCACAAAGACTTACATAAATCACAAAAAAATAAGATGTGGCAAGAAAGGAACTCTCATTTACTACTAGTGGGATTGCCGTCTAGTTTAGTCTTTATGGAAAACAATATGAAGATTCCTCAAAAAACTGAAGATTGAGCTCCCATATTATCCAGGTATACCGTTCCTAGGGATATATCCTAGAAACACAAAAAACACAACACAAAAATGCCTTCTGCACATCTATATTCATTGTAGTGTTATGCACAATAGCCAGAATCTGAAAACAACCAAGATGTCCTTCAACAGATGAATGGCTAAAGAAACTGTGGTGCATATACAACACAATGGAATATTATGCAGCCATCAGAAGAGATGAAGTCATGAAATTTTCATACGCATGGATGGACATGGAAACTATTATGCTGAGCAAAATAAGTCAGAGGGAGAGAGTTAGACACAGAATAGTCTCACTCATCTATGAGATTTGAGAAAAATAAAAGACATTATTTTAATAAAACCCAGAGACAATAGAGATGAGGGCTAGAAGAACTGGCCCACAGTATGAAGCTTACCACGAAGAGTGGTGAGTCCCAGACAAGGCATGAATAATGTCTCCTGGGAAGGAATGAAGGAAAGGATTAGAGCTGGTTGTTAAGATGACAGAGAGGCAGATTTTAGTTCTTAATTTTAAGGTAGAAGCTGGTTAGTTTTATTGATACAAGAACGAGTAAATAATGCTCCTGTACTTTATCACTACAAATAAAATATTGGAGTCAGCCACCTGAGTTCAAACCATGAATCCATTACCATTTACTGTGTATAGCTTTGGGATAAGCCCCTTAATATTATCAGAGCTTATATATATATGTAAATAATTTCATTGGTAACTATAAAGGTGCTACTAATAATTTATTCTATTATATAATAAAATGTACCAATAATGTTGTTCTAGTGAAGGGTGAGTGTTCATTTTATGACTGAAACCCAAGTACAATCATTTTTGTAATCATGGTGTTTAAATAAAGGTATTATTTTTAAAAAAGTACCAATAAAATGGATTTGTTACATAAAATTGTCACTTAGAAATATTGTTTCTCTTTGCCTTTCAGGTTCATGTTTACATGAAACAAACATACTGAAACATCTGTTTCCAAACCCCATTTACTCATAAAAATCTATCTGCTGTGCAGAATTTGAGGTGATATTAACAAGGGCCATGATTCTTATTTTTCTACTGAGTGCTTGGAAGGCTCATGGAACCCGGTTGTTGGGAGGATTCTATATAAGTCTACGGTGCAGGGTTTTTGTAGGGCTTTTTCCAGCTTCAAATGGAAATTATTAATAAAACAAATAGATGGCATTTAAAAATATTATTGAGCCAATTTAAAAGAAATAAAAACACAATGCATTTTGTTTCCAAGGGAAACAGACTACACAATTTCATAGCAGTAATTAATTAAATAATCTCAAAGCACCCTACAGAATTAGTTCTCACTATGACCCAGATACATCACTGAATTTTCCAGCTACTGGAGACTCAGAATAGTCCTGTCCACTTTCTAGTCTCCTCTCTGGGTAATTTTAGAAGAAAGGGTAGATGGGGAAGAAACTTTATTTAACAGTTTATTGAGGTATAACAAAATACAGTACAGCGAATAGTTTGTTCCTCTTTGCAAGTGTATATACCCATGAAGCACATCATACGTAAGATACTAAATTGATCAGTTGATCAGAGGGGCATTTTGACTACTACAGGAGTATGGAGATATTACCACCATGGCCTGGTGATAAAACATGTACAAAGTACAAAAGATAGCACTTTTACTTAGGCGTCCAATTCCCTTGTTGAACTAATAAAGAAACAGAGCTCAGAGTAGGAAACTGAGGCAAGAATCAGACTTCTGGGGGCCAGAGCAGTGGCGCAAGAGGTAAGGCATCTGCCTTGCCCATGCTAGCCTAGGACAGGTCTCGGTTTGATTCCCTGGTGTCCCATATGATCCCCCAAACCAGGAGTGATTTCTGAGCACATACATAGCCAGGAGTAACCCCTGAGCGTCACCAGGTGTGGCCTAAAAACCAGAAAAAGGAAAAAAAAAAAAAGAATCAGACTTCTTTTGATTTAGGGTAAGTACTTCTAGGACATGTCATCCCCAGTGTGCCTAAGTCCCTCGCACAAGCACCAAATGCCCCCTACTTTTTCAAATCGAGGGCTCACACCCCATCTACTTAATTGTGTGGATCAATTTGCATGAAGGCTAGAACCTCCTGCAAAGTTATCTACAGGAATTACAAACTTAGCAAAACATAGTGAAACACTTACATAAATGCAAGTATGTGACTTTAGAGGAAAAAAAAGTATGAAGCTGAAAAAATGTTATCACTAAAAAGGCAGAGAATATTTTCCGACTATTGAAAGAAGAGCAATGTCACAAGGAAGCTGTATTGCATTTAATGTATTTGCTACCTGGAAGGTATTTCTTTTTGTTGCCAGAGATACAAACTTGAAAACATCTAGGAGAACAGCTAGAGTTTATAGCTATAATTCATACAATCTATAAAGTTCCTTTGTGCTTTTCATGTGCACAGTCACTTAAAGATTTAGTTTCTAAGCCACTGATAAACTGAGTAATAGAAACATGTAAAAGTACCATTTCTAAAAAATAAGATGAGACCACTAATGGTGTACCCCAGTCATACCCATTCAATTTCAGTAATAAAGTATTTTAATGCTTTATTTTAGAAATATTTTTATTTTAAATATAAATGTGCCTGATAAGTCAAAATCCACAGCCTTTGTACAAAAATTTAAATAGAAAAGAATTTTATAAAATGATAAACTATTTTGTTAAAGAGCTCCTTTTAGGACTAATAAAATTTATAATATAATATAAATATAATATATAATATAAAATAATATAAATTTATAATTTATGCATAATTACTTCTCTCCCTATGATAAGGCCGAACTAGACTCTTAATTTTTTCATCCATCATGTAAGTCTTACCATCTGAATCATATTTTTTTCTTTTTTTAGCTTTGGGGCCACACCCAATTATACTTAGGGGTTACTCTTAGCTCTGCACTTAAATATTATTCCTGGCAGGCTCAGGGGACCACATAGAATGTTGGGGATCAAACCTGGGTCAGCTGCATGCAATGCAAATGCCCTACCTGCTCTGCTATTGCTCTGGCCCCTGAACCATCTTTCTATTACATTTACCTAGTTTTTCAACATTTTACTACCAGTTATCATCTCCATACTGATTTTCTGACTTCATTTTTTTCCCTAATACAATCAGTAGAAGTAAAACATATTAAAGAATGGTGTTTTTGTAAGTATCAGTTAGAACATCAGATTATTCAGGAGGTTAAAGTGATCACATAAGAAGAGCCTTGCAAATGAATTCAGATATAAAGAGTTGTTGTGGTAACCAAGGCATCTTTAAAGTAGGGGAAACAAAACATGGTACCAGTCACAGCTTTATGCAAGCTTTCTTTTTCTATATCTACATAGACATTCCTATGTGATCACAGAATTCTTCCACTGACTCACCAAGTTTTTTTTTTTTTTAATATAGTCTTCCAGGCATCCTAACTGCTAACCTCAACTGACTCCTAAGACAAAACCTATTTAGCTTCTTCACATAAACAATGCAAATAATTCTGATGTGACAGACAGTACAATAATTTAAACTCTAGTACTACAACATTCTAACTTATACACCAGCACCTGTGCATAGACACATGCTAACAAAGGTGACCACATATGGAAGTCATAGGGAAGGTATCACATAACTAGTCTTACCTGGGTAGGAACACACTTTCTACAACATAAAAATCTTGCATGAGAACATCACGATCTGGCTTGGAAGTGAGATTGCCCACTGTGTATCCTATTCCCAGTTGAATAGCACCTTTGATAGCAGATGATGCAGTCTGCAAAGAAAACAAGGGTCTCAGCGTCAGTCTTGTCAGTTAGGGCCTTTTCAATGTTACAAACAGCAAAAACAAGAGAGTGTGAATAAAAATTTCCATTCTTTTTCCTCAGCAACAAGAGAGGGTTGGAAAAAATAATAGATGGCTTCTTTTGATGGAAAATCTATTCCAAATATAAGTGGACCCATTTTTTTGTCCTAGAATTATCTTGGTAGCAATCTTATCTATAAATGTTTCCAAGATTTACAGCCTCAAATACCCATATTTTGTGTATTGAAAACTAATAAAGGCCTAACAAATGTTTGACTTTTTGGCCACTTATTTGTGTCAGGCACTTGATACATGAATAATATTTATAACCAAATGATCATAACTATAGTGCATATTGACATTGTTTATGAGGTGGCATACTGTTTTAGGACTTTTGATTATACTAAGGACTGTGTGAGGTAAGTTCTATAATTATTATCATTACCATCACTTCTACTATTACTCTCATTTTTATTGGCACAGCCCATGATCACTGAGCAAGTGCTGTTGCAGTCTTGGTTAGGATGGAAGCCAGACTGCAACTGTCTCTAATATCTGAGCTCATCTAGTTCTTTTAACAGACCAGAAAAACAGTGACGCTAGTTCCTACTCTCCAGGTGGGATTTAGGGCTCTTCAAGGAACTGCCCCAGTCACAGTGCCTTGCATATCAGAGTCTGGCAGTAATCCCCACTATTGCAACATATGCTTTTTCAAAATGAACCTGAACTCCAAGTCAGTTGTCTTTTAAATCTGTTTATTTGACCTCAGCCAAAAAAAAAAAAAAAAAAAAAAAGATTGTGGGAGTCATTTGTTTATTTTTTTCTCTTTTCCTTTTTTTGGAGGCAGTGATGCTCAGAGATTATTCCTGGTTCTGTGCTCAGGAATCACTCCTGAAGGGCTCAGGGGATCATGTTTGCCTAGTATTGATCGTAGATCAGACACATACAAGGCAAATGTCCTACTATACTACTGCTCTAGCCCCCAGTGAGCTATTTCTTTGATAAGATGGGAATAAAATAGTCTATTTGTTTCTGATCACCTCCTACCACAGATCAGCTGAAGAAACACAGGCCAGTATAAGGACCATTTGCAGATGGGAGTTAAAAACAAACAAATTTTTCTATGAAAGAAATGGCACTTCTTAACATGAAATGAAATATTAGTTTTTGGGTCACACCTGGCAGCGCTCAGGGGTTACTACTGGCTCTATGTTCAGAAATCACCCCTGAAAGGCACAGGGGGCCCATATGGAATGCCGGGATTCAAACCACTGACCTTCTGCACGCAAGGCAAACACCTTACCTCCATGCTATCTCTCAGGCCCCCAAATGAAATATTAGTGTTAATGCACAAAGACATAATTAAAAGGCATCTTGTCTGCTTTATGGTCACATTTGTTTATGTGCTCTGTGTTATGTGGTTTTTTTTTTTATTTAAACACCTTGATTACATACATGATTGTGTTTGGGTTTCAGTCATGTAAAGAACACCACCCATCACCAGTGCAACATTCCCATCACCAATGTCCCAAGTCTCCCTCCTCCCCACCCGACCCCCGCCTGTACTCTAAACAGGCTCTCCATTTCCCTCATACATTCTCATTATTAGGAAAGTTCAAAATGTAGTTATTTCTCTAACTAAGTATTATCATCTGAGTTTTCTCCATTGGCCACTAGGCAGGGCAGGAGAAATCATGTATTTTTTTTTTAACACAATCACTCTTGAGCAAAATTTGTTTTAATCTGTGAAAACACTTTGAAACACAATCTGGAGCATCTTTGATTATAAATCATGATAATGACAAAGAATTCTTTTCTTTTGGTTTTTGGGCCACACCTTGTGATGCTCAGGGGTTAGTCCTTGGTTCTGCGCTCAGAAATTGCTCCTGGCTTGGGGGATTATATGGGTATCTGGGGATTGAAAGGAGGCAAACGCCCCTCGGCTGCCCTATCTCTCCAGCCCCAAGGACAAAGAATTTTCTGTGTGCAGTGCAGGAAGTGGTGCTCCTAGAACCAGGATTTTTCCTCTGCAAATTTTGACACCCCAGGAATCTTCTCTCTTTTGGGACACCCACCGCTATGGACATAGCAGCAATGGTGAGCAATGTGGCGAGTGATAGTTTCACATCTACCTTCGACCCTTAAAGTTTCTCTACATGGATTTGCATGTAATCTGGGCCATGATCAGTTTACCTTCTAAGTGTATGGGGGTAGTTTTGTCTCATTCAAAGCATATAGGTTTAAGTTTCAGAGCACAGCAAAACAGAGTCTATTTTTAATTCAGGACTCTTCAAGGGCTAAGTGGAGGCAGCCTGTTGCCTAGATACTAGAAAAACCACTAACACATTATTTGATACTTGGGGAAAGCGTCATCGAATATCACAAACGCAAATTACATTTACTTTTCAGGCCTACTCTTTACTTACTCAAGTGTATTTAGAGATAATGGTAATATAAGAGGAAAATCAACATCACCTTACTTCTCTGTGTATTACAGTTTGCCAAGTGCTATCCTTGAAATACTGATTTTGAGCATCAGAAGGTTATGTAAGTTCATAGAATGTATGAAATGTAGTGTGTAAAGAAACAGTGATTTTGCAAGATTCACTTGATATGAATCCTTGGTTACCATTTATACTCGAGTATATCTGACGTGAATATAAGCTGACCCCCTAATTTTACCCTAAAAATTGGGTAGACTTAGAGACTCGAGTATAAATCAACATGGAAAATGCAGCAGCCATTGGTAAATTTCAAAAATAAAAATATATACCCAAAACAATTACAATAATTGAGAAATCAGTAGGTTAAATATTTTTCAATATTTTTTGCTAAAGAAAAGCTGTAAACTAGCAACAATAACTTTAAAACTTTAAATAAAGTGCAGAAAACCATAGCTTAACAGTTTATCACAAAGATTGAGGCCAGAGCAGTGGTGCAAGCGGTAGGGCACTTGCCTTATGCATGTTAACCTAGGATGGTTAAGGTGATTAGATCCCCCGGCATCCCATATGGTCCCCCGAAGCCAGGAGCAATTTTTGAATGCATAGCCAGGAATAACTCCTGTGCATCATAGGGTGTAGCTCAAAAAAAAAACCCTAATAAATAAATAAACAAACAAATCACAAAGGTTAAAATCCTTCAAAACTGGATTCCTCCCCCTCCTCATCTGTATGTCCAAACAGAACTTTAGCTGCATCTGATGTGAGAGTCTCTGCATAGACACTGTCATCATCACTGAGTTTGCAGATATCATCATCACTCTGTTGGTCTCATACAAAGCACAGAATATTGTAGTTTAAATAGTTCAGTGGCATACAGTTCAGTTCAGCTGCCTACCTCTTCAGCTCAACCACAACTTGTGGACTGAGCTGAAGCACCGCCCCCTCCAGCAGACTGCAGAAGACAACTGGTGCAAGTGCACCGAATCAAATGGCCTGTATGACCTGAGTATAAGCCGAGTTTGGATTTTTGGCACAAATACTCGAGGTAGTCTGTGTTAAAGCCAGGATATGATCCCCTTGCCCAGGAGGTCTCAGTTCAGCATACTATGACTACTTGGATTTTCCCTGCTAGCTGCTAGAGTTGGATCTGATTGGAAGCAGAGAAGTACTGTTGAACAATAAAATAATGATGAAAGGAACAAAAAGACTAAGCATCTCAATAAATCTCTTATTAGAGGAATAATGAAACTCATTTGTCAACATGAAGCTTTTATTTTTTTAACTTTTTTAGTGAAGTAAGATAATTTTTGTTTTTGTTTTGTTTAGGAGGCATACCAGGTGATGCTAAGAGGTTATTCCTTCTCTTTGCTTACTCCAATTCAGTACTTAGGAATATGGGATGCTGGAGGTCAAACTCAGGTTGGCTATGTGCAAGGCAAGTGCCTAACCCACTATACTATAGCCTCAGCCCCAGAAGTAGTTATTACTGAAATAAATTTGCTTAGAAAAGCATGAAGGAAAGAGAAGAATACATGTTCAAGAGAGAACACAGGCTTGAAAGAGCAAGTAAGAACATGGAGCTTTCAATGATGTTACACTGGGTACAGGAAACTGCTTAATATAACACATTGTATTTGAAATAAAATTCTTAATCTATGGCTTTGGAGAAAATATCAAAACCTTTCATGTCAACAGCAGTTTTCCCTCTGAGGGCTTCTGATGAACTAATTATGGGATTGTAACCAATATATAAGTTACCAGAGGGATTATTTTTAGAAGTACAAATCTAATCTTGCTTAAAATCCTCCAAAATCTCTTTAAGCAGTTAGTAGAGGATTTAGTACAGCTGAAGCCCTTAAAGGACACAAAGCCCATTTTAAACTTCCTCTTTCTTCCCTTCCCTATTTCTTCCTTTCCCTTCTTTCCTTTACTTTTATTCCTTTTCTTCTCTTTCCTTCCCTTCCTTCCTTTCTTCATTCCCTTTTGAACAAATCAAATTTAAACGTTGTTGAATAGAAGTGGCAAGAGGGAACAACCTTTCCTGTGTCAGATCTTATTTTTTTTAATTTTTATTGTTCTAATTTATTAATTTTATTTATTTTTAGTAATAATTTTTAAAATGTAAGCACTGTGATTACAAAAATGTTCATAGTTGGGTTCTAGTCATCAAATGTACATCACTCTGGCTCTGTCCCTCAGGGTGGGGCCAGCTCACCTGGTCAACAGGGGGATCAAGTCTTTTCTCTGGTTCTTTCCCTCTGGGCAGGTCCAGCTCACCTGTCCTTTGGTGGGCTCCAGGCACTGGTGGAATGCTAAAGATTTTCTCAGCCTTTGATCAGGGCTGCTCATATGGCTGGCATGGGTGGGGGCATCCACTGGCCAGCAACATTATTTTTAAATCTCTCTTTCTCCCTTGACTCTGAGCCCAATCATTATCTTTCTTAAATTCTTAATGGGGTAATCGAGGATAATCTCCAAATTTTAATAAAACTACATCCTCAAAGTCACTTTGCAGGTTCTATAGATTAGAACAGTATCTTTCTCTGTACAACATCTTTTATTATTGTTATTTGTTTGTATTGGGGTCACAGTCAGCAGTATGCAGGGCTTCTTTTTGGCTCTGCACTCGGGGATTATTCCTGATGGGGTTAGAGGATCATATGTAATGGAAGGGATTGAACCCAGTTGGTCAGGTGCAAGGCAAACACCTGACTATTGTACTTTTGCTAGAGTCCCTTAGTCCAGCATCTTTTCCAATTATTCCTCAAGCAAGGAGACAAATTCTATTCAGAGTTTCAACTAGCTGCTATTCATTCACCTACATAAATTTGAGAATTTTCTTTGAGCCAGACATTGTTTCAGGTTCTGGGAAGCATGACCTAAAAGGAACAAGGCAACTTTCATAGGAGTTTATAGCCTCATAATGGAAAGACACAAAGATACATATACAGCATTATCAGTGCTTTCAAGGATATAAAAAAGGTAGCATAACTGAAACCAACAGATTGGAAACTTTTAGAATGCTGGAGTTAGAAAAGTGGCTGAAATCTGAAAAGTAAGAATGGAGCAGTCAGCAAGTCATGTCAATAAAGGCCAACCATTAGTCCACCAAATACCTTGCACTCTTCTGTTTAGAGTAAGGTAATGAAAGATGAGAGAGAGAGAGAGAGAGAGAGAGAGAGAGAGAGAGAGAGAGAGAGAGAGAGAGAGAGAGAGAGTTGAGTTAAATGTGATGTACATGTTGGGTGAAGACAAAAAGGATTTATCATAAACGTTTAAATGAGGGAAACAAAATGTTGGCCTGCGTTTCCATACCTTTCTTAAAGAACTGAAAGAAATGAGTTGCTTTACCAGGTTGGGAAAATGGATAGAGAAACATATTTGGTAGATGTAATCAAATATGCCATAACAATGAGACATCCAACCAGAGATGTCAAGATATAAGTCCAAAGCTTAGGATAAAAGAGTTAGTTAAAAAAATTGAAGGTTTTCAACATATAAAAATAGTATTAAAAAAGGAACTGGTGAGTAACCTAGAGAGAAAGGAAAGCATTCTGGAAGGGACTAATGCATGATCAAAATTCAGAAAGTAGGGAGATAAAGGAGAACCTTTGGAGGAGATTTAGGAGCAACAAAACAAGAAGATAATCAGACAAACATGGCTTTAGGAAAAGAAGATTTTCATAAAAGAAGTGACATGAAGTCTGTTCTTTGATAACATGAATCTTACAATTTGACAGAATAACAAAAGCTATGGGTTAAAGTCTATTCTCTCTCTCTCTCTCTCTCTCTCTCTCTCTCTCTCTCTCTCTCACACACACACACACACACACACACACACACACACACAACAGCACTCAGGGGTTACTCCTGGCTCTATGCTCAGAAATCGCTCGCTCCTGGCAGGCTCAGGGGACCATATAAGATGCTGGAATTCAAACCACTGCCCTTCTGCATGCAAGGCAAATGCTTTACCTCTATGCTATCTCTCTGGCCCCGTAAAGTCTGTTCTCATTTTTTGCCCCCCCTCCCCAAGTCTATTCTCTTTTATAACACTAATTTACATGCAAATAAGTCTGCATCTAGAATACATGACAAAGTTATAGGATAAAATACAATTAAATTATGGCTTTACAAAGTCCATATTTTAGAAGCTAGAAATGAGGCTCATGCCTTGCAGTTGTGTTGTATTGGGTTTCATTCCTCATATCAAATGTTCCCTTAACTTGCCATGATCCTAGTTGTCTTTGAGTTCTGCTGGCATGTCTCCCATAGCAATTAGAAAGAAAAAGTGATGTCTTGAGAGATTAATCAGTGGTTAATGTATACCTTGCATGCAGCCAACCCTAGTTTGATTTACAGTACTGCATGGTCCCCTGAGCACATCTGGGTGAAACCCTGGAAGCCTCCTTTGCTTGGGCATCTCCAAATCCCTCCCAAAATAAATAAATAATATATTTTTTATTTTCTTCGAGGGGTACATCCATCAGCACTTAATGCTTACTCCTGGCTCTTTGCTGAGTAGTCAGTCCTGGCAGAAGTCAAGGGATCACAAGGGGTGCCAGGAATAAACCTGGATTGGATATTTGCAAGGCAAGTGCCCTTCCCACTGTATAACTGTTATAGCTGGGAACAATTTTTTAAAGACTGTATTTTGACAATATTCCATAACTAGAAAAATTAAATATTAAATTTAAAAAGTTAAATGTAAAGTGCATATAATAAAACTTGTAAAAGAAACCCTAACAAAATGTATAGGCCAGGAAAGAAATGTAACAATCTGTTTGACCAACTTCAAGTTGGTCAAATGTTGGTTTTATGGATTAATGTTTACCTTCAAGTCTGGCACGTGTCAAATTTTTAATTTGTCTTTTAAAAGCAGCAAAACAAACAAACATCCTCCACTGAAGATCACATATTTATGAGAACATTTTGAGGTATGACAGAGGTCTATTTAAGATCTGCCTTTCTTTTAATCCCATTTCCTTTATGCTATTAAGACCTGCAATCCTAATCAATTTTAATTTTGTTTTTCACTGTCCCTCTAATTTTTCCTGGGGTTAGATTTCTGCCTCTGGAGGAACCTTGGGGCTTATTCACAGAGTAATAGTTTCTATCTTTAGTCTGAATGGAAAATCATTAAAAATGATCACACCTAGGGCCGGAGCAGTGGTGCAAGGGGTAAGGTATCTGCCTTGCCCGCACTAGCCTAGGACAGACTGTGGTTTGACCCCCGGGCATCTCATATGGTCTACCAAGCCAGAAGCAATTTCTAAGTGCATAGCCAAGAGTAACCCCTGAGCATCACTGGGTGTGGTCAAAAATCAGAAAAGAAAGTGATCACACTTATGTATGTGGAGTAGGTCAGGATTAACTAAAAAGTTAAAGCTTTAAACCTACTTGTATTAACCTCTTTTTACCCATCTCCAAAGCCTCACCCTCCAATTGGTCCAACATAAGCACCATGAGGGGAGATGTTAAAGTTTTTTTTCTTTCCTAATAGTGATTGAGGGATCAGAAGAGGTCTTACTTGAAGAGTTTGGATATATCCAGGGTGTTCAAAGGGCATGAACTTGCCCAGTGTCTAAATCTTTCTTTAGTAGGATGTTTTCAGGAAACCTGCCTTTATGCCCAATAGCTGTTTTAATATCATCTTTACAGGAAGAACATATCACGTCTGGCTGGTAATTCCATGTCCTCATTTGAGCAAGTTCTGAAATGCCATATACCAACTTTGCCTATAGCTCAAGGCCCTCAACTGCTCTCACATTTACCATGAAATGATAGGAGCTGATAAATAGTATCCAGCTCCTTCCGAAATCCTGCTCTTAGCTTTGCTTCCCTCTGAGCAGCTAAGAATTCTCACATTCCTCCATTTCCCTATAACATTACAGTCTAACTACATGCTGCAAAGTCTAGGGAACACATGATATTCCATGCCTTACTAAAACCTTTTCTTTGTGATGGGCAGACCTATGTCCCTTACCCCTGTCCACTGAGGCTTGTGGAAGCTCACAAAACTCTAAAATTCCTTTTTTATAGACTCCATATTTCACAGTTAGTCAAGTTCTTTCCTAGACCAGAAGGCCTTTGATGACTTTCTTCAAGTTCTTCCCAGCGAGCTGCCAGCTGATCTGAGAATATGATTTAAGTTCTGTCCTTTCAGCCTTCACTGTATTAAACTAATCCATGGGTTCTGTTGCTAATGGGAGCTTCTGGTCAGTTGCACCAACTAGCTGTTCATTGTGTTCCAATCTAATTGCCTCATGACTGATTAACAGACACATCATTATGGAATTTCCCCCTGCCACCCCCCCAAAAAAAAAACAAACAAAAAACCAATCAACCAGATTTTTGTAAAAACAGTATTGAGGAACCAGAGTGATAGTACAGTGGGTAGGATGCTTGCCTTGAATGTGCTGACCTGGGTTTGATCTCCAGCTTCCCATATAATCCCAAATCCTGCCAGGGATGATCCCTGAGCACAAAGCCAGAAGTAAGTCCTGAGTATTACCAGGTGTGGCCCAAAAGCCAAGCTAAACCAAACTAAACACAACAACCCAAAACCTCCAAGCCCCAAAACTAAACAAACAAAAAACCAAACAAAAATCCCAAACAAAAAGAAAATCTTGCAATGTAGTGTCTGTTGTGTATGTAAACATTTTATGGGATTATTATGTTACTGACCCTACCCTAATCAATAATCCCATAAAATGTTTACATACACAACAGTGTCTTCATTTGACATCAGTTTGTCTTAATCATGAGCATTTCACACTGGGTAGTCCTAATTGGTAGCCTGATTTTCTCTACTGTTCGTATCCTACATGCCTTGATAGTTATTCCCTAGAATCTCAAGATCCTTCAAATCCAGTTGAACTGGCTAATAAGAAAAGTAAAAATGATGAAAGAACATGCACTTCTTGCTCCCTCTGCCTGTGGTCACAGTACACCAAGTCACAGATCTATCCTTACCCTCATCCACCTTGAGTCTCCAAAGACATTTGTGCAGCTATGTTAAGGGGCTCCATTGTTCTCTTGCCTTGTGTTAGAATTGGTCAATGGGAAACCCCACAAGAAGACAAGAAATGTCTGAGAGTCACAACTGTACACCATCTATTCCTGTGTGTGTGACTGGTGGTGTCCTTCCAAGGACTAAAAGTTATAGCTCCTTTCTTGTGGGTCTTTTTAAGTAATTCCTGTTTGTATTTTAGAAGCCTTACTATTCTCATCTCAGGCATAGAGGAAGTAAGAAGGTAGGTCTTGTACATAAGATATTGTATTATTCCCCATGGTTTCCTTGTATTCCTGCTATCTTTGCAAAGATAGCTTGCTTCACCCTGCCCTTCCCTTTGTCATCCTGACTGTTATCCATTGCTATCCATTAGTTGTGGTGTCAAAGATTGGCAGAGTTGCAGGGAATTGCACTTAGCAATTAGCTCTCACATGCAGTATAGGCACTGTGCCACCATGCCATGTCTTTGAGTCCCACCATTGCCTTCTTTTTTCCCACTTTTAGAGAGAGAAAGACAGAGAGAAAGGAACAAGAGAAAGGCCACCAATGCCTTCTTAAAAACTCTTCTAATTATCCAATTTGAGTGTGCCATCTATTTACTATCCAATGGCTCTAGATACAGACCCAATTACATTCTATTAACAAGGATAAATTATATGCTCTGAGTTGCTTTTCAGCTGCTGATCTGCTATGATACAGAAATCCCAAGATCTGGATGATTGATTTATGTCCTAGATACAATGTATATTTGCTCAGTGAAAATCTACTATCAACCAAACTATCCTACTTAATTAAACTTCCCGAGTGTTTCCTCATCTTGGCACCTTCTGATTTCTACATCTGTCATATAACTGTATCTTTTGTTTTTCTTTGGGAATCCTACCTACTTTTCCAGGTCCAGTTCTACCACTAATCTATTCTGACAGTCATTGTTCACATGCAATTACTTCTTTTTCCCAGTGTGGATGTTTTGTTTTTATATGAATTTTTGGGTATTCTGACAATTTTATGGCTGGCAACTACTTTTAAGATACAATTTTGAAGCTATCAGAAATTTTAAAAGTAAGAATATTGGGGTATTATTGTAATGATCTCCTCCTGTGGGCCTCAACATACTATCCATGTTGTGGAATAGCATCCTAAGAGATCATTTTGACATACAAGGCACTAAATAACCTCAGGAGAAGCCTAACACAGAGCTATTATATATTTGCTCTTATTCCAAAGCAGCTTTTTTTTTTGTTTGTTTGGTTCCTTGGACCACACCCGGTAATGCCCAGGAGTTACTCCTGGCTATGTGCTCAGAAATTGCTCCTGGCTAGGGGGACCATATGGGACACTGGGAGATCAAACCTCGGTCCATCCTAGTCTAGTGCTGGCAAGGCAGACACCTTACTGCTCTGTGCCATGGCTCCAGGCCCTTCAAAGCAGCTTTTTAAATAAGGTCCCAGTGTGGTTCTCTGCTTTGACAGAGGATTTGGTTTTCTCTAAATGTGCTTGAAAAAGCAGAACAAAGAAAATATGTTTTATGGTTTCTTTCAAATTAGCCACGTTATTTATATGATTGGCAGTGAGGCACACTCTGTCACTAGAATGGAAAAGCATATTAAGCAAACATTTCTCATTAGCGGAAAAATACTATACTCTTAAGGTATTCCACAGTGGTAAATTATGCATACTTAATTGCCCTTAAAAGAGATAAGCCATCAACTGGAGATGAAATTTTTGATTTAGGGTAGAAAAGAATTATGAATGCTGCTATATTAGTCTCTTAGAAATATTGCAGTGTAGACTGAAGACATTCATCATGAATATGGCACAGTATAATATCCTTAATACTTTTCTTACACTCTAGGGAAGTAAGTTTTATGCTTGCATATTCAAATGAAAATAGTAATTATTTGACACAGTAGAAATTTAGATCCAGTATATAAGAAGAGATGATTTTCTAACCACGTAAAGCAACAAGCAACAAGAAAAACATTTATGTTTTTCATCTCTTACAATTCCTGGTAGAGATTTTGGGGTTATCAATTTTATTCTATTTTATTTTGGGCAAGTTTCTTACCTACTGTAGTATCTCTCTGGTCCCTGGAGTAGTCAGTTTGTTTGTTTGTTTGTCTTTTTGAGAAGCTACTACAACTGATGATGTTCAATGGTTCTACACTCAAAGATCACTCTGACAGATCTCGGGAGACCATGTGGGATACCAGAGAATAAACCTGGGTTAGCTGTGCACAAAACAAGAGTCTTGCCCACTGCTCCATATCACTGGCCCCTGGAGTTCTCAATTTTATTTTTTCTTTTATTTAAATATGATGATTACAAAGTTGTTCATGATGAGTTTTAGTTACACTGTACACCACCCTTCACCCATGAACATTTTCTGCTATAAGTATCCCTAGTTTCTCTCCCCACTCCCAACTGCCTCTGGGGCAGTCATTTAACTCTTCTTTCTCTCTTTCTCATCCTTTCTTTTCCTTGAGACATTGTGATTTGCCAAATTGTTAATGAAAAGATAGCATAGTTGAAAAGATAGATAGTTGAACTTTGTTCAACACCCAGATATTGTCCAGAGTGATCATTATCATAGTGTTCAAGCTCTACCCTAAGTGTACTGTTCCACTCTGTGTGGCAAGTTCCTACCATGTACTGGTCCTACAGGTCCTCATCTCTATTATCTCTGGATATTATCACTACACTATCTTTTATTTTCTTACATCCCATAAATGAGTTAGATTATTTTATATATATATATCTTCCTCTGACTCATTTCATTCAGCATAATAGTCTACATATCCATCCATGTATAAACAAATTTTATGTGGAATTCTTAATTTTAAAGGAAAAGTATAATGCTGGTGCTAAGCACAGTTTTGTTTTTTGTTTTTTTGTTTTTGTTTTTTTTGGTGAGGGGATAACAGTGGTTATAGCATATATTATGATTTTGTTAGTGGTCCCAGTGTCTTTTTTACCCTTCTTAGTTATTCATAACATCTTTCTTTACATGATTAAAATCATACAACTACAATCATATTTGTAATCAATAAAGATTTTTTAATAAAGATAAAACGTTATTAACATGGGGCCGACGAGGTGGCGCTAGAGGTATGGTGTCTGCCTTGCAAGCGCTAGCCAAGGAAGGACCGCGGTTCGATCCCTCGGCGTCCCATATGGTCCCCCCAAGCCAGGGGCAATTTCTGAGCACTTAGCCAGGAGTAACCCTGAGCATCAAACAGGTGTGCCCCCCCCAAAAAAATAAATTAAAAAAACATTATTAACACATCTGGAGAATATTTTGGTTGTCAAATCTGGGGGCAATATCAAATGATATCTACTGGGGGAAGGTCAAGGATGCTGCTAAACTTCCTATAGTTCCTGTTATAGATACCCAACCTCAAATATCAGTAGTGCCATGATTGTATAGACTGAAATTTATATAGACTGAAGACATTGTGTTAGAGATTAATAGGGACTTTTGTTAGGAATTATGTTTGATTCACTCACAGGACAAATTTCTATTAAGAAAAGAAAATCAAGTGTTCAACTCTCAGCAAGCACCTACAACAGGAAGGGATCTGTGTTTTGATCACATTTGGAAGCTGTTTATTGAAGTGAACAGAAAAACTAAGATAGAAATCTGGCCTCGGAAGACTTTGCAGAGAAAATAAATTGCCTTTCTACTGTTAGGAAAGAAAAAAAAACTTTGCATAAGCCACAATTATTTATTCTGGTGCCTGTTTTTTTTATTTTTATATAAATGAGCCTACCTTCCAAGCACTCATATCATATGAATTACTAATCAAATGATTTTTTACTGGAAGAGATGCAGATTCAAAATAACTTAATTTTAAACATTAAATTATAGGGCTAGAGAGATACTATAACAGGTATGGCATTGGCCTTGCATGTGGCCCACTTGAATTTAATCCCCAGCATAAAACATGGCCCCACAAACCCCACCAGGAGTTATTCTTGAGTGCAGAGGATAGTAGTAAGGTTTGAGTATCACCAATGACACCAAACCAAACCAAAATTAAATTATAGTCTAAACAAGTCTTAACTATAGATAAATTCAAATGCAGTTTTATATCTGCTCTTTACAAAATATTGTTTTCAGTTTTGGGGCCATACCTGGTGGTGCTCAGAGGTTACTACTACTTCCTGTGTTCAGAAATCACTCATAGCAGGCTTGGGGGTCCATATGAGATGAGAGGATGGAATCCACGTTGTCTGTTCACGGCAAATGCCCTACCTGCTGTACTATTGCCCTGGTCCCAATTCATAGCATACTTCTGTCAAATATTTGGTGTGTATCCTTTTAACTTTTTCTCTTTATATACATATTTTAAAATTAAGATGGGATATTACTATTTGTACTCTACTATGGCTGCTTTCCCAGAAAATATCTTCTCATATCCAATTTAGATTCTCATTTTTTAAATTATTTTTTCTTTTAGTTCTGGGACTATATCTGGCAGTGCTCAGGGATTATTTCCAGCTCTGATTTCTCAGGGATTACTTCTAATGGACTTGGTGGGCCATATCTGGTGTTGGGCATCAAACAGAGGTCTGATGTATGCAAGGTCAGTGCCTTCCCCCACTGTATTCTTTGCATATGATATAATCATTTTAAGTACTTTTCTGCCCTGAAGACTGGTCTCCTATGGAGATGAGTCATCCTGCCCATAGACAGTGGAACTAGCAGATTTCTGCCGTGTGTCAGAAGCATGGCAGACATCTTGGGCTTTTCTCTGCTTTGCTTTGGCCTGGGATCTTGACCCTTTTTTGGCATCCTCCCTGAGGGCTCATCTTCTTCAGAGGTGAGCAGTCCTGCCCGCAAAGGGTGGAACCAGAGGAGCATGGCCGCTCTGCTTCACTTTGCGGCCACTTGCATCATCTAGCCAATAAATATACACATAGAAAAATCCACAATACATGCGTGACAATGGGGTAACAATGTAGGCCAAGACCAGGCATAGAGAATGAAGATGGCAACTCTGATGTCCCGAAAACAGCCAACCACCTAGTTAGTCTCTCAGATATGGAGTTTAGAGAATACATATGGAGGATGTTCACAGAACTCAAAGAAAGCATAGATCAAGTTGAATGGAACACTAATAAGAATCAAGAGAATATGAAGATAGAAATCAGAAAACTCCAGACTGAAATAACAGGTCTGAAAAACTCAGTAGACAAATTGAAAACCTCAATGGAATGTCTCTCCAACAGGGTAACAACAGCTGAGGATAGAATCTGTGAGCTGGAAGATGAGATGCATAACAATTCCACACAGCAAAAGAGATTAGAAAAAAGCCTTAAAGCAAATGATCAGACAATGGAAAATTACTCAAAGAATGTGAACAGAGGAAAATAGAAGTCTTTAATAAGCTCAACAGAAAAAGCATAAGAATCATTGGAGTCCCAGAGACCCAGGAAGAAAATCCCCAGAAAGAATCAACAGTAAGGATATCATTACAGAGAAAATCCCAGAGCTAAAGACTGCATGCAACCAAATCCTGCATGCACGAAGAGTACCAGCTAGAAGAGACCCAAGGAAAAGCACCCCAAGACACATTCTAGTCACAATGACAAATCCCACAGATAGGGAATACTGAAAGCAGCAAGATCAAAAAGAGAAATTACATTCAAAGGAGCATCCTTAAGATTTACAACAGACCTGTCACAAGAAACCCACAGGCCAGAAGGCAATGGTGGAATATGGTCACAAAACTCAATGAAATAAATGCTTCGCCTAGAATAGTGCACCTAGCAAGACTCACTTTCAGGTTTGAAGAAAGTATACATAACTTCATGGATAAACAACACCTCAGAAACTTTGCAGACTCAAAACCAGACTTAAAAGAAAAACTGAAAGGTTTTTAAGACTTTTTTAAAGACTTTTTAAGACTTTAAGACAAGACAGACCAACAGACACACCAAACTCTACACAAAGATGGCACTAAATCCCAATCTCAATGGACTAAATGCACCAGGTTAATAGACACAGAGTGGTTAAATGGATCAAAACGCTGAAACCAACCTTCTGCTGCCTACAAGAAACACACCTGAATAGTCAGAACAAACAGACTCAAAATCAAAGGCTGGAGGAAAAACATCCAAGCAAACAACAGACTTTAGACTCAGAAAAGTTGTAAGGGACAAAGGTGAACATTTTGTACTAATCATAGGATATGTGCAACAGGAAGAAATCACACTCCTAAACATATACACACCCAATGAGGAACCAGCAAAGTATTTAACACAATTGTCGACAAATCTGAAAGAATACATCAATAACAATACAATAATTATGGGAGACCTCAACATTGCCCTATCACCCCTTGATAGGTCAACCAGACTGAAACCCAACAAAAATATACTAGCTCTAAGAAGAGAAATGGAAGAAAATGGACTAGTGTATACACACACAGATATTTTATATATATATATATATATATATATATATATATATATATATATATATATATATATATATATATATATATATATATGGCACTCCATCCCCAGAAACTTGGATACACATTCTTCTCCAATGGACATGGATCATTCTCCAGGATAGAATACTGCTAGCCCATAAAACATATCTCCATTAAATCAAGGGGATAGAAATTGTGCAGACTACCTTTGCTGATCACAAGGCACTGAAATTAGATGCGAACTACAAAGGGACACAGAAGAAAAACTTTAACACCTGGAAATTAAACAGCTTACTACTGAACAACCAATGGGTCAGAGATTAAATCAAAGAGGAAATCAAAACATTCTTGGAAACAAATAACAATAAAGACACAAATTATCAGAATTTATGGGACACAGCAAAAGTGGTACTGAGAGGAAAATTTATAGTTTTGCAAGCACACATCAGTAAGGAAGAAGGGGCCTACATGAATAGCTTAGTTACATAGCTTATAAAATTAGAAAATGATCAGCAATTGGAACCAAAAATAGGTAGGCAGAAGGAAATAATAAAGCATAGAGCAGTAATCAATGTAGTGGAAATCCAGAAAACAATCTGAAAGATCAATGAAAGCAAAAGTTGGTTCTTTGAAAAAAATAAACAAGATTGATAAACCACTGGAAAAAAACTCACAAAAAAATCGGGAGAGAAACTTAATAAACTGTATTAGAAATGAAAAGGGGGAGATCACTACAGATATTGCAGAGATTCAAAGGATCATCAGAGACTACTTTGAGAAACTCTAAGTACTTTCCTATTGCTAGCCATTAGCATTCTGGTTTTCTCTAGTAGCAAAGAATGCTGTAAAGAATGTCTTTATTCATATAGTGCAACATACTTTTTTTGTGATTTTTTTTTTTTTTAGTCAGACCCTGTAATGCTTATTTACATGGCTCTGTGCTCAGGCATCACTCCTGGAGGTGGTTGAGAGAACATGTGATGCCAGGGATCAAACCAGGTTAGCCATGTGTAAGTCAAGTGCCTTATCCTGTACTATTTCCCTGGCCCCCTTTTCTTGTAATTTGGTTTTGATTTATAGAAAAATTTGCTCGGTTAAAGAATATTCACATTTTGGTGGTGGTGGTGGGTTTGGGCCAAACCCAGCAGTGCTTAGGAGTTACTCCTGGTTCTGCTCAGAAATCACCCCTGGCAGGCTTGGGGGACAAATGGGATGCTGGGGATCGAACTAGGGTCTGTTGTAGGTCGGCCATATGCAAGGCAAATGACGTACCACTGTGCTATCTCTCTGGCCCAAGAATATTCACATTTATATTTTGGTATGTACTACCAAAATGCATCATAATTTTTCATCAATTGATACACTTGTTAATAGGAAGGGTTGGAACCTTTCTTTGTCAATGGCCATTTGTATATTTATAACATCAGTCTCAGGCCATAACCTGAGATTGGCAGTTGGGCTTTGATCAAGAGGAAGGAGAAGTTCAAGTGTGTCCTGCTATGTGTTAGGGTCAGACTACATGATTTGCTGGCCTTAACTGGCCCCTAGGCTAAACATTTGCTACACCAGAATAAAGCAATGCTATGACCACTGATATTATGAATATTGTTAATATGTCTCATAGTTTATTTAGTCCTCATTATCTTGATTATTAATTATGAACATACTCTTCATGTGTTCATAGTATTATTGGCCTTCATATATTTTATTCTTATGGTGACACACTTATAACTATATTCAATTACATTATTCCAATTAAAATCATACTGCATTTTAAAAATAATCCCATGGAAGCTCTAAAGTAGTTAAGACTTTTTTCTTGTTTTTATATGCATATTTATATTTTTCAGTTTTGAGCCACATTTGGCAATGTTCAGGAGTTACCCCTGGCTCTGCTCTGAGAAATATCTCTTGGAGGGCTCAGGAGACCAAATGGGATGCTGGGAATCAAATATGTGTCTGTACTAGGTCGTTGGCATGCAAGGCAAATGCCCTACTGCTGTGCTATCATTCCAGTCTAGCAGTCAAGATTTTATGCCTGTTCTTCAGTATTTTTATTTTTTTTCATTTCTTTTTTTTTAACTTTTTTCTTTATTTAAACATCTTGATTACATATATGATTGTGATTAGGTTTCAGTCATGTAAAGAACACCCCCTTCATCAGTGCAACATTCCCACCACCAATGTCCCAAATCTCCCTCCATTCCACTCCACCCCCACCTGTACTCTAGACAGTCTTTCCAGTTCCCTCATTCATTCACATGATTATGGTAGTTCTCTGTGTAGTTATTTCTATAACTGCACTCACCACTCTTTGTGGTGAGCTTCATGAAGTGAGCTGGAAGTTCCAGCCCTCCTCTCATTGTCTCTGAGGATTGTTGCAAAAATGACTTTTATTTTTCTTAAAACCCATAGATGAGTGAGACTATTCTGCGTCTCTTTCTCTCTTTCCCTCTGACTTATTTCACTCAGCATGATAGATTCCATGTACATCCATGTATAGGAAAATTTCATGACTTCATCTCTCCTGATGGCTGCTGTATTTTTATTTTTGACACAAAAATTCTCACGAGGGGGAAAATATCTTATCATCTGATATGTTTATTTTCTTTTGTTTTGTTTCTATACCACAAATTAATGAGATCATTGGTATTTCACATTTTTTCTCTGACACTTAGCATGACACTTTCCAGTTCGATCTAAATCACAGTGAACTGCTAATGCCATCTTTTCTTACAGTTGCATAATATCCTTATTGTGTAAATGTACTATCACTTTTTTATCCATTCATCTGTTTTTGGACATTGGGTCATTTCCATATACTAGCTATTGTATTAAGCATTGCAATGAACACAGGTTGTATATATCTTTTTAAATTAATGTTTATGTGTTGAAAGGATATACCAGGAAATGAAATTGCTGTGTCATATGGAAGTTCTATTTTTACTTCTTTGAAAAATAATCCTATTTTTCATAAAGATTGAACCAGACAACAGTCCCACAAACAGTGAAAGAGTATTCCTTTTATCACAGACCTAACAGTACTAGTTTCCAGACACTTCAATAAATGCCATTCTCACTCTTGAGATGAAATCTCAATGTTGGGTGTGACAAACAACTGAAAGAAACCCTCCATACCTTATATTTTCTAATACAACTGTATAGTCTTATCCTCCCTTCAACTTTGAGGTTATTAACCTTTAACACAACTCTATGCCTCCAGATTTCTATTTCCTCTCTGTTACACACGCATCTGCACACACACTCTCATAGGCACACTCTCACATACAAACACACTGTGTGTTGCTATTTTAGGATATGAGAAGAGATAAATACAATTCATTCAAATTCTGCAGGAATACTAAATATTCTGGAAACCCCGGTTGCATATAAGATCATGCTATTGTATCTTTTGTCACCTAATCCAAGATTTTAAATCTTCTCTTTTATTCTACTAACTTGCGGCTTAAGTTTTAAAAAGAATACATTTAGTTCAGCAGGGATGGAACTCAGCTCCTCACAGTGCTCTGATTTGCTGCGGGACCCAGTGGCCATTAATAAGTGTAGTTAATTTGGAGAGAACTTCTTTGGCTTCATAAAAAAGGAGGGAGGACTTACTGATATCCACTTACCCATATACATAAAAGATAACACAAAATTTTTTATTAGGAAAAAGATCACTGGGTCTCCTCCTCATCCCCAATTTATGCCTTGATTTTCATTAGTGACTTGATCTTTTTATATATCCCAGTTTTTTTTATCTGAAGAAATGGATATAATGAGGAAATAATAGATGACATAGGCAGTAGCCTCAAAGAAATAAAAATAGCTTTGCTTCTCTTTTCAAATCTCTCAGTTTAATTTTTTTCTCTCTGAGTTTAATTTCAAAACAAACTCTCTAACTGGGTGAGAGAAAATTATATATATATATATACACAAAAATTATATATGTGATATAACATATATCACATACCACATATATTAAAGGAACAAAAACATTACTAAAATAGAAACATAAAGCACAGGGATTCAACATTGATAAAGTAGAAAAGATAAAGCACTGTGACTTTTAAATGAGACAAAAATAAAATATAAAGGGCCAGAGTGATAGCATAGCAGTAGGGCATTTGCCTTGCACACGGCTGATCCAGGACAAACTTGGATTCGATCCCTGGCATCCCATATGGTCCCGAAAGCCAGGAGCGATTTCTGAGCACATAGCTAGGAGTAACCCCTGAGTGTCACTGGGTGTGACTCAAAAATTATATAAAACAATTTTACTAATTGGAAATAGTGATTTCCACTTTGGAAGAGGGTTGGGTCCACCCCTGGTAGTGATTAGGGATATTCCTGGCTCTGTGCTTGGGGTCACTTCTGGTGGTACAAAGGGGATCAATCATAGCTATCCTGGGAATAAAACTGGCATCATATCCATGCAAGTCAAGAGCATTAATCACTGTTCTATCTCTCTGAACCAAATACAGTGATTTCTTATAGACAGGAAAAGTGTAGCATCATATGTTGTTTAGTGTACTAATATTTGATCACTATTCTACATAAAGATCTAAATTCACCTTACAAACCAGACTCAGAGGACTAAGAAATGGGAAATGTGAAAAGGATTAAAAAAGTCTTCTTTCAATGATAGAACAAGTCATCTTGTTCTGCCTCATATTTTAATGTCTTCCTACAAATTGAGAAAAGAAAAACAAAAGTAGATGGGACCCAGGGGCAAAGTGATATTAGGAGCATTGATGGAAATCAAAAATGGACAGACCTAAATACCCAAACCAAAGTCAATGATAATAGAGTCAAGGGACCCAAACTATAACAAGCTATACATAAAAATGGACCTGTTACACTAGCAGTCCGGGGGGGCTATGGATGGATGTATGGGATGCATACAGGGAAGTATGGTGCAGAGATATCAACACTGGTAGTGAGAAAGTCCCTAATTCACTGTCACTATGTGCCAGATATACAACTGTGTAAGATTTGTAATTCATATTGGTTTCAATTAAAAAAAAAGTCTTCTTTCTCCTTAAATTCCACTATAAATTCTTTTTGCCTATCCCTCAAAAAATAAAAGAAGAGCAAGTATTTCACAATATTTTAAGTGCTAAAATATTAATTGTAAATATTCCTTTTACCTGTCATATTTCCAGCCATATATCTGGAAATTCAGAGAAAAATAATGCCCAGAGAGTTTTTAAACAAAAAGATCTATAATGTTATTTGGGAGCCATACTAAACATTCACTTCTGGCAGTGCTCAGGGGACTATATGGGAAGCCATGGATTGAGCACGGGTTGGTTGGCTGCATAAAAGGCAAGTGTCTTATCCACTGTTCTATCCCTCTGGCCCAAGATCTGTGATACTAGTACTGAGGGATGCTGGGTTATTTTTATCTCCTTACAGTCCTTAACAATGAAGACATTTAAGCTGTAACCATACTTACAATCCAGTTGCCATGTTCGAACTGGGCCAGCTCCATAGACACACTCTTTTCTTAAATGAGATGTAAACTAAGCCATGAAAGATTATGGCTACACTGGTACACACAGCAGAAAGCTGGCCATCTCAGGAGGAGATGGTGGGCAAATACCTCCCTTGCCAAAGCCATGCTTGCTGCCTCCATTATTCAGATCCAAATCACCATTTCCCCAATGGCCCTGTCTCATCTATGACCCACTACAATTCCCTTTGGAGACACCTATCTGACCACACTTCAAGTATGCCAGTTTAAGGGCTGATATCACCAGAGCTTTTTGGAGCAAGTGCAATCATCTCCCCCCCCCCCCCCCGAGCCTCTGAGGCCTGGCAGCTGAGCACATGCCCCTAAAAGTCATGTTTTGAATTTCTGGACAACTTCATTTGTTTGATGTTGTCATCCCTAAAGTAACACCCCAATTTAAAAGAATGGACAGCTAACAAGAGCTTAATAAAACCTTTGCCTTTGTATTAGTGACTTCATTAGAGATATAATAATTTTCACAAATGTACTTGGGTACATTTATTTTTACTTATCTGGAAACAAATGTATTATGATCAACTATGTCAACTATGTGATGAATTTTCTTTAAATCAATAAAGTAAGGATGATGGTATAGGATATATTCTGGGTTCATTGGTGGAAGGAGGTTGACACTGGTGGTGTCAATGGCCCTGATTCACTATATATCTGAAATTCAACTATGAAGGACTTTGTAGATCACAATCATTTCAATACAATCAAAAAATCAATAAATTAAAAAATGAAGAGGTTCACTGGCAGAATGAAGCATTCATTTTCTGATGATAATTAAAAATTTATTTAGGTATTCCCAATATATAGAAATATTTGTTTTGTGTTATTTGTAATCATTTTGCAATCAGTTCTTTTGTAAGATACATGTATAGCACTTATATGTTCATATAATTTAACTGTCTAACATTTTACTCTAGTTGTATTAAGAACTTACTAAGTACTAACTTACTTTTATAGTCAAATACTTTTCACAATTCTATGATCTCTATTACAGAAATAATTCAGAAAGAATGCATACATGAAACATAACTTCTAAGTCATTTTTCACAAAAGACTATATACTAAAAGCATACTCTAAAAATCACTAATGCACCACAGAGTAAATAACATATTTTCTATTATCCTCTCCATAAGGTGTCTAAATTAGAGGGTATATTTAAATATATATATTTTCCCACTTGAATTAAGCATTCTTTTCCCACATAACTTCTGTATTTAAAAATCTAAGATTTCACAGCACTCAGACTGTATTTTCCTCCTGCACATATTCTTCTGACAATGTAGGCCTCAGAATCCCATTTTAGAATCCTGTAAACTAAAACGAAAGAGCAGCCATGTTCAGCATTCAGATCTCTTCCCTCTGCCAGCAATTTTCCCACAAATGTCTGATGACTTTTTTTCTGGCTCTTGTAGAGCCTTTTCTCAAGGCCTCTTCACTCAACAATTAATGATTTCCTGGTTCCAGAAGCTGGAGGAGTCCCAGTGCCAGGATCTTGAAGTTGGATATGCTATCGAAACCTACCTAGGTTCCTGGTTGTACACTGCAATGGAAGAGTCCTTGGCTTAGAGGGCTGACACCCCAGAGATAAAAAATGTGATGGCCTTGGCTTAGAAGGCTGACAACCCAGAGGTAAAAAATGTGATGGGCAGGCAAGGGTCAGACTACACCAGCCATCTCAAGAAGCTCAAATATGATCCTGCTTAGCTAAAGACTTACCAGCTTTCATGTGCTGGAAAAGTTCCTCAGAATTTTTCTGTGAGAGTACCTTATTATACTGGTTTCCTTTCTCCTGTCACTTTAGAGCTGAATGCTAGGGTTGCAGTATCAATGATGAGTCCAGAGAAAATTAAAAGCAGTGAGAGGAGGCCTCTAGCTATGCCATCGACAGGATTTTGAGCAAAGACCATAAAAGAAAAAAAAAATAAAAAAATAAAAAACACGCGGGCCCGGAGAGATAGCACAGCGGCGTTTGCCTTGCAAGCAGCCAATCCAGGACCAAAGGTGGTTGGTTCGAATCCCGGTGTCCCATATGGTCCCCCGTGCCTGCCAGGAGTTATTTCTGAACAGACTGCCAGGAGTAACCCCTGAGCATCGCCAGGTGTGGCCCAAAAACCAAAAAAAAAAAAAGAAAAAAAGAAAAAAAAAAAAGAAAAGAACATGCATTCACAGACTATGGCTGCTTGCCTCACTCCACAAGGTCCACCATATTTGACTTGTAAAAATGCATGAGGCATTAGGACTGGAGGATGATGGTACAGATTAAGCATTTGCTTTGCTGTGGTCAACTCTGGCTGGAACCCCTGTACCCATATGGTTTCCTGAGCAATGTCAGGAGTGATCATTGAACACAGAGCCAGGAGTAAGCACTGAGTACTACAGAGTATGGCCCCCACATTCCCTCTCTTCCCTTATCCCCAAAAGAAAATTCTTTTAATTAAATTTTAGGTTTTGGGCCATACCTAGAGGTGTTCAGGGGTTACTTCTGACTCTGTATTCAAGAGTCCACTGGGGGGACGGATCTGCTGAATGGGATGCTGGGGGATCTAATTTGTATCAGCCATGCATGCAAGGCAAATGCCCTTCCTGCTGTATTATTGCCCTGACCTCTACCAAAGAGAAATTTAAAAAAATATAACAGACATTTGGGATTAGCATTAGATGATAAATTTGAGATTTGAGCCTCTTCTGCTATGAGGGAGCTAAGGTACTGAGAAAATTATATCTTTATAGCTCTGGGTCTAAGTAGTCTCCTTTACTAAGGCATTTCTTTTTTTTTTTTTTTTTTTTTTTTTTTTTTTTTTTTTTATCTTTATTTAAACACCGTGATTACAAACATGATTATAGTTGTATGATTACAGTCATGTAAAGAGCACCCCCCCTTCACCGGTGTAACATTCCCACCACCAATTTCCCAGATCTCCCTCCTCCCCACCCCCCTACACCTGTACTCGAGACAGGCTTTCTACTTCCCTCATTCATTCACATTTTATGATAGTTTTCAGTGTAGTCATCTCTGCAACTGCACTCATCACTCTATGTGATGAGCTGCATGTCCTGAGCTGCACCTACCAGCCCTCATCTCTCTTGTCTCTGAGATATTGTTAAAAATGTCCTTCATTTTTCTTAAAGCCCATAGATGAGTGAAACCATTCTGCGTCTTTCTCTCTCCCTCTGACTTACTTCACTCAGCATAATAGATTCCATGTACATCCATGTATTGGAAAATTTCATGACTTCATCTCTCCTGATGGCTGCATAGTATTCCATTGTGTATATGTACCACAGTTTCTTCAGCCACTCATCTGTTGAAGGGCATCTTGGTTGTTTCCAGAGTCTGGCTATTGTAAATAGCGCTGCAATGAATATAGGAGTAAGGAAGGGTTTTTTGTATTGTATTTTTGTGCTTCTTGGGTATATTCCTAGGAGTGGTATAGCTGGATCGTATGGAAGCTCAATTTCCAGTTTGTGAAGGAATCTCCATATCGCTTTCCATAAAGGTTGTACTAGACGGCATTCCCACCAGCAGTGAAAAAGAGTTCCTTTCTCTCCACATCCCCGCCAGCACTGCTTGTTTTCCTTTTTTGTGATGTGTGCCAATCTCAGTGGCGTGAGGTGGTACCTCATAGTAGTTTTGATTTGCATCTCCCTGACGATTAGTGATGTTGAACATCTTTTCATGTGCCTTTTGGCCATTTGCCTTTCTTCTTTTTCAAAGTGTCTGTTCATTTCTTCTCCCCATTTTTTGATGGGGTTAGTTGTTTTTTTCTTGTATAGTTCTGTCAGTACCTTGTAAATTTTGGATATTAGCCCTTTATCTGATGTGTATTGGGTGAATAATTTCTCCCACTCAGTGGGTGGCCTTTGTATTCTGGGCACTATTTCCTTTGAGATGCAGAAGCTTTTCAGCTTAATATAGTCCCATCTGTTTATCTCTGCTTCCACTTGCTTGGAAAGTGCTGTCTCCTCCTTAAAGATGCCTTTAGTCTCAATGTCCTGGAGTGTTTCACCTACATGTTGTTCTATATACCTTATAGTTTCAGTTCTGATATCAAGGTCTTTAATCCATTTGGATTTTACCTTTGTATATGGTGTTAGCTGGGGGTCTGAGTTCGCTTTTTTGCAAGTGGTTAACCAGTTGTGCCAACACCACTTGTTGAATAGGCTTTCCCTGCTCCATTTAGGATTTTTTGCTCCTTTATCAAAAACAAGGTGGTTATATGTCTGAGGAACCTTCTCTGAGTACTCAAGCCTATTCCACTGATCTGAGGGTCTGTTTTTATTCCAATACCATGCTGTTTTTATAACTGTTGCTTTGTAATACAACTTAAAATTGGGGAAAGTAATGCCTCCCATATTCCTTTTCCCAAGGAGTGCTTTAGCTATTCGAGGTTGTTTGTTGTTCCAGATGAATTTCAGAAGTATTTGATCCACTTCTTTGAAAAATGTCATGGGTATCTTTAGAGGAATCGCGTTAAATCTGTACAATGCTTTTGGAAGTATTGCCATTTTAATGATGTTGATCCTGCCAATCCATGAGCATGGTATGTGTTTCCATTTCCGCGTGTCCTCTCTTATTTCTTGGAGCAGTGTTTTGTAGTTTTCTTTGTATAGATCCTTCACATCTTTAGTCAGGTTGACTCCAAGATATTTGAGTTTGTGTGGAACTAATGTGAATGGGATTGTTCTCTTAATGTCCATTTCTTCCCTATCATTATTCGTGTATAAAAAGGCCATTGATTTTTGTGTGTTAATTTTGTATCCTGCCACTTTGCTATACCAATCTATTATTTCTAGAAGCTTTTTGGTAGAGTCTTTAGGGTTTTCTAAGTAGAGTATCATGTCATCTGCAAACAGTGAGAGCTTGACTTCTTCCTTTCCTATCTGAATTCCCTTGATATCTTTTTCTTGCCTAATCGCTATAGCAAGTACTTCCAGTGCTATGTTGAATAGGAGTGGTGAGAGAGGACAGCCTTGTCTTGTACCAGAATTTAGAGGAAAGGATTTTAGTTTTTCTCCATTGAGGATAATATTTGCCACTGGCTTCTGGTAGATGGCTTTGACTATATTGAGAAAGGTTCCTTTTATTCCTATCTTGCTGAGAGTTTTAATCAAGAATGGGTGTTGAACCTTATCAAATGCTTTTTCTGCATCTATTGATATGACCATGTGATTTTTATTTTTGTTGTTGTTTATGTTGTGTATTATATTAATAGATTTACGGATGTTAAACCATCCTTGCATTCCTGGGATGAAACCTACTTGATCAAAGTGAATGATCTTCTTGATGAGGCACTGGATCCTGTTCGCCAGGATTTTGTTGAGGATCTTTGCATCTGTGTTCATCAGGGATATTGGTCTGTAATTTTCTTTTTTGGCAGCATCTCTATCAGGTTTTGGTATTAAGGTGATGTTGGCTTCATAAAAGCTATTTGGAAGTATTCCTGTTTTTTCGATTTCATAAAAGAGCCTGGCCAGAATTGGTAGTAGTTCCTCTTGAAAGGTTTGAAAGAATTCATTCGTGAATCCATCAGGGCCTGGGCTTTTGTTTTTGGGTAAATTTTTGATTACAGTTTTAATTTCCTCAATAGTTATGGGGGTGTTTAGATATGCTACCTCTTCTTTATTCAACCGTGGAAGGTTATATGAGTTCAGAAATTTATCCATTTCTTCCAGGTTCTCATATTTAGTGGCATAGAGTTTCTCAAAGTATTCTCTGAATACCCTTTGAATCTCTGCAGTATCTGTAGTGATCTCCCCCTTCTCATTTCTAATACGCGTTATCAAGTTTCTCTCTTTCTTTTGCTTTGTGAGTTTTGCCAATGGTCTATCAATCTTGTTTATTTTTTCAAAGAACCAACTTCTGCTTTCGTTGATCTTTCGGATTGTTTTTTGGGTTTCCACTTCGTTGATTTCTGCTCTCAGCTTTGTTATTTCCTTCTGTCTCCCTATTTTTGGGTCCTTTTGTTGAGCACTTTCTAGTTCTATTAGCTGTGTCATTAAGCTACTCAGGTAAGCTCCTTCTTCCTTCCTGATGTGTGCTTGCAAAGCTATAAATTTTCCTCTCAGTACTGCTTTTGCTGTGTCCCATAAGTTCTGATAGTTTGTGTCTTTATTGTCATTTGTTTCCAGGAACCTTTTGATTTCCTCCTTGATTTCATCTCGGACCCACTGGTTATTGAGTATGAGGCTGTTTAACTTCCAGGTGTTAAATTTTTTCTTCTGTGTCCCTTTGCAGTTCACATCTAACTTCAGAGCCTTGTGGTCAGCAAAGGCAGCCTGCAAAATGTCTATCTTTTTTATTTTATGGAGGTATGTTTTATGTGCCAGCACATGATCTATCCTGGAGAATGATCCATGTACATTGGAAAAGAATGTGTATCCAGGTTTCTGAGGATAGAGTGCCCTATATATATCTACTAGGCCTCTTTCATCCATTTCTTTTTGCAGGTCTAGTATATTTTTGTTGGGTTTCCATTTGGTTGACCTATCAAGTGTTGACAAGCCTGTGTTGAGGTCTCCCACAATTATTGTGTTATTATTGATATCCTTCTTCAGATTTGTCAACAATTGTATTAAATACTTTGCTGGACCCTCATTCGGTGCGTATATGTTTAGGAGAGTGATTTCTTCTTGCTGTACAAATCCCTTGATTAGTACATAATATCCATCTTTGTCCCTTACAATTTTTCTGAGTATAAAGTTTGTGTCATCTGATATTAGTATGGCCACCCCCGCTTTTTTAAGGGTGTTGTTTGCTTGAATGATTTTCCTCCAGCCTTTGATTTTGAGTCTATGTTTATTCTGACTATTCAGGTGTGTTTCTTGTAGACAGCAGAAGGTTGGCTTCAGTTTTTTGATCCATTTCGCCACTCTGTGCCTCTTAACTGGTGCATTTAGTCCATTGACATTGAGAGAAATAATTGTCATGGGATTTATTGCCATCTTTGTGTAGAAGTTTGGTGTGTTTTTTGTTCTGTCTTGTTTTTAGAGTAGATCTTTCAGTTTTTCTTTTAAGGCTGGTTTTGAGTCTGCAAAGATTTTGAGCTGTTGTTTATCTGTGAAGCCGTGTATACATCCGTCAAACCTGAAACTTAGTTTTGCTGGGTGCAATATTCTTGGCGAAGCATTTATTTCATTGAGTTTTGCCACTACGTCCCACCACTGCCTTCTGGCCTTGAGTGTTTCTGGTGACAGGTCTGCTGTAAATTTCAAGGATGCTCCGTGGAATGTAATTTCCCTTTTCGATCTTGCTGCTTGCAGTATTCTATCTCTATCGGTGGGTTTCATCATGGTGACTAGGATGTGTCTTGGGGTGTTTCTACTGGGGTCTTTTTTAGCTGGTACTCTTCGGGCATGCAGGATTTGGTCACATGTTTTCTTTAGCTCTGGTAGTTTCTCTGTGATGATGTTCTTAACCATTGATTCTTCCTGAAGATTTTCTTCTTGGGTCTCTGGAACTCCAATGATTCTGAAGTTGTTTCTGTTGAGCTTATCAAAGACTTCTATTTTCATCTTCTCATATTCTTTGAGTAAATTTTCCATTGTCTGATCATTTGATTTGAGGTTTTTTTCTAATCTCTTCTGCTGTGTAAAGTTGTTATGCATCTCATCTTCTAAAGCACTAATTCTATCCTCAGCTGCTGTTAACCTGTTGGAAAACTCATCCATTATGTTCTTCAATTCGTCTATTGAGTTTTTCAGACCTGTTATCTGATCTGATATTTCAGTTTGGAGTTTTCTGATTTCTGTCTTCATATTCTCTTGATTTTTATTAGTGCTCTGATTTATACTTTCTTTGATATCTGATAGCAACCTCCATATTTCGTCTCTAAACTCCATTTCTGAAAGACTGCTTAGGTAGTTGGTCGTTGTTGGGTCATCAGAGTTTCCATCTTCATTCTCTATGGTTGAAGTTGGTCTGCGTAGTCTCCCCATTGTCTCGCTTACGCTGTGGGTTTTTCTACGTGTTGTGGTGGTACTCATTGGCGAGGTGGAGTGCGCGGCCGCGAAGCGCAGCGGAGCGGCCGCGCTCCGGCCCCCAAACACTCACCTCAGCCGAGGCAAGCCGTCAGGGGATGCCTGGGGAGGCCCCCAAGTGTCTGCCAAGCAAAGAAACCAGCACAATCCACAACTCCAACAGAAAACTCACAGCCCCAGCGAGACACGCCTCAGCCGAGGCAAGCCGTCAGGGGATGCCTGGGGAGGCCCCCAAGTGTCTGCCAAGCAAAGAAACCAGCACAATCCACAACTCCAACAGAAAACTCACAGCCCCAGCGAGACACGCCTCAGCCGAGGCAAGCCGTCAGGGGATGCCTGGGGAGGCCCCCAAGTGTCTGCCAAGCAAAGAAACCAGCACAATCCACAACTCCAACAGAAAACTCACAGCCCCAGCGAGACACGCCTCAGCCGAGGCAAGCCGTCAGGGGATGCCTGGGGAGGCCCCCAAGTGTCTGCCAAGCAAAGAAACCAGCACAATCCACAACTCCAACAGAAAACTCACAGCCCCAGCGAGACACGCCTCAGCCGAGGCAAGCCGTCAGGGGATGCCTGGGGAGGCCCCCAAGTGTCTGCCAAGCAAAGAAACCAGCACAATCCACAACTCCAACAGAAAACTCACAGCCCCAGCGAGACACGCCTCAGCCGAGGCAAGCCGTCAGGGGATGCCTGGGGAGGCCCCCAAGTGTCTGCCAAGCAAAGAAAACCCTACTAAGGCATTTCACTAAATGACTGCCAAAATTTCTTTCACATCTGAAATTATGTAAGTCTATTTTTGAAGGTAATTTGCATGTAATTTCATATGTAGTTACCAAGCAGAAGTCACTTATTTTGTATAGCTTAACATACTTAATTCCAAAGTTAATTACCTAATTAAACTTTCTGAGTTGCTTCATTAAAAAATACTAGAAGGGCTAAGGCCATGATTGCTTAAGTGTAGAACATAATTCTCTGGATTTATATCTCTGACATATCATGAGCTTCTCCTTAATGTATGTCCCTGACCCCTCCATGAGCTCTCTTCCTCCAACAATGACAAAAATAATAGGGAGGAAGGAAAAAAAATCCAAAAGCAATAAACAATAATATAAGTAACTTCAATTTTTCCTACTTGAAATCACAACTCATACTCTGGTTGACACTGAATAAAGGGAAATATGGTTCATTTCTCATGGGTGAATTCAGGAGGAAACAATATTGTTCCCTTTACAACTATTCAAAAATGCCAGGTGAGCTGAGACGGAGGGCTGTGTTTGTTTCTGTTTAGTGCTTTTCTCTTGAAATCAAAATGAGCACCACTAAAGTAATTTGGGCACAATCTAATCATAGCAGTTGGTGTGGGGCTACTAACAAACACCCATTTGGATGTTGCCACCCAAGTTTGCCATAACTCTGATACTTTTCTGAATTGTCAGGGATAGGACTATTCTTAACATGTGATCTAGTATCTCTTGACCAACTTGCTGATGGTGCAGCTTCAAATGAACCACTGTTGTATAAGGTCCTGCTATAGCAGAAAAAGACCTGATTTCTCTTCACTGCTTGGCAGAGGAGGACTTCCATGGGCTAGATATTTAACCCTTTCTGTCCAACTATGCAAAATTCACTGTGATGCAAACAATCCCCTGCTCAGTGCTCAACTGAAGTATCATATGTGTAAAGACCATATCAACATGAAGATTCCATAAAACTATTGGTACATCACCCTTAATGTGGCTGTCCTTCCTCTTTAGATCTTATGGCACTTTCAGGATACACACGCATAAAGTAAGTTCTCTATTTAAAGATTTATGTTTTATGTTCTCATGATTTGTAGTCTACTGTATAAATGCCTTGACTGGTATCTGATCTTATCTTGATTCCCTGAGAGTCTCTGTTTTCTGATCTCCACTTCTTGTGTCCATTCTCTTTGAGACCCACCTAGTTGTTGTTGTTGCTGTTGTTGTTTTAGTTTTTCAATCACCCACAGCTGTACCCAGGGCCTATATCTATCTCTGTGCTCAGGGGTCACTTCTGGTAGTATTTGGGGGACTACAAATGGTGACAGGGAATGAACCATGATCAGCTGCATTCAAGGTAAATGTTTCACACCTTGTATTACCTCTGTATCCCAGATTCATCTTGATATGCATGTTCTTGTGCACAATTGTCTACTTCTTTCAGCACCAGAATCTGATGGTTGACTTTAGAGGGCTATGCAGGGGTAATTAGAAATAACTTGACTTATGAAATAGGCACATGTGGGACAGTATATGGCCTGGGGGGAATATCTAGATGGGTAAAGAATACCTTTTCACAAGAGGAGCAGAGTGACTCACTATGAATTGGAGGCAATGAAAGTACTCCTAGTCTCTTTTCTATCAACATCATCCACTATGGCTGGTTAAAAATATCAGAGGCAATTCTGATGCCAACCACTACAGCTGGTTATATTTATGGCATATATAATCAAGAGCTGTTGTTATTTTCCTAGAAAGGGAACCCTTCCCCTTCAGTTCCACAAAATGAATATGGTTGGAAAAGAACCAATGTCTCTAGTCCATGATTTAATTTGTTTGAAAAGTGACCAATTAGTCAAGTGGGAGGACCAAAACAACAAGGAAATTTTTTTTTTTATTTCAAAGATTCAAAAAGAAACCAGGACATGTGATTCAAGCTCCAAGTAAAACATACAATTCCTGGACATGGCTTCATGACCTCCCAACCATTTTTCCCCATTTCTGCAGTCCTTTTATGTTTCACAAGACCTATGTAGACAAGAACATGCTGAAGCTCATCTTCTCAAAGAAATAAAGTTCCTTGGCTGGGTTGAGTTTGCAAAGAATACTCTAGTTCTTAGTCATTGTCTTAAATTCTATGATTGGATTTTCAAACTGTATCATGATACAAAAACAATGCAAAAAAATTCTCAATCCTCAAACACAGGAACCAGAGATATGAAGAGCAGAGCAAGGCTGATGCCAGCTCCCATTACTGACAACACAGGACTTAAAGAGAGAACATTTGGGAGGACTGAGAATTGCTTTAACTTCAATTCAGAGTTATCTACTCTGTTCCTCTTTGGGCAAACTCATCCCTAAACCTAAGTGCACCAAAGAAATTTCATTTACCTACCATCCATCCATCCATCCATCCATCCAAACATCCACCCATCCACCCATCCACAACCTAACCACATACCCATCTACCCATCTACCTACCTACCTACCTACCTACCTACCTACCTACCTACCTACCTACCTACCTACCAACCTACCAATATGAGGCCAAAGTCTCTCAATCTGGGTACCACTAACTTTTTACACTAGATTATTCTTTATTCTGGCCCTTTCCCATGCATTATCAGCAGCACTACTGGCTTTTACACCCTGACTTTACATTTATATATTACCAAATTCTCCTGGAACAGAGGCCAGAATTAGATATGGGTAAAAACCACAACTTCTAAGTACAAAACTCATAATGTATAACAAGTAAATCATACTTACTATATATCTGTAAATAAATGGGCCACATCGATGCTTATTCTCTTGTCTGCTATAAGTTGTCCATAACATATACCTGTATTTGAGATTTACCTAGAACAATATCTTAAAATTGGGGGGGGGGTGTTTAAACTCACGTTTGTTTTATCAAGTATAACTCACAAGTATTGAAGGAATTGTTAGGGTAAAACAAAGAAAAAAATAGAGAAATGGTCAAGGAACATGTAAATCTGTTCACCTTTTCCTGACTCAGATCCTTAAAATATAGTGTATGAACACATCTTCATAACCTCCCTACTGTCCCTGCAACAGTTGCACTTACAAACATAGGGCTTCTGTGTCCCACAGCAGATGATACATGAGATCTCAAAGGGAAACTATACAGTGAGTTTCTAGCCATCTGCATATGAGAAATGCTCATGTAGAAAGAGACATGAAGGGCATCTGTTGGGCAGATGGCTTGGTCTGGTGACCCGTGTACAGCTGTCCTGGGATATGGAGATGAGAACAGGGTTCTGGTAAGGCTGAGTTCAGAGAGTTGGAACTTGAACCCCAGCTCAGATTCTTGCACTCAGCACATTCTTTACTGGGGAATTAAGTATTTGCTCATCTATTTCTTCTGATGTTAATTAACAACTGAATTATCTTCAGTATCAGAAGCATTTCCAAGTCTAAACGCCTAAGTTTCTAAGAACATAATACAGACAAATGTCAGTTCCGCCTACCCCACAATCCTTCTTTTTTCTAAATTAATCATTTTTGTTATATCCACCTCAGGTGATGGAAACTATTCTCAAGTTAGCAAAAACCGCAAGAACATATAGGATATTGAAAAAAAAAAAAAAAAGAAAGAAAAAGGACGCATTTTCTTATTGGAAGTTTTGACCTTATTTTTGTATTTTTTTCCCAGGATTAAATCTCTGGATAGCCAATGCTCCATTTTCAAAGAATTATTAAAAATATCGATCAAACTTCATCAAAATGCTGGGCTGAAAGATGGAAAATACCAGCTCTCAATGCATATGGAATCATTAGTGTATTTATAACCTAAGGGGTCACTTGACTCTACAGCCAGCCTATGTAGAGATTTTCCATAAGCTGTTTCCTGCTTTCAGACATGCTTCATATTCATCACCTACTTCTGTAAACAGTAAAGACACAAAACATGGAAAATAGCACTGTGGAAGATTCATAAACTACAGGAAATGAGGGTGACTATTCATAATCTCAGCAGAGAGCTCAAAATTTGATTTTCAAAATTCTCCTCAAAGATATACTGCCTTTTTTTTTTTACATAAGTAGCATGAATCATATTTGCCTTTCAATCACATAGCTGCAGGTTCATGGTTAGATCTCGCAAATGAGCTCTTACCTTGTCAAACTGTCAATGGGATATTTGGGCCCTTGAGTTGTATTTACTGTGCTTACTGACTTGAGGGAGAGAGACAATAGGAGAAATAAAAGCAAGAAAAGAAATAAAATCACAGGAGAGTCTCCATATCTCAGAATCTCAGAGTCCCCATACACTTTAGTAAGATTACAAAATATTCTAGATTCAAAGAGGAAGATGCTGCTAAGGTATATTCTGGTGGACAAAAACATGATTGCCCAATACATTATGATATCTAGAACTTGGAAACCTATATGTTAGCTACAATACAAGGGAAAAGCTTACTTTACAAGATGCATTCAAGGCAGTTAATAAGCTAAATGTAAGACAGAGAAATAGTCCTAGATTATCTATAGGGGTCCTTTAATAGCATGGGTCTTGGAAAGTGACAAAAAAAATCAAAAGAGAAGGTGAAAGAGATATAATATAAAAGGGACTCATAAAAGGGACTCAGTTTGCCACTGCTGGCTTTGAAGATAGAGGAAGGGAGCATGACCCAAGTAATACCAAAGTAATAGCAAGTAAGTGATCCTTAGAAACTAGAAGAGACAAGGAAATAGATTCTCTTCTAGAGCTTCCTGAAAGCATGCAGCCCTGTCAATACTTTGATTTTTATTTGGCAATGCAAGTATCAGATATCTATCTTACAGAACCATAAGATAAATTTAAGTTTATTTTGGACACTGGTGAAGAAAGTATACATATAAAAGGATGGATGTTCAAACACTGTCTGACTGAAATGCAATCATGACAACTTTGCAACCTTGTGCCTCATAGACTTAATAAATAAAAATTTTTTCAAATTAATGAGTTTAAGAAAGACCTTTAAGATTCTATAAACTTGATATATCGGGAATAGAGAATGCATATATTTTTATGCATCCTATATACCAGGTGGTATACCAATAATTTCACCCTTCCTTATGAGATCCAAGACAATAGACCTATTTTTTTTTCTGTGCCATACCTGGTGATGCTCAGGGGTTACTCCTGGCTATGTGCTCAGAAATCACTCCTGGCTTGGGGAAACCAGGGATTGAACCGAGGTCCATCCTGTGTCAGCAGTGTGCAAGGCAAACACTCTACCACTGTGCTATCGCTTCGACCCCAAAGATAGACATATTTTAATAAGGAAGTCCTATAAATCTGTTCAGAGTGATTTGGGATATGTTTTCTTTATTTGTTTGTCTTGTTATTAAGGAAAGTCACACCTGCCAGTCAGTACATTCTGAGTCCCAACTTCAACTGGCTTAGTTGAAGATCACATAACTCACAAATAACTATTTAAAACATTCTATTTAATTTGTCATGGGCTAAAATTAAGAAACTTGGTACATATATTTGTGGTCCTAGTATATGGCATAAACAGTCCTAGAAATTTATTAAAAATTTGGCCTATTACACTTATTCAGAAAAAAATTACTCCTATTCAAATATATTTTCCTTAAAGAAATGAATGAAAAAATGTCCCACCCTAACTGCACTAAAGGCAACTACTGAAGCAAGGGGTATTATCACCCACTTTGAAATAACCTTGTATTTCTCAGTCCTTTCCCAACTGTGGTTCTCTTCTGATTTGTTTTCCTTCCTGTGGTCCTCCATCCTACTAGTTGGCCACCCATTATGGCTGTGTTTCCCAAGTTACATAATTTTAATCTGTTTTCCCCCTTGAAATACCCTGGAGGGCAAATGGCCCCTGTTTGGGAAATGCTGCCCTAGGCACAATGTTAAACAAATGAACTGAACTGATGTGTCTAACAGGAATGAGGACATAGCTGGTATTCTGTGTGGGAGATGGTTTTTACATGTCCTTCTTTGGACTGGAGGTAATCAAAGAAGAACCCAGCAGAAAAAATATAGTGCTTTAGTCTTTCTTCCTTTCTTTCTGCAAGACCACTTCTATACCTTGGACTTAGTTATGTTTAGACTCTGCTCAGTTTGAAGTGCAAATATGGTATAAACAGTGCTCTGTGTTACACATATAAGTTTACTCCCCAGTAAGATTTAAACTCCCAGCACAGTTTTCTGGTTAATTTCTTGTGTACTCATTTTCCTTGAACTACAATAAGAGAGAGATCTTCACTTTCTCTCAGAAAAAAATTAATCTTGTTTTATCCTCTTTTTGGAGGGTATTTTTAAATTATAGCTAAGTAATAAAGTTACAATAATATTTCATAGTTTGATGTACAAAGTCACTGCAAAACTACCATCACCAAATTGCCCGTGATCCTCCACCCCATTTCTATATCACCTTTGGTCTGATCTTTCACCTCTTCATGTTCTCACTATTTAATGATTAAAAGTTATCATTTTGGTGCTTATTGATACTTCACTTAAATACCACCCATATGTTCCATACGTTTCGTTTCTTTTAAAACCTTTTAAAATACTTAGTGTCTTTTGGCTTTCTAATCATATGAAAGGGTGGGAAAATATGTGAACAATTATCATCCTTGCACCAAAGAAAAACTAACCTAGACTTTTAGATCAGATCAGAGATAAAATAAAATCTTTCACCTCCTCCCCTTTCCATAACACCTGTATATTCCTTATAAAGAGATAATATTTATAGTAAAAACCAAACCAAATACAAAATAAGTAAAATAAAAAAAAACTCAAAAGTCACTTAGTTGTAATCCATGCCCCACATTTTACAAAGGAAAAGAGGCCTGGTTATAAAAAGAAATAATATATAAAATTAAGTTAAAATTAATTTTAGGTATAACAAAAAAAAGTCATACTTATTTTTTCCCTTGCCCCAACAAAATCTCAGAATGAATTAAAAAATCTGCTTACTCAGAAAAGCTATGTGGTTAAGTTCAATGGTTAAGGTTCTTTCCTGGCATGCAGCTGGCTCCAAAGTGGTCCCCAAGAACGACTAGAAGTGATTCCAGCTGGAGCACATAACTGGGATTAGCCCCAAGCACTACCAGGTATGGCCCCAATTCCCCTTTCCCTTAGAAAATGAATGAAAACACACTAAACTTGTGAAAACCATTTGTCTTAGGATATGTCATACATAGATGACTCTGGTGTGAGGGAAAAATCAGTGGACTTCGGCAAAGAAACTCTAAAAATTGCCCTGAACAAATATGAAAATAATAAAACTATTCCCTCCCTCTAAACCAATACCAAGTCTACATTAAACAACATTCTATGAAAAACATAATTTCATTATTCTCAGGTACTTGGAGAGTACCTCAGATTGTGTTTTCAATGACTGTCTTTCCTTGATCTGATTAAATCAATTATAAAAAAACTTCAATATCAAAAAAACTTCAATATCTAATTATGGTGTGAAAAACTTCCAGTAAAACTTCAGAAAGTTTCTCAATATGGAAAACAATTCTTGAATGAAGAGAGCACAGTATGTTATCAAGAGCACTGAAGTGGCACTTCAATTGTATTTGACCAAGGGGTTTTATTTTCTTATCTATTAATAACTTATTTGTACCAAAGAATGCATTCTGGAAGCCAATGAGAGCCACTTGTCCTTGTAAATTCTTGCCAGCTCTGTCACAGAAAATCTTGGCTACTGTTTCAGAAGATCAAGTCAATGAAAATACAAGAGCACCACATTTAAAGAACTGGTAAATGTAAAAACTTATAATTTACAGATTGTATCACTTTTATCTGTAAAATCCTAGAATCAACAAAGGATCTCATGGATAGGGACAGGGTAGCTCAAAGGGGTGAATACATGCCATAGACATGAAGCCCTAAGTTCTGTTTCTGTCTTTATGTTCTTCAAAGCAACACAGGGTGCAGCCTTGCTGGTATCACCCATTGCAGGTAAAGTAGGCCCACAGTTCCAGGCCAAAGCATCAAAATGTTAGGCCTGCACCATAGAGACTTGCCTGCACTACTGGGACTTTTGCCTGCATCACTGAGACTTACACCATTGTAGGAATGGCTCCTACCTTCATCACCAGCATCACTGAGGTAGTCCCTGAAGGAAAGGTTCACAGTGGAATTATTTTTAAAAAATCTCTCTGGCGATTTATAATTCATACTTAGGCTCTTTTATAAACTATATAGCTTAAAATGTAATAGGAAAAAAATCCTCTTTATAGTAGGGAAAATATTAAAATAATAACAACAAAACATACATAAGTTCCTATTCCCCAGGAGTATATTTAACTATTTATTTATTTTTATTTTTGGGGGGTCCACACCCATTTGACGCTCAGGGGTTACTCCTGGCTATGCACTCAGAAATCGCTCCTGGCTTGGGGGCACCACATGGGATGCCGGGGGATCGAACCGCGGTCCGTCCTACGCTAGCACTTGCAAGGCAAACACTTTACCTCTAGCGCCACCTTCCTGGCCCTTATTTAACTATTTAAAAATAGAAAATATCTGAAAAATATATACTGAGGCACCTAAAAGACAATAACTATAAAGATGTTTCCTTTCTGTGAGGAAGATTCAATCATTAAAGAGACCACCTTTTCCTAAATTTATTAATAAATTGAATACAATTTTCCTAAAATCCTAATAGAAATCTTCTAAGAGGACTTTATAATCCTACAGTTAAACTAGAGTAATAACAGAATTAACATTGCCAGGACATTTTTGAAAGTTAAGAGTATCAAGGGAAGGCGCACATTACAAATATTGTTAATTAAAACAAGGTATTACCAGAGCAAACTTTTAAAATGAGATCAAAGCCTTAAGGGAAATATGAATAAATTTGAGGTAATAAAAGCTTTGGTTTTAAGAAAAGGTAAGCAAAATTTAAAAGCTACTTAAAACCAGAAGAACATTTGAAACAGAAGAGCAAACCATTAATATATATAAGTATTCTTGCTAATGAAGAAGACAATTCTCAGAAGAGGAACAAAAAATGAATACAATTATAAAAAAAAGAAAACCACAAACTTACTACTAATAACAGTAAATACAAACCAAAATAAAAATAAATCTACCTTTATTAACACAACTTTCAAAAATTTGGAAAAAGAGTAAATAATGCTGTGTGACTGAGGCTTTGAGGAAACAGGCCCAATTATAATCAAATAGAGGGAGTCAAAAATGGGATAAACCCAACAGGTCTGGTTCAGTGGTTAGAGGCATGGTTGCATGCATAGACCTGGGCTTGATCTTTGGCACCACACAAAATATACAAATAAATAGAGTGACATATATAAATTAATGAAGTAATAAAAAAACCTTTGGGGGGTGGTTTGGGCCACATCTGGCAATGATCAGGGCTTAGTCATGGCTCTCTAACCAGGGATACCTCCTGGAGGGCATGGAGGAGCAAATTCCCATATGGGCCTGCTGTATGCAAGCAATAGCTTTAACAACTGTGTTTTCTCTCCAGTTTCATGGGATAACCTTTTTAAAAGGTAATTCAGATGACAGCCCCAGCCTCTCTAATCTGGGTCCAAGAAAACAGAGTTTATTGTTAGAGCTGATGCCACACACAAATTGGTGCCCAAAGGAATCTACTGAGAGAAAAGCCTTGGAGGAATTGGGGAGGGGTCTAAGATAGGGGAGGTGGTGTTGGGGTGGGGAAGAGATTGGAAAGGCAAAAACAGAGACACTGTCAGGGGTCACTGTGTGCAGAATATGCTCTGGTTTAGGTAAATTACTCTGAGTCTGGCTCAAGTAGAAAAGATGTGAATGTTTTTATAGCCTACTCAGGAGTACACTTGTTCTTCATGGGATTGGAAGATTGAGGGCTTGAAGGCAAAGAATTGTGGGTAGACTGGTATCCCATTAAGTACTAACTACTATGTGTCCCTGTGGGAATTTGAGAGTTCAGGGAAACCCCTTTGAGATATGCTGTATATTTTATTTCAGCTCTGTGCAGTAACCTGGTATCTTTCAAGTTTTAACTTTTCTTTTACTAGCTCAATCAAGAGCTCTCTCATACTGTGCATTTTCTTCCCATCCCATTTGAAAGCTCATCTGAAACTTGTTAGGACTTCATCATCCAAAAAAGTACAATTTTAAAAATAAGAAAAATAGGGACAAAAGGTATAATACAATGGGTAGGATGCTTGCCTTCCATGTAGCTGGCCAGGAATCAATCTCTAGCATCCCATATGGTCCTCTGAGCATCACCAGGAGTAATTCTTGAGTGAAGAACCAGAAGTAACCCCTGAGCACCTCCAGGTGTGACCCCCCAAAAAAACAAAGCAAAGCAAAACAAAATAAAAAATTAAAAGCCACGAATGTTACAAAAAACCCTATCATCGACAACTGAGTAAAACTGTAAATCATGGTGGCTAAAATTAAAATGTTAAAGAAGTGGAAATAAACACCAAGAAAGCTTACGGTTGGTATACTCTAAATTCCTAAAGGACTGGAAACTGAAGCACTTAAATTTCATTTTTCTGCAGAATCTTACTGCCTTTAAAAATTTGTTGCTTCAATGGTCAATTTTACAGACTACTATTAAAAGAGAGCATGGTCAAAAATCACTGAAATTTCAAATTTGTCCACCATTCTCGAACAGAAGAGAAAGGGGAAGTACTCTTTGTTCTCAACATTGAGGTTTTTGTTTTGTTTTATTTGGAAGTCACACCTGATGTGCTCAGGACTTTCTCCTGGATCTGTGCTCAGGGATCCATCCTTGAGTGCTCTGAGGTACTCGGAATCAGACATAGGTCAACTACATGTAAGGCAAATGCCCTACCTACTATACTATCACTCGGGCACCTTCTATGTGGGCTTCTATATTTTATGTGGGCTTTCAATCCTTCCTTTTATCAAACTTAAATTCCACTGGGGACTACTGGGGTGTCCAGCAACAAGCTAAAAATTATTCTTATTTTTCCAGTAATTGCTATCTTGCAAGTGCTTTTATTTATATATACTCAGAAGTAACATTCAAATTATACTACAGCATTCCTTAGACAGTAAGCCCTGCAAGAAGCTGAGTTCAGAAAGGGCAGAGTAGGTCAGACTGTCCAGAGTAATCCCTTCTCAATTCCCTAGTGGGAAAGAGAAATCAGAATAATAGGGTTATAAATGCTGTTTTTGATTCAGCACAGTTCCTGCACTGCTTCTGAAACTGCTAAGTCATTCTTCCCTCTGAGTTCTTTTGGAATGAAAGTTTCAAACCTAAAATGTATCACAGATCCTCTTCGTTTCTTGTATGCTACAGAAATGAGCTTCCAACTAATCACAAATCCTGATCCCTCCCGACATGTACTAACATCTAACCCAGAGCACTCTTCTTAAGTTTTTATTTTTTAATTTTCTTAAAGTGCCTTGATTTACAAAGTTACTCATATTTGAGTTTTAGATGCACAACATTTCTTCACCAATTCTACCATTAGTGTCAACATCACTCTACCAATGTTTCCAAGCCCCTTTCCGTACTTCCCCTTCCTAGCCTGTCATCCGCTGACAGACATCTTTTTAAAGATGGTGTTAACGTCTGGGTCTCATGATTTTGTTGTTGTTGACTTTGAATTGGATATTTAGCTCTTTCCTTCCTTATGACTTCTACCACCTGTTATTTCTCATCTGTCTTCCTTCCCCTCCACTTTCTTTCTCCTCCCTATACTGAGGTCAAGGTGATCTAGGCCATCTCCCTTTAAACTACTGCATTACCTCATGTAGTTATTCTAAATACCACATATCATCCAAGGCGCTCTCAACTGGATCATCATCTGAAAAGAATGTTATCTTTCAATGACAGAGTTGGGAGGAGACTACCCTTTGAAATTCGCCACTGAGGGTCTTCTATAGTGGTTGAGCACAAGCAGTTTGAAGATACTTATAAGAAGACTTAAGGATGCTACATCTTTCAGTATCAATTTTCAAGAATTCATATGTTGATGAGTGACGGATAATTACTAACGGAAGTTAGAGTTAAACAATTGAACTGAAGTTCTTCAAAGTGATCTTCTAATGATTCTTCCTACACCTACAACACATATCTTAGCTCAAATTTGATTTTCTTCTCCCTGTTCCAGGCCCAACATTTCTCACCTCTAATTGTAGATCTGGAACTCAAGTCTTAAGATATCTGTCTACTTGAAAGACTACAAAAATTTTAGAATTAAGATGAATAAAGCGATACATCTCTTAATACTATGTGCCAGGCACTGGGTAGGACCCTGTGGATGTCAAGATGATTGGAAAAGATTCTGATTGCTAAATATTTAAGCCCTGTATTGGGCAGGACATTACTGCAAACAATTACTACAAAACAAAACATTCATGATATAATAGAGGGAAGTGTGGGGTGTCGAGAGAGAGGTCTATGAAGGAGTAGTTAGCACTCATTTTCTGGTGTGAGGTCTCCAGTTTAGCTCTTTCTGGAATGATGACATTCTAGATAACCTGGCTAGCTTGGAAAATTTTAGAATGCAATTATTTGAGGAAGACTTAGAAAATATTATCAAAATACAGAAAGTTCCTCAGGCCTTTCCATTATCTATTGCATTCAATTATGACTCAGTAAATTTACACTGAACCCTGGAGCTCTCCTCTGATTTCAAAATCACATTTCCTTCTACCTACATGTCCCTTTCAAAGTTTCACTGATAACCTTAATGACCATTTCTAAATTAGAAGGCTTGGTCATTCTTTCTCAACCTTTCCCAAACTATTCCTTGTCATTTCAGTTACTGGGCTGATAGACAGTTCTTTTTGGAAAGGACTTCTTAAGCATTAAAGGCTATGTGTTAATATCCCTGAGCTGAAGCCACCAGATGCTTCAGTAGTATTCCTCACTGAACCCCTAGCTATGACAGCATTGTCTAATATCCCCTGAATGGAACTGGAAGATATCATGCTATGCAAAGTAAGAGAGTGAGACAAATACTGAATGATCTTACTCAACTGTAATACAGAGAGAAACAAAACGAGGGAGTTGGATTACAAAGTGAAGATTAACAAGCATAGGGAGAGGCAAGAGAATGAAGAGGTGAACTAAAAGGAGAGTGGTGGAAGATTTGGGCATTGTTGATGGTAGTAAGGCACAGTATGGTTTTATGTACATCTAAACCACATTAATGTTAACAATACTGTAACCATGTTATTGAAACTACAATAATAATAAAATTAGAAGGGAAAATGACAAACTACAATATAAAATTTTTTTCAGGATATAGATTTTCAATCAATAACTAAATAAAGTTTTAAAAAAGAGGGGGCCAGAGAGATAACACAGCAGTGGGGCATTTGCCTTGCATGCTGCTGACCTGGGAGGGACCTTGTTCAGTTCCTGGCATCCCATGTGGTCCCCCAGCCTGCCAAGGGTGATTTCTGAGTGTAGAGCCAGGAGTAACCCCTGAGCACTGCTGGGTGTGGCCCCAAACCAATCAATCAATAATTAAATAAATAAAGTTTAAGAAAAAAAGAATTTCAGACACCTCCATTTTTTAAGGTCAGGATTGTAAAACTCAAAGCTAAGCTTGATCTATAAGGTACAGCAGACAGCAACATACCTTGGAGAAGTAGAGAGTACTTATGTAAAAATTAAGAACATTGCCTATATCATGCATGACCCTAGGGAAGAAGACAAAAAGGATAAAAATTGAGGTGAGGGGCTGAAAAGACAGTACAGATAGTGTAGCTTTTCCTTTCATATGGTTGACTGGGTTCTATCTTAGATTCCCATATAATTCCCAAGCACTGTCAGAAGTAATTCTTGAGTGTAGAGCCGGAAGTAACCCCTAAACATCACCAGATCTGGCCCAAAACAAACAAAAAATTAAGGAGGAAATTAAGCTGAAGGGGGGCTGGAGCGATAGCACAGTGGTAGGGTGTTTGCCTTGCACTCATCCGATTTAGGATGGACCTGAGTTCAATTCGCAACGTCCCATATGATCCCCCAAGTCTGCCAGGAGTGATTTCTGAGTTCAGAGCAAAGACTAACCTCTGAGCACCATGAGTGTGCCCCCACCAAAAGAAGCTGAAGGAAAATAACCAGGGTCTTAGACACATAATTGATGCAGAGAAGTTATACAGCTATATAAACATATGCAAAACCAACAACATTGGAAAAATGTTCCTGCCAAGGAATCAGGCTTGAGGCTGAGAGGGAACCTGGAGATATAGGTGGAGAGAAGTTGACACTGGGTGGGATTAGTGCTGGAACACTATGTCTAAAACTCAACTATGAAAACCTCATAAATCACGGTGCCTCAATAATTTTTATAAAAACAAATTTATAAACAGAAAAAATTAAGATAAAAAGAAAGTAAGAATAGCTCATAATCTTTTATTGGAACAAAATGTTAAAAAACAAACAAACACTAAGCCCAGTGGAAGGCTCAGGGAAAATGTCAGCCTTACAAGTTTGAGGTTCTAAGTTCTATATGTGGTGCCATCCTTATAAATCCATGGATACCTATGTTTCTGAGCTCTGTAACTCCTGGAGTTACAACAGAGTATCTGATCTCTAGAGTAGTCAGGTGTGTACACAGCTAAAGTGTGCAATCTCTAGTGAGCACAGTGGGCAAGTGTGTGACAACTACAACCAAGCATGTGCAAGCTTGTGTGACATCAAAACAACAACAGCAACAAAGTAAATGAGAAGCGAGAGTTTGTCTCTCTAAGCTCAACCGGCTGGTGTTCATACTTTGCATGTAAGAAAACTGGGTTCAATCCCCAGAACCACTTGTTCCCCACAAGCAATGCCAAACTGTCAAAAGTGAGAGAGGGCACAGAGTTAGTAGTAGCTCTTGTTCACAAACACACACACACAATTGAGATATGGCTCAAGTTGTAGAGTACATGCCTACTATGTGCAAGGCCCTGAGTCTGATTTCCAGTACCACATGGCAGCCTCAAGTACCATTCATCATGGGCCCCATAAAATAAGTTGAATCCTTCGTTATCATTATGTCCAATTTGTTTTTCAGGGTATCTGGATATGGGTAAATATCAGGATTCAGCAATAAAAGAAAGGAAGGAAAGGAATGAAAATTTGATGGTTCCCTTTAGAGAACAACACTTCTATTTTTCTCTCTTTAGTGATGTGCTGAATTTCTTGGGGTCAGTGACTTCAAAGAAGAAAGTAGAGCTTCATTCTCTTCTTGCCAGGTGTGATGAAAAATGCAGATGCAAGATCCATGACAGTGAACTGAACTATTTGGCAAATGTTAGTTATAGCATCTGGGAGAACTTAATTCCTATCAGGGAAAATAACTTTCAATAACTGTCCTCCCACCTAAAGCTTTCTTCATCAGATCTTTGTTTCTCTGAGTTGACTGTCATGGAGTTATTACTCCTCCTGACAGTTCGATTTCCAAAGTTCAGTGTGAAGATGTGTTCTTTTCATGACCTTCCCGTTCAAAATACATCACCCCCTCCAAGAAGATTTCAATTCGTACAGTCAATTTTGAGTTCCTCACTCAGAATAATTTCTGAAAAATTTGCTGTATTCATCATTTTATTTCTATGGTTCTACAGAGGATTAATTTCCACTTCAAAAATACTATGTGCATTCTAGAAAATGTTATTGAGGCCAGGGCTAAGATTCTCTGTTCAGAGGTGAGACAGATTATGGAAAAGGTTTACTCTTATTTAAATCTTTCAGTAGGAGTCAGTTTAAAAAATTTTTAATTGCTAGGTTTGGAGAGATAGTATAGTGGGTAGTGTTTACTTTGCATGTGGCCAACCTGCATTTGCTCCTTGGTACCTGATATGGTTCCCTTAAACCTGTAGGGGCTGATCCCTGAGTATCACCAGGTGTAGCCCAAACAAACAAATAATATTAATTCCATTCATTACTTTTCTCATCCCAAAGAGGGCTGGGTCTATCAATAACATTATTATTGGTTATTATTCCAGTGGCTAATTGAGAAATTTTCACTTTAATGTCTTTGGGGCCCAGTATTTAGATGCCAGTGTAGTGGGAAGCTCACAGAGATACTACAGTTAGAATTGAGTTGAAATCCCAGTCTTATTTTGTCACTTACTGGCTGTGTGTCCTAGAGAAAGCCACCTCTCTCCTCTCTCTCTCTCTCTCTCTCTCTCTCTCTCTCTCTCTCTCTCTCTCTCTCTCTCTTCTCTCTCTCTCTCTCTCATTTTCTCACCTGCAAACTTGGAATTAATCATTGTAAAGAGTTCAGATTTAAGTCTGGACATGCTGAACAAATGTCAGTCCTTTTTAATAACACACATTTAAAAATTACTAATGATTAACAATAATTTATTATACTTTAATTCACTGAAGAGATTTCTAACTAGAATAAACTACATAAAGTTTATAAAATTTATGAATAATATTCTGGGAGCAGACCAGAAAATAGCAGAGTCTGAAAAACACACAGCATGTTTTATAAATATCTATTAAGTAAATATAAAAAATAGCTCATAAAACTTAGATATTTCAATGTCACTTCAATCAAAAATAAAACAAACAACAACAACAACAACAACAACAAATCCCACTTCTGATCTTTTTCAGAATCCCGAATAAAGAATTCCAGAATTTTAAATTATTTTTATACCACATATTTTTGGAGGGAGCACAGGCTCAGGGGTTATTTCTGGCTGTGCACTCAGGAAATTACTCCTGGTGGACTTGTGGGACTATATGGGATGCCAGGGGTCGAACCTGAGTCCACAGCAGGCATGGCAAACACCTTACTCACTGCACTATTGTTCTAGCCCCACCACTTCTTTTTTTTTTTAATGCATTAGTCATTTATTAAATGCAAAACACTCTTTTTGTTTTATTTTCTTGTTTTGAGGCCATAAATGGCAGTGCTGAGGACTTATTCCTGGCTCTGTTTTCAATGATTAGTTCTGGTGGTGGCTGAGAGTCCATACATAAGAAGCCAGGGATCAAATCCAAGCAAAAAAAGTGCTTTATCTACTTATTATACTATCTCTCTAGTCCTCATACTACTCCTTAAGAACCATCTTTTAAAAATAATTTAAGTATCAGACTGGAGAGATTGTACAACCTGAATAAAAGACTGGAAACAATCAGTGTTGGCAGAAAAGGAGCCCTTCACTGATGGTGTGAATATAAACAGGTTTAAACCTTAATGAAAACCATATGGAGACATCTCAAAAAATAAAAATATAGAATTTCTGTATAACTCAGTAACTCCAATCCTTGATATCTGTTCAAAAAACTAAAAAACATTAATTAATGCAAAAGCTCTATCTACACCTATGCTCACTATAGCACTCTAATAGCCTAATCTGCAAACAGTCGAAATGCCCAATGACAGATGAATAGTTAAAGAGATGGTACATTTCTACACAATATAGTACTACTCAGCTATAAGAAAAGATGAAATATTGCCACTTGCCAAAACGTGGATGGAACTATCAAACAAAATTAAGAGAAGTGGACAAATACAGATGATCTCACTCATATGGGATATGTGTTTATGTATACATATAAGCAAAGGTGAGTGTATAATTTCTGATGACAATAGCTTCTTAGACTTTGAATAAATCACAGGTTACTAAGCGGGGTGGAGAGTGACAGGGAGGGAAACTAGAAATCATAGTAAAGAACAACATTCTGGGTGGAGGTTTAATGGTTTGATTCCACTTTGGTGGAGGTTGTTGATAGTTTTGTTTGTTTGCTTGTTTTTGGTCCACACCCAGAAGGGCACTCAAAGGTTACTCCTAGCTCTATGATAAGAAATCACTCCTGGAAGGCAGGCTTTGGGGTTCATATGGCATGCTGGGAATCAAACCTGCTTCTGTCCTGGGTTGGCCATGTGCAAATGCCCTACCACTGTGCTATAGTTTTTGCTATTTCACTTGCCATGTCTTGCAGAAAGTGATAACAATAAGCCTGAAATCACTTGGTTTTGAACTTAGCAAGGGAGAATATCAAGGCACCAATGACACTGCAGAATCTGAGGGTCATAAGGGATGCATGCATGGGGTAGAAAGTTGTATGTGATTAAATATCCTTCTAAGTTTAATGTGATTATTAACAAATCACATCCCTTACCCCACAATTTTCTTTGCTGCCTAACTGATAAAACATAATGACTGCTGCCTATTTGAAACACCTTGTCATTTCTGAAGCCATTGCTGTTGGAAAGGACATAGCATCCTATTCAGTGCTCATGGGCTACTGGCCAATTCTTAGGTGAGTCAGAAGCAGGCCAGTTCATATGTGTAAAATCACTTGTCATCATGGTACTATAAGCTAGTAGATCAATTATAATTTAAGAATAGAAAAAATGTAAACTCAGATAAGTCAGGAGAAATGCCAAAGATATACTTTTTCTAGTATCTAGAATGGTTAAAATCCAAAGACAGACAGCCTAAAATTAAGATACCAGAACTCACGTGACTTTCCATTGACAATTTATAAAATAGTTTTGATTAAATGAGTGCTTCCTCTTAAATTACACTATCTCTGAGTCATGGTCTCACTCATGTGTACAAAGTCACAAAAGACATCTTTCCTTGCATTGCAGTTTAGGGTTACATTATTCCTTCCTAGCTTATCACTGTTTACTCATACTGACAGGGAAACCAGCTGAGAATCTGGGATTAAATGGCAGCCAAGGTGTTAACAAAACAAAACAAAACAGAATGGAACAAACTGGGTCTCATGGATCAAAGATCCAGTCTGTATCATGGTCTTTTTTTCCTAGAGTACTCTAGATATTCTTATCAAGGATATTGTCATGTGGGTCCATGAGAATGTTAGTGCCAAAGGTGAATGACAGTAACATCCACAGCAGCCAGATGCTATCATAAAAAGGAGAATTATGGGTCAGAGAGATAATTGGTATTTTTATATTTGTATTGCATGTGCTCATCCCTAACTGAATCTCAGGTACCACATATTATCCTCTAACACCAGAACCCTAAACACAGAGCCATGAGTAGTCCTGAGCTAGTTGTGGTTTATTATCCCCTCCCCACCCCAAAAGCAAGATCTTGCTATAGGAGGTGGGGGCATTGTGAGGGGGCTCAGATTAGAATGAAGTAGTAGAGAGAGGTAAAAGCAAAGAGGAGGAACAAACAAACAGTGAGGGCCAGAGCAATAGTACAGCATATCAGGTGCTTGTGTCACATGTAACCAACCCTGGTTTGATTCCTGGCAAATATAGTACTTTGACTCCTGCCAGGATTGATGTGTCAGCCAGAAGTAAGCCCTGAGAACCACCAAGTGTGGACCAAAACCAATAACAAATCAGTAAATATTTCCTGTTCCAGGCTATCACCAACTTGGGAAACACCAGTACTTCTTAAGGGCAAGTTACAGAATTAAGAAATGACATGGCTCAGACTGGAGTGATTGTACAATGGGTAAGGCACCTGTCTTGTTCATGACCAGGTGGGGTTCAATCCCCAGCATTTCATTATCAATCCCCCAAACACCACCAGAAGTGATTCCTGAGTGCAGAGCTAAGAGTAACTTCTGAGCATCAATGGGCATGGTTCAAAAAACCCTGAATAAAAAAAAAATATCATCATCATCAACAACAACAACAATAATAAAGAAATGGCATGACTAGAGACTTTAATCACTGTTACATATCCTAGGATATATGATTAAACCACATAAACTTAAATAATTTGAAAGACTAGGGAGTAGAGGGACGAGCTACTTCTTTACATAAAAAAAAAACGCTGTGGCATCAACATTTTAACTAAGATTAAACTTTTTTGTATATGTGTATGTGTATAGGTGAATAGTGGCTGTAATGGTGTCTGGATCAGACATGCTAGTACTCAGGGATCTCTGTGTTCAGAGATCACTGCTGATGGTACTTGGGTGTATGTGTGTGTGTGTGGGGGGGGGGGGAGACAGCTGCATGTAGCAGGGATCAACAGTGTATAAACTCAAGCACTTTAATCCCTGTACTGTATCTCTAGTCTGAGAGTAGACTGCTTTTAATGTAAATTTTTGCTTACTTTTTTCTAATTTTTTGCCTTGTTAAAGCAAAACAAAAACAACTCTCTCTTAAACTTCTCTAGTTCTATGAATTGCAGAAAATTCCTAATTGTTACTCTGAAAACCATCACTAGAACCTGAACTATAATTTTCTCATGTCTAAATTAGGTAGTTATAATACCCTGTTGTCATATTGAACAGTGTTGATCAATAAGGTAGCCACTAGCCATGTACATGTATGCTTATTTACATTTAACTCAGTTTGAAATAAAAAATGTATTCCTTGGGGCCGGAGAGATAGCAGAGAGGTAAGGCATTTGCCTTAAATGCAGAAGGTCAGTGGTTTGAATCCCAACATCCCATATGGTCCCCCGAGCCTGCCAGGAGCGATTTCTGAGCATAGAGCCAAGAGTAACCCGAGTGCTACTGGGTGTGACCCAAACCCCACCCCCCAAAAATGTATTCCTTAGCCCACGTCTCTCGCCTGGACAATAAGCTGCAGCTACCACTCCTGGTAACTCATTCTATGTGGCCCTTTTTCCCCTACTCCCCTCTCAGTGTGGATTATTGCTTGTTACCAGATTCAGCTCCAGAGGGACACTATCTGATCCCTTATTGCTATAAACCTTTTCTCAGACTCAGTAAGAACACAGTGTGGGACCAAAATGTGCTCTAGATGTTATCCCCTCTCCCCAAGACTATCTCAAAAGACTTAATGGGGATATCTATATTTTATTTTAATGTTCATTTCCTTAATAGCTATAACTCTTAGTGTGTTTATTTCCAAATATAGGGGTGGCCTCTTTCATTTCTTTTTTTTTATTTTTATTTTTGCTTGCTTTGGTTTTGCTTAGTATGAATTTCTAGTAGAAAAGTCTTACTTGCTCAGGTCAAAACCAGGGCACAGAGATTTTATAGCTTGTCATTTTTATCCCCAAATGCACCAATAATATAATATGGCATTATTTCTTTTTGCATAGGCACACTAAAATGGGGAAATCTTATGTATAGAAACAAGTTTCTAATAGGAATAAGAACCCAGACATTTTATAATATGGGGGTGCCTTCCACTAAATATTTGCCATGGGGACTCGTCTTAGACCTCAAGTGATCGGATACCAACTGTCCAACCCTGAACCCAGGATCCCAACTGTAGAATTGGCACAGTTCCTTGTAGCAGCACCAGAAATCAAACTCCTCCCATCCCCGGGAGGGGGGAGTCTTTAATACCATCTGGCATCAACTTGCACCATGGGAGATTCACACAACACCCTGATGATGAAGAAATAGCAACAGCTTGATTTAGGGGCAGGTTGCCCTACCTCATCACTTAACGGTGAGATGAAATCAGAAGACACTACATCCTAGGATCTGTGCAAATACCAAGATCACTAATTACAGAAGATTGACTACAACAACTAAAATCAAGATCTCTAATTACAGAAGACTGACTTTGTGTGCAAAAACCAAGATCTCTAACTGACTGACTTTGACAACCACAACTAAGCAGAACATTTCCTGGCACCAAAAGAAAGACCTTGGGGTTTGACAATGAACATGTCTGGAGTCTGGAGCCAGTCCCATGACAGTATGCTTCAAGGGTGGAGATACCCTGTATCTCTTAGGCCAAGGGAATTTCCTTGCTTTTAACTCAGCAGTTAAAGTCTGACCTCCTGCCCCAATAAACCAACACCCAGCTCCCAAAGCTAAAGAACACCCTCTGAAAACCAGTCTCAGTCCCAAATCTAGTGCCTGGCAAGAATTTACAACCACTAAGCCTGCTGACTCATTTTATGAGGCCCTTCTTTTCACTGTCCCAAGTGTGGACTGTTGCATGCTACCAGATTCATCTCCAGAAGGACCCCCAGTCCAAGGACACTTTCTGATCCCTTACTGCTGCTAACCACTTCTCAAACTCAATAAGACTATGGTGTGGGATGATAAAGTGCACTGGACCTCCCCTTCACAAGACTATCTCAAAAGACTTAGTGGGGATGTTTATATTTTCCTTGTATGTTCAATACCTGAATAGTTTTACCACTTAGTATGTTTATTTTTAAAGAAATAGGTAGTCTCCTCGATCCTTTTTAATTGTTCATTTATTTTTATTTTTTATTTATTATTTTTGTTTTATCTTTTTTACATTTTTATATATGTATATATATTTGTTAATTTGACATGTTTTGGTTCTGCTTGGTATGAAGTTCTAGAAGAAAAAGTCCTGCTTGGAATAAAAGCCCAGGTCAAAAACAGGGCAGAGAATGTAAAGCCTGCTATTCTTAGCTTCAACGGTACCAACAATGGAATATGGCACTGTTCCCTATTGCATATGCATAATAAAAAGGGGGGAATGCTATGTATAGAAACAAACTCTTATCCACTAGGGATAAGAACCCTTACATATTATAATACAGGGGCACCTCCCACCCTGAACACGTATCATGAGGACCCAAGTCCATACGATTGGACAACTGTTTAATTTCCCTAATACTTACTGTGCCTATGCAAAACAAAAACAAGCAAGCAAACAAAAAAACTTGCCACATTTTTTCTTTGTCTTTCTTTTTCTTTTTTCTTCTTTTAAATTTATATTTATAGCTTCTAGATAGGGGCTTCCACTCGTTTTCCTTTTTTATTTTAACAGAATCATAGAACATGAATAATCTTGTTCTGCCTCATATATCTATGGCTTTCTATTTCTAAGGAGAAAAATGGTCTCATGAGCACTGAGTGAAAATAAAAAATGATCAGACCTAAATGCCTAAACCAAAGTCAACTACAATAGAATCAAGAGACCCAAACTACAACAAGCTATACACAAAAGGGACTTGTTACACGAGCAATCTAGGGGGCTGAGAGTGGAGTTATGGGATGCATGCTGGAAACTATGGTGGAAAGAGGTCAGCACTGGTGGTGGGAATAGCCCTAATTTACTATCAGTATGTACCTTAAACACAACTGAGAAAGACTTGTAATTCACATTGGTCTCAATGAAAATTATAAAAAAATTCATTCCTTAGGCATAATGGCCACATTTCCAAGCTGTGTGATACACAGCTTATAGCTACTGTACTAATAAAGATTATAGTATATTCTATCATTCCTGAAGTTCTAATGAACAGTAGTAGAAAGACCACACAATCTGAGTTCCTCAATCCAGGACTTAAAGCAAGCTATCATTTAAGGCCACCATATACTTCCAAATCTGTCCCAGCCCTGGTATTTAACTTTGGTCTTGGTCATGTTTCTTGATCTTCAAAAATTATTAAAACCCTGGTAATATGCTGTTTTCAGTAAATTCCCTATCATAGACATTGCATCATTGTATGAGTTAGAAATATAGCACTTTCTGACACTCACCAAGACAACTATGAAAATTTCATCCTAGTGATATACTATTCTGATGAACAAGGCCAAGGAAAGGACTTTCTTATTCTGAAGACTGTAATGATCTTAGGGCATGTCAGAACTTGCCAGGGAAGATTAAATGAAATTCTGCTTCTCTTGGCACTTGATACCAACTTGGGTCATGATTTGATTTTTTTTAACCTGTGCTTAGATCATTTTTTTCCTCTTTTTGTGTAACAATATGGTCTTTCATATGTTTTATCGAGAGAATAGTTTTGAAAATTATTTTTGGTTTATCACTATTTTGGGCGTACTTTTTACTCTGAGCTGAGGGATCACTCTTGGAGGGACCCCATGACCACTTTTGTCTGCACAGTCAATCAGCTGGATCAGGAGCTTCCTGTCAGCCTTCAGTGAAAAAGCCAGTAATGTCCCAGTACTATTATGTCCACCCTGGTGCTTTAACTTTCTTCTTGACTGTCAGTTTCCTGTATTTAGAACTCTTGCAGAAGGCAATAAATAAGCAGAGAAAAGAAATTCTATACTCTGTAAACACAGCCAAGCAGCCCTTCATAGATAATGTCTGTTTGAAGCAGCTGAAATCAAAATTGTGATTTTTCACCATGAGTGGAAACATTAACTTTACCCCACTGATTTGAGCAATTTGCCCCACTGGGGTTTTCATCAACAATTAATGGATAAAGGAACTGGCCATCTGGAAGAACAAAAGCCAGTCTAAATCAACATGGGCAGAGTATAGACTCATAGTCTAACATTGTTCCATAAACACTGACTAGTTCTTCAAATAGGGAAATCAGAACCCATGATTCTGAGTGTGACTGGCAGCCACTTAGTACATTGGAGATATGAAACAAACTATTAATCTGTGGATGTAGCAACTTTATTTAAAGATTTTTTTCCTCTTCTGAATACTTCTTATATATTGCTGGGTTCTAAACTTTTGATATCATGCCACTTCCTTCTCTTATAAGCTCTGCTGATATTCTTTCTTAAGCACAACATAGTAAATTAGAGCTCTCAATATGGGGCACACATGCTTGGTGGAAAAGAAATGTGACTCTCAGATGCTTGTAAAAGAGACAGTGATTAAATATACAGTCACCTTAATGGGTTCATCTAGCCTGTTATTATTAACAGCTCTTTACCACTTGCATATTTGCAAAAAACACAGCTGTAATGTTAGCAGTAACAATGCAAAGCCAACTCATGTTTCATGCTGCTGGTATAAGTCAGCAGGAAATAAAACTGCCATTCTTTGGAGGGAAAATCATTGAACCAGATCCTCAGAACCAGTTATAAATATAGTCATTTCGATATTTAATACATTTAATTCAAACTTCTATTTTTTATTATTTTTTTTCAAACTTCTATTTTTTGATGGGCACACCCAAAAATGCTCAGGCGTTACACCTGGCTCTGGAGTCAGGAATCATTCTGGCAGTCAAAAGACCATATGAGATTCTAGGGATAGAACTTGGATCACCCATGCGAAAGGAAAGCTTCCTATCCAGTATGCTATATAGCTCTGGCCTCCACTCTTTTTCTTTTTTGTTTGAAAGGCTATTACAAGAATTTTCAATTTTTCAGACATCTAAAAATTAAGTTTCAGAAATTTTGAGCCTTTTCTTTATTGGTAACCAAGGTAGTGAATTTCTCATAATAAAAAGGTGGTTAATTTGACATAAACTATAACTTTATAAACTCCTGAACATTTGGAGTTTTGGGGCTACAATGGTGATGCTCAGGGGTTATTCCTGGCTGCTTTTCACTCAGGAATAATTTCTGGCAGCGCTGATATAGGATGCCAAAGGTCGAAGTTGGTTAGCTGCCTGCATGACAAAATGACCTACTCATTGTACTATTTCTCAGGTCCCATCTCTGAACAAAAAGAAATGTTTCTTTTTTAAAAGTACATAATCCTTATTTACTATTTCTGGTTCAAATTAGAGACCCAGAAACAACCTCAGATCTGGTTTCCAGAATGTGCCTTATCCTCATTTTTGAATTTTAGGATATTATTTGCTTATTACCTGCCTTTGCCAATTCCCATTTAAACATCTCAAATCTCATACCAGAGGTTTTCCTAGCCTGACTTAAAATTCTTATATCCAAAAAAAAAATCCACTGGCAAAAGTTAATGTGACTTTGATTAGTGTCCCTCTCCACTCTCCCAGAACAGCTCAATTGGAAGACAGTTGTTATATGATGGAAATGTAAACTGAAAGATTTGCTATTAGTACAGCAGTACTTTTTCCAGGTGAGTCCCACTCAGTGATGTGACAGAGGACTAAAATCCAAAAAAAGTGCTACCACTTTGATGCTTTTCTTACAGAGGCACATACCTCCACTTTGGCAAAGTACAATGTAAAAAATCCCAAGATGTCATGATTATAATCTTGCTATACATTTGCCTGACTAGTCAATTGCCTTGCAAGTCAATTCTATCAAGAATCACAATGCATGTTGATAGTGAGAAATGAGAAATGAGAAAACTGCCCACAACTACTCTAAAGTGATGGCAAGCTGGCAATATGAGCATCTTTGTATTGTTTTCTATCATGCCTAAACTTAAAAAGAGTCTTGGGTGAATAAGATAGGATTTGGGTTCTGTCCAGTGTTCAAAAATTAATGTTTTAGGGGTCGGAGAGATAGCATGGAGGTAAGGCATTTGCCTTTTGTGCAGAAGGTCATTGTTGGAATCCTGGCATCCCATATGGTCCCCGAGCTTGCCAGGAGCGATTTCTGAGCCTGGAGCCAGGAGTAACCCCTGAGCACTGCTGGGTGTGACCCAAAAGCTAAACTAAAAAAAAAATTAATGTTTTACTATAGCCTTTAACTGGATGCATAGTTTATAAGTTATAATATGTCTCCAATCTCTTGAATGTTCACCCTTATCTTCAGCACAGTAATGCTTTTATTATTTTTTAAGTGCCAAGGATCAAACTCAGGATATTACACAGGCAGTGCATGTACTCTGTATCTGAGTCACATCTCTGGACTACCAGTGCACTTTTGATGGCAATCTCCTTGTCTATATTTCTAGGTTTGGCTAAGTAAAAAAGTAAGAAAAAATACTATACCTGGGAAAAGTCCATATTCCCTCACAGCAAATGGAATGGGATACATATCCCAAGTGTTTCCTCAAGGCCAGAAAGCAGTGGTGGGATATAGTGACAAAACTCAATGAAATAAATGCTTCGCCAAGAATACTGCACCAGCAAAACTCACTTTCAGGTTTGAAGGAAGTATACATGGCTTCACAGATAAACAACAGCTCAAAAACTTTACAGACTCAAAACCAAGTGTTTCATGCCCTAAATACATGGTCAGATCAGAGGGCATATATACTTAATAACAAAGTTTCTCATTGGCTATCCACTGAAGTGAAAAATACAAACAATTATGAAGACATAATAAACCTCATAGTACATATATATACTTTCAGAAGCTATTCAAAGCTTTAACATTGAGAAGAGTGGTGCATGATCTCATGCCACAGAGGATGGCACAGATCCTAAAGAACAAAAACAATCAGTACTGGTGGGGGTGTGGAGAGAAATGAACACTCATTCACTGTTGGTGGGAATGCCCTATAGTTCAGCTTTTATGGAAAACAATATCGAGAATCTTCAAAAAACTGAAAATTGAGCTATTATATAATCCAGCTACACCACTCCTAGGGATATATCCTAGGAACACAAAAACACAATACAAACATGCCCTCCTCACATTATATTCATTGCAGCACTATTTATAATCACCAGAATCTGGAAACAACCCAGATACCCTTCAACAGATGAATGGCTAAAGAAACTGTGGTACATAAACACAATAGAATACTATACAGCCATCAGGAGAGATGAAGTCAGGACATTTTCTTTTACATGAATGGACATGAAAACTATTAAATTGATTGAAATAAGTCAGAGGAAAAGAGATAGACACAAAGTAGTCTCACTCATGTATGGGATATAAGAAAAATAAAAGACATTATTGTAATAATACCCAGAGACAATATAGATAAGAGCTGAAAAGACTGGCCCATGATATGAAGCTTACCACAAAGAGCAGTGAGTTCAGTTAGAGAAATAATTGCACTAACAATTATCATGACAATGAGTGAGAGAAGTAGAATGCCTATCTCGAATATAGGAAGGAAATGGAGGCCATTGGTGGTGGGAATGTTGCACTGCTGACAGGGGTGTTCTTTTTATGACTAAAGCCCAACTACAAATATGTTTGTAATCATGGTGCTTAAATAAAGATATTATTTTAAAAAAGGCAGGGGAAAAAAATAGAATAGTGGTACATGGGAACAAACAATTCCCAGTAATGTTTCTGAACATTACCTTGGTCGCTGGATACCATAAATTTACCAGAATCAAAGAATGGTGAGGTAAAACATATTTGAAAGTCTGAAAAGAAATTGTTATAAAAATGGGTCAGAGACAAGAAATCAGAGAGGCCTAAGAGAGGAAGAAAGGATATAGCTCCTACTAAAAATTGGTGTTATCGTTTTTTTTTTTCTTAAATACAAAGATAGCACTGAAGAGATAACTCAATAAATTAGAGTGCATGATTTATGGGCAGGAGGCCAGGTTCAGCCACCAGTACCATATGGTCCCGTAAACCCTCTCAAAAAAATTCCAAGGACCAAGTAGGTATGACCCCCCAACCCACAATAAATAAATAGAAAGATAGCAAATGTTTAATATGTTAGTGTTTGGCTGGAGAGTGAGTTCAATGGACTAACGTGTATGGTTGATATGAAGGAGGTCTGGGCTCCAACTGTAGCACCTGAATATCCTGGACTCTAAGCAGCATCAGGAAAAGCTCTTGAGCATTAAGGGTGACTCAGAGACAATGTGTTGGTGCAAAGTAGAGAGTCAATGAAAAGAATCCATATACTGGACACAAAACACTGTATACCAACAAGCGCCTTCTCAAGAATAAGAAGGGTTTCAAACAACTAACTTTCCTCAATATTATAATTACAGTGGCTGAGAGAAAAAGGCAGCCAATAATATCCATGTCCTAATCCATGGAGCCTATCAATATAAGGAGTTAAAGTTTATAAAGTTAAAGTTATATAAAGTCTATAAAATTTATGGAGTTAAAGTTGCATGGAGAAATTAGGCTTGAACTCAGTTAACTTCAAAAAAAAGCAACTATCTGGATTATCCAGGAGAGTTCTATGTGCTCACAGGATTTTCTAAGTAGCAGAATAATATAATCAGAGAAAGACTTAATTGGCCTCTGCTGACTTTAAAGTCTTCAGAAAATCAGGATATAAGAAATGTAGGCAGTGGAGCTAGAGCAATAATGTAGTGATTAAGGTGATTGCCTTGCACGTGGTTAAACTGAGTACTATTACTGCATCCCATATGTCCAGAGTCCATCAAGAGTGATTCCCTGAGTGCAGAGCCAGGAGTAATCCCTGAGCATTGGTGGAAGTAGTCCAAAAACAAAACAAACAAATGCACACAAACATACACACACAATCATCAGAAAAGTAATTCAGGCAGTACCTCAAAATTGGAAAAAGACAGCTGGCCCATAAAATGAAGAGGATAGAAATTGTACAAACTATCTTCTCAGATTACAATGCACTGAAATTAGAAGTGAAATAACTGCAAAGAGACATATAAAAATCTTTAACACTTGGAAATTAAACAGCTCACTACTGAACAACCAATGGTTCAGAGAAGAAATCAAAAGATTCCTAGAAACAAATGTGAATGAAGGCAGAAGTTATCAGAATTTGAGGGACATGGCAAGAGTGGTACTAAGAGGAAATTTTATAGCTTTGCAAGCAGACATTAGGCAGGAGAAAGGGGCCTACATAAATAGCCTAATCACACTGATTATAAAATTAGAAAGTCATCAACAAAATGAACTAAAACAGGTAGGCAGAAGGAAATTACAAAGTTTAGAACAGAAATTAATGAAGCAGAAAGAAAAAAAAAAGCCCTCTGCATGTCTGCATGCCTATATCTAATGCAGCACTATTTACAATAGCTAGAATCCGGAAATAACCCAGATGCTCAACAAAATGTGAATGACTAAGATACTGATACATATATAAAATGGAATTTTTTGCAGCCGTCAGAAAAATAAAGTCATGAAATTTGCCTATACCAGGGTAGACATGAAAACTATTAAGGTGAGTGAAATAATTTAGAGGGAGAAAGATAGACACAGATTAGTCTCCCTCACCTGTGGGATTTAAGAAAAATAAAAGACAGTATAGTAATAATACCCAGAGAAAATAGAAATAAGGGCTGGAATATGAATATGAAGTTTACCGCAAAGATTGGTGAGTGCAGTTAGAGAAATAACTACACCAACAACTATATGACAATGGTAGAGAGTGAGATAAATGGAATGCTGTCTCAAAGACAGGCAGGTGGTGGGGGAGGAGGAGATGGGAGACATTGGTGGAAGGAAGGTTGCAACTGGTGAAGGGCTGGTGTTCTTTTTATGACTGAAACCCAACTAAATATGTTTGTAATCATGGTGCTAAATAAAGATATTAAAAATGCAAGCAATTATGTAGATCAAGTTTTACAACCAAATAGCCACAGTTACTTAAATAAAAAACTGGAAAAGACAGAAATGGGCATTTCTCCCAGATTATTCAGAAAGGAACACAAACTGTAGATATCTGGATATTGACACAGTAAGACTCATGTCAGGTTTGTGTATTGCAAATGTTTTGTTTTGTATTTATATTGTTTAAGCCACTTATACCAAAAGAATACCAAGGCAGTGATCAAAATATTGTCTTGGAGGAAGAAAAGGCATATGATAATATTAACATTACAAGTAATAAAAATGATCCTCTTGACTAAAGAAAAAAGACAAAATTCTTACCTTCTTATAGGTTTTTTCTTCATTTTGTTTTCCAGGTGCTGCATCTCCATTTTCAGCAGCAGACGACATCTATAAGGAAAAAAAAAAAAACCATTAGAGCTCTACTCTGTGATACAATATGCGAGCCATATTGTTGACTAGAGGATCTATTTTGGCCAACTATGTTGTTGTTATTACCGCTGGGCTTCCAAGAAAGTAAGATAGTTCTCAGAAAACTAAAAAAAAAAAATATGTTCTCCAATCATTCCAAAATAAATCTCCTAAAGTTTTTGGTAAATGTTTATTCCTGATGCTTAAGATAGTATGGAAGTTTGAGCCCACATCATATACATAAAGACATTTAAAATAAAAAACAACATTTTATTTTCTGCTTAAAGACCTTTGCTGTACAGCATAGAGAGAACAGGTATATAATTATCATTTTACTACAAAGGCTCATAATAATTTACTAGGGATCTTATACAGGATTACAGGTAAAGATTATGACAGGAAATTACTGAGTCCAATGGAAACACTTCAAAACATTATATTTGAATGCCTTTTACCTTTTACCACATCTACATTAACCTCTCAGTTTTTCTGTCCATAGGGGTTCCTGAATACAAAGTGTGAACATCCTATGGTGCTCAGTCACATGAGGCACCACACTCTGCTTGAATAATGAAAATGGCCGGATAAAACTCTTTAAAATACCTTTTTTCTCTAGATAATGCCTTCTTTTAGGACCTGAAGTACATGACCAGCCAGATCATCAAAGTAACAACCAAGACTTACAAATTTTTACCACAGGGCCTAAGCATCGAACATGTTCAACCAAACTAAAATGCCCTTGCTCTTATACCCTCTCTTCAATACTTCGTATTTTTGTTGTTGGTGGTGTTTGATTGTTGGTTTGTTTTGTTTTTCCTATTCTCTCTTCTTGTCTCACTCTTCTTCCACCTTCTCCTCCTCATTATCATCAATTCAATCTATGTCAAATAAAAACCACATGGTTACCTCCTCTATAGGAAAGGAAAGCTGACATATAGGGTGCTGTGGACAAAACTGAATAGGGTAAACACCTATATAGATAGACCTCACTAACACAATGGTCAGTACTGGAGACACGAAACCCATACATACCCAAAAGTTGACCTATTAGTTTCCTTTCCTTACAAGTACTATACTTAGTACTCAGCGCACCTCTTGCCCTCCACACCTCTCTACATTAACATACACCTAATCTAATTTTTTTTTGTTTTGTTTTTGTTTTTAGGTCACACCCGGCGGTGCTCAGGGGTTATTCCTGGCTGTCCACTCAGAAATAGCTCCTGGCAGGCACGGGGGACCATATGGGACACCGGGATTTGAACCAACCACCTTTGGTCCTGGATCGGCTGCTTGCAAGGCAAACACCGCTGTGCTATCTCTCCAGGCCCACCTAATCTAATTTCTATATGTTTATATGTGGGCAGGAGCACACAGAGATAGGAATCCTCCTTAAGGGACAAATCTAAACCACAAACAACCCATACCTATACCCTATATAACCTCTCCCATATACTATTCCCTCTCCCTTCTCCAGAAATCCATCTATTCCTTCACCCCTCAATCCCACCCTAGATATCCCCACCACACTATAACTCTTCACCCTCAGTTCTTAATCCAGTAGGCATCAAGACTGACTTCCTACCCCAACGAGCCAGTAGCCACTACCCAAGTGAAGAGACATCCACTCAAACTCTCACCTCCTTTCTGGCAAGAAAATACAACCAACACCCCAACTGACCCATGCAGTGTGGCCCTCCTAATCACCTCTCCCTAATGTGGACTGTGGCTTGATATGGGAACTAGCTCCAAAGGACCCCCACTGCAAGAACTCTACTCAAGCAAGACCTCCCTGCCTGGACCCCACACCTCACAAGGAAATCTCAAAAGACAATGGGGAAGCCTATATTTTCATCATAAGTATAGACCTATATAACACAACCTCTTATCCTGTTTTTCCACAAATATAAAGTGATCTCCTGTATCACTTTCCCCTTTTTTCTTTGTTTTGTTTTGTTTTCTCTTTTCTTTTTTATTCTTGTAAGTTTCTTTTGTTTGTTTGTTTTGTTTTATTTTAGTTTTTGTTATTTGATTTGATTTGTTTTTGCTTCTTTTGGGTCACTCCTGGCAGCACTCGGAGGGTGCTCCTGACTCTATGCTTGGAGAATGCCCAGGGTGGGCATGGGGGACCATGGGAGATGCCGGGATCTGAGCCACTGTCCTTCTACAGGAAGGACAGACACCTTCTCTCCGTGCTATCTCTCCCGGCCCCACTTTATTCCTTTAATTACGTCTTTTATTTAATCTTTTTTTTAAAGGAACTTTTTTTTCCTTTAGATATGTGTGAGCATATATATTCTTAGTTTTTGTCAGGTGTCTGTTTTCTTTTCTCTCCACCCCAAATCCACCAGCAATATAATGTAGCACCACTTCCTCCTTCAAAGACATATTAAACAAAGGGGAAATTGTATGTGTAAAAACAAGCTCTCATCTACTAGGGATAAGAACTCATACTTGTTTACAACACAGGGACATCTCCCACCCTGAACGTATGTCATGTGGAAACAACTTAGGTTCCAGGGAACTAGACACTGAACCATCCAGCCTTGACTCCTGGATCCCAGACATAGAAATGACAGAGTTCTCCACAACAGCTCCAGGAGCCAAATCCCCTCCAGGGCATTCATAATGCTGCTCTGACGCCAACATGCACCAGCTCTAAATTGATAACCTGACAATGAGGAAATGGGAACAACTTGATCTAAGAGCAAGTTGTCCTTCCTCTTCAGCTAACAATAAAACAAAATCAGAAAACATGTCACCCTTTGATCTGTGCAAAAGCCAAGATTGCTATGTACAGATGACTGGTTGTTACAACCAGGACTGGACAGTACGCATCCAGGGACCAACAACAACAACAACAACAACAACAGCAACAAAAAGCTCTAGCCTAGCTTTTGGTCTACGATCTGTTCAACAAACAAGATCTCTGCAACTGAACGGGTCTTCCGGAAACATAACGAAAGACCTTATCCCAGGCTCCATCCTAGGAGCCAACTACAGAAGATGGATTAAAACAACACTGAAGAAGCATAACTGCTAGAACCATAAAGAAAGACTTCATCATAAGCTCCATTCCTTGAGCTGCACAGTCACCAAGATCTCTAGATACAGAGGTCTGATTTTACCATCCAAGACGAAGCAGAAGTCTTCCATATACCACGAAAGCACACTGAGGGGAGAGTAAATGATCATGCAAGCAGTCTATAGTTAATCCCATAACAGTATACTTCAGGGGTGGAGAAACCCTGTACCTCCTAGGCCAAGGGAATTCCCTCTACAATATCCCCAATAGTTATTGTGCCTATGAAGGGGGAAACAGGAAAAAAAAAAGCACAAAACAATCATTTTTCCATTTATTTATTTATTGATTGATCGAATTTTTTGACGTCTTTATTTTGGAGTAGAGATTGAAGTTGATGTCTCCAATATTATTTTATTTTATCTTATCTTTCTTTTTCTTTTTGCACTCCAGCATGATTTGATTTCAGAACTGAGACTATTGTGTGGTGCTTGTCTTTATTGCTGTAGTGCTCACTGGATATTTAATTTGATATTTCTTTCTGTATTGTTGTGGTGTTTCAATTACCTTTTCACATCCTCTCTCAAACTGAGGTTGAAAGCCTCTAGATGGGCTCCGCCCATTTTCAGCGTATTTGACTTCTTTTTCTTCTTATTTTGTACCCCAATCTATTGCTTTTCTTTCCTTCAAACAAGACCACATAACTCAATTTATCTAGCTCCACCTCTTAAATAGAGGGGGAAACAAGGGAGGGTACCAGGACCAAACAGATATGTGATCACTAATAGTAAGCTAGACCAAGAGGGGACCACCTACTCTAGCAGCTTGGGGGTGATGGTGGGGTATATGGGTTGCAGAAAGGGAATTGGGATGGGGGAGGACATCTTTGGTGATGGGTATTCCCCTGATTCAATGTTAATATGTACCTAAAATACTGTGAAAGATATGTAAGCCATTATGATAAAAAAATTGTGTTTTAATCAGAAATGTTCTTTGACTTACATGTATTATTATATTACATTAATTATATTATGTTATGTTATGTTACTATATTATGTTATGTTAACTTATCTCAATATGTTAATCAATTTTGTCTCTTAAATAAATTCTTTTTTTTTTGTTCTATCTATCTATCTATGTATCTATGTATCTATCTATCTATCTATCTATCTATCTATCTATCTATCTATTTATGTATCTATTGGTTTTTATTTATTTATTTATTTATTTATTTATTTTGGTTTTTGGTTTTTGGGCCACACCCGGCGGTGCTCAGGGGTTACTCCTGGCTGTCTGCTCAGAAATAGCTCCTGGCAGGCATGGGGGACCATATGGGACACCGGGATTCGAACCAACCACCTTTGGTCCTGGATTGGCTGCTTGCAAGGCAAACGCCACCACTGTGCTATCTCTCCGGGCCCTTGAATAAATTCTTACAATAAAAAAAGACCTTTGCTGTAACAATATTTGGGAAGTACTAAAAATTATGAGTCAAATAATTTTGGCCTAATTTGCTTCTATCTTTTGGCTTATTCATGTTAAAATATTTTTTATAGAAATCAAACCACCATTTTACTAAAGTATTCTCATTTGATTAAAAAATTTGCCATACTGTTTGTTCTGTAAGAAACACCTGACCATAAGACACATAGTTTTTAGATGCTCTCCTCCCCTGCAATCAGGCTTCAGCTCCAGGCAGCATTTGCTCCATAAAATACACTTTTAGGGAGGATAAAGTGCATCTGATGGTACGAAAAATACAGTAATTGCAAAAGAAAAATTTTAGTTATAAGATACACAACTATATGGATACAGTGCATACTATTACCTGAGTTAATAATGCTTATATTGAAGAATAGAGGTAATTTGCAAATATTAAAATTTTTAGTTGTGGTTCCTTGAAAACTTCAACCTATTCTTAGGATAGATTTCTAGAATCACTAGTCCATAAAAGGGGATTGAAACTTGACAGCTGGAGCCCGGAGAGATAGGACAGTGGTAAGGTACTTGCCTTTCACATGGCTGATCCAGGTTCAGTCCCTGGTATCCTATACAGTCCCCTGATATCTCCAGTATGATTCTTGAGTGCAGATCCAGTAGTAACCCCTGAACACCATCAGGTGTAACCCAAAAGCATCCTCCAAAAGTTAACTGCTTTTAAAATATGTACGTTTATAGTGGTTTTCATATTTATAGGTGTTTTTTTTTTTTTTGCTTTATTTTTCTTGAGCCACACTCAGTGATACTCAGTGGTTACTCCTGGCTATGCACTTAGAAATCATTCCTGGCTTGGGTGACCATATGGGTCGCTGGGGGATCGAACCATGGTCTGTCCAAGGTTAGCGCATGCAAGGCAAACAACTTACTACTGTAGAACCACTCCATCCCCTATAGTTTCGATGCACAAAATTTCTGCACCCTTATCACAAAATGCCCAAGAACCCCTCACCACTGCTCTTGAATCACTTCTAGATAATTGGTAGTTTTTACTGTCATACTCTTTAATTTTCTTCCAAGAGCAATCCAATTTTACTTTATTTTCAAAAGCAAAAGGGATCTGTTGTAATCCAAACTTATAAATGACTATTATTTGTTTTTTTTTTTGTTTTTTTTTTGTTTTTGTTTTTGTTTTTTGGGTCACACCCGGCAGTGCTCAGGGGTTACTCCTGGCTCTATGTTCAGAAATCGCTCCTGGCAGGCATGGGGTACCATATGGAATGCAGGGATTTGAACCACCGACCTTCTGCACGCAAGGCCTTACCTCTATTCTATCTCTCCGGCCCCATAAATGACTATTATTTGTATTAAAATTACTATTATTTTGAAGGATGAAGAAAAGCATCTCCTAAAAAATAAAGGGAAAAAAAGCATCTCTGGTTTTGATTTGCATCTTTGAAAATTATAAGTAAACGTATTTTGCTTACTTTGTAGATTTCACTATTACTTTAGAATTTTCTATTGTTTTGCCTATTTAGTAGGTTTCCTCAATTTTACATACTGAGGCAGTATGAAACTATACTCCAGAAATCAAAGAGAATTAGAAAACAATGATCAATCATTAAAATTTGATTAACAGGGAAGTATTCTGTTTATGACTGAAACCCAACTACAAACATGCTTGTAATCATGGTGCTTAAATAAAGATTTATATAAAAATAACTTCCCCATGCTTCATAAAAGCTTTGCAATCTATTATAGTTCTGATTGTTTATTTTAATTTTTACTTTTATTTCTCTGTTGGGATTAAGTCCACAAATGTATCTCTAAGTTAAGTTCTAGAACATTTTTTCTTTGTTGTCTTCAATGTCTTTAATGGTTTATAGCTTTATAATTAGATCTTTGATTTATATGAATATATGTTCATTTATCTGTAGAATTTTAAATGGTTTATCATAAATTGAAAGGAGACTAATGTGTGGCTTTATTTCTGGACTTTTAATTCTGTTGATCCCTGTGTTTTTTTCCCAATACTATAGAGTTATATTTATGTCATTTTTGGGTATCATTTGAAATCAGGTAATATGATTCCTCCATTTTTCTTGTCAGTCATTTCATAATGGCTATAGCTACTGGAGGGAGGTATTTATGATTCCACATAAACATTATTATTTTTGTCCATTTTCTAATAAAAATTAACTGGAATTTAAAAATAAATAAAAATTGATTTACAAAGGAAAAGTAATTATGTAGGTGGATATTTAGCTGATATCTGACCCCTGAATAAACAAAGGTTTTTATACAATAAAAACATTCTTGAAAAAACTAATTTGACTATTCCAAATAATCAATTCTTTTGTCAAAATGAATCATGACAATAAAAAATGAAGCATCAAGCTGGAAAATACTGGCAATGGATGTGACAAAAGTTAATAACTTCCAAACATAAAAAATATTATTTAAATTCTACAGATCCCTTCTATTTCTCTCACCTATTCAAGGTCATATTCTGCAATTTTCTATTTTCCCCCTCATCAGCAACTTTTCACTCTATTTCATTTCCATTAGCATTCTGTCATTTCTTAAATTTCACAAAATAAAGACTTGATTTCACACTCTCCTCACTTCCTTAATTTCCCTTGTAGCAAAACTCTTAAAAAGATGCTCTCAGACTCTCTCTTAAAAACATGTTCACCAGAATTTTGTTCTATTACTATCCTGAAAATATCCTCTCAAGGTGACAAATGAACTCTAGTTATCAAATCTATACTGATGAATTCCAAGTAATGTATAGAATTTACATTTAACATTTTATATATATTATATATAGAGATTTATATATATTTTATGTATAGAATTTACATTAAACATTACAAGTTTAGAATTTTGATACATATTTTTTCACTAAGAAAGTAAAACAGGCATTTTATTTGAAATACATATATATACATATGAGAAATATATAGAGAAAGACAAAAACTATCACCTTTAATCCAACAATCTGGAAGTAATAATTATTGATATTTAGCTATTTTGTTATACATTTGAATTTTCCAAATATACTATTATTAGTAGTATAAATTATAGTTTAACACCTAATGGTGATCAGGGCTTACTCCTGTTTTAACCAAAGGGATCACTCCCGGTAGTGTTCGATACTTCATATGGAGTGCAGCAGACTAGACTCAGATTAAATACATCCAAGTCAAGTGCTTTACCTGGTATATTATCTCTCTGCTCCTGAAAAAGTATATTTTTTAAGAAAATTGAGATCAAACATTCTATCAATTTTTCCTTTTAAAGCTTTCCTTTTCATTAAACTTAATGTCATTTTTGAGTCATTAGACAATGAGGTGTCAGAATGATTTTTTCTATCTAACCCTCAATGAATTATTATGATATCATAACTTATTATTTTAAAAATACATTTTGGTACATTAATGTGCAGATTATGTTGAAAATAAGTCTATGCACTATTTTTCTCTAGAGTATTTATAATACTCTCATGGACATATATATACAAATATATAAAATTCTGGAAGATGCAATAACATGAGTTATTGAGTATGTTGCATTAAATTATGGTCATAAATCAATTTTAGATCCAGAGAAAAAATCCTGGAATAAATTTGGAATAGATGTATATTTGATATAAGTCTTCCAACTTTCTTTTTTTTTATTTAACCAACTTTATTACATACATGCTTATATTTGGGTTTCAGTCATGTAAAGAACACCACCCATCACCAGTACAAGATTCCCATCACCAATGTCCCTAATCTCCCTCCTCCCCACCCGACCCCTGCCTGTACTCTAGACAGGCTTTCCATTTCCCTCGTACATTCTCATTATTAGGATAGTTCAAAACGTAGTTATTTCTCTAACTAAACTCATTCCTGTTTGCGGTGAGCTTCATGAGGTGAGCTGTAACTTCCAGCTCTTTTCTCTTGTGTGTCTGAAAATTATTATTTCAAGAGTGTCTTTCATTTTTCTTAAAACCCATAGATGAGTGAGACCATTCTGCATCTTTCTCTCTCTCTCTGACTTATTTCACTCAGCATAATAGATTCCATGTACATCCATGTATAGAAAAATTTCATGACTTCATCTCTCCTGACAGCTGCATAATATTCCATTGTGTATATGTACCACAGTTTCTTTAGCCATTCATCTGTTGAAGGGTATCTTGGCTGTTTCCAGAGTCTAGCTATGGTAAATAGTGCTGCAATGAATATAGGTGTAAGGAAGGGGTTTTTGTATTGTATTTTTGTGTTCCTAGGGTATATTCCTACCCATCAGATAAGGGGCTAATCTCCAAAATATACAAGGCACTGAAAGAAATTTACAAGGAAAAAACATCTAATTTCATCAAAAAATGGGGAGAAATGCACACTTTGACAAAGAAGAAATACATATGGTCAAAAGACACATGAAAAAATGCTCCACATCACTAATCATCAGGGAGATGCAAATCAAAACAACTATGAGGTACCACCTCACACCTCAGAGATTGGCACACATCACAAAGAATGAGAACAAGCAGTGTTGGCAGGGATGTGGAGAGAAAGAAACTCTTATCCACTGCTGGTGGGAATGCCGTCTAGTTCAACCTTTATGGAAAGCAATATGGAGATTCCTTCAAAAACTGGAAATCGAGCTCCCATACGACCCAGAATAATTTTTATCATAAAATGTACCACAAATTTACTAGTGAACATTTAACATATTCCTTATTTTTCTTTATTAGAACTAAAACTTCACTTTATATTCTTTTTTTCTTTTTCTTTTTAAAAGGACTGGGAAGCACCCACAGGACTCGAACCTCCAGAGGTGATTGGTTTCAAAGCAAAGCTTTGTGACAGCGAAGTAACTGCTGAGCTACGGCCAGTCCACTTTATATTCTCTAATAGTACATCTCATTAGAGCTGACACAGATTTATAGAATAATGACTGGCAAAAGTAGCACACTATCCTAGTGATTATACCAGCATTATATATTTTCATTTAAAAATCTAGAGGAGGGGAGGGAGTTCAGAGGTCAGCAGTTTGATCCTTTGCATTTTCTGGTGACCACACCCCCTGTGTGTTCTTGGTGGTCCCAGGTCATTCACTGAATCTTAGCATTAAAATCTCTGGTTGCTTGGTTAAATAGCCCTTAGGCCTCCTGAAAACTGCTTGAGAAGCCCAAATAAACAAAACCCAACAAAACATTATGTTAATTTACATCTAGGCAAAGAAAGTAATTTATTCTGCATTTATATAATGAACAAAAGAACTGAGAATTTTTGTCATGTTGGTTTCATTCTTCATATTTCTTTTTTAAAAAATTTGTTTGGTTTTGGGCCACACCCAGTGGTGTTCAGGGTTTACTCCTGGTTCTGTGCACAGGTATAACTTTTGGCCATCTGGGGATACCATATATGGTGCTGAAAATAAAAACTAGACTGATTATATGCAAGGCAAGCACCCTACCTGTTGTGTTATTGCTTTGGCACTTCATTTATAAATGCTCTGTTGAAACTTTCACTTTATTTCTCTATTAGGTATGTTTGTGATTCAAATTTCATATATATTCATAATAAAAAGAGATTTCCTTTAACCTTTCCACTGTCTTATAGAGTCAATAGAATGAAGATATTCCTAAAGAATATGCCTCCCTCATTTCATTTTAAAACCAAGAAATGACAAGAACAACTCTTAGGAGTACTTGAACAAACAGCATTGACAAGAGGCCAGTAATTCACATGAATAAAAGACAGGTGTCCCCAAGGTTTTTTAAATTACTTTGTAAATCACTCATTACTGACATAGAGGAATAAAAGGGTAAATGGTTTTTAAAGGAAAAACTTCCTTTAAGCAGCACAAAACATACTCATGACAGAGAGAGGTCCTGAAATGTCACCTGGATTCAAAGGTTGTTACAGACATTTACTAAATAACCAAGATGATCCAGGTACAAGAAGTATAGTAATGTCTGAGGATATTTTGGTAGTAGCAAATGGCTATCAAAATGATCACAGTGGTAATTATTATTTGTTCCTAAAATCTGTTCCTAGACTTAGAATGTTTCAATACGAGTTCAAGAATATCCATTTAAACTATGAAAGTGAAGGTAAATATGTATTGAACATATTGTTTTTTTAATTACAAAATTAAAGAGACAGTATAGGGGTAAAAATTTTGCCTTGTACATGGCAGAACCTGGTTCAATCCCCGGCATTGCATATGTCCAAGTACTGCCAAAAATGACCCCTGAGCATTGCTATATATAGCCCCCAAATAAAACAAAAATGAAAAATAAAAAACATTGTGATCACATATACTAAATATGCATATAAAAAGGAAGAAAAATTACAGAAGTACATTATTGATAGATTGTTTTCACCATATCTTGGGGGAGAGTTTTATACACTAATTTTATTATTTTTCATAATAATTTTTAATGTAATAACTTTGGCTAATATCCTAAAGTTTACATAGATTACATTCTAATCACCTATGTCCAGTTCCAATATTTTTATATTTTTAAAGTGCAATTTTTTTCTTTCATACTACATTTATTGAGGTATTGGTATTGCAACACTGTTTATGGTAGTTTTATGCATAGATCTTTCTAAAACAGAACACCACCCCAGTATGTCTTCTTTCCTCCACCAGTGTCCCAACATTTCCTCTCTTCCACCTCTGGTCCCACTCCATCCACCCTCCAAAGTAGTTCTGTGGACCAATTACCCAGTTCTGCTGCAGTCATTTGTTGTTCTCTTACTATTTATCTTTATATACCACACATATACCATTCTGTATATGTTCCTCTCCTTCTGTCTGACTTTACTCAGTACAGATGCTTTGGGTATTTATTTTCATTGTCTGCTATTTTCAAGTATTTTACAATGAGTACTACTACATTTAAAAGAAAGCGCTACAGTTATTTAAAAACTCAGTTAGGGGTCAGAGCAATAGCACAGTGAGGAGGGTGTTTGCTTTGCATGTGGCCTACCTTGGTTCAATATCTGGCATCCCACCTGGTTCCTAAGCCTGCCAGGAGTGACTTCTGAATGAAGAGCCAGACTGTGAGGATCCAAGGAATGGCAACAAAGGAGGCAACAATCAGGTATTAAATGCCCAGAGAGGCAGTGGGTGTGGCTCAGAAATCAGAAACAAATCAATCAATCAAAACTCAATTGGGGCTGGAGTGATAATATACCAGGTAGGGTATTTGCCTTGCATGCACTTGACCCAGGTTCTAATTGAAAGTATTCCATGTGACTCCCGAGCAATGCCAGGAGTAATTTCTGAGTGCAGAGTTGGGAGTAAACCTTGAGTATCACTGGTATGGCACCAAAAACAAAACAAAACTAATTACTTAAAAATAACCACAGTAATTAATAGAGGAGATTTTTGTCTCTGTTTTGCCTCTAAGGCATTATGACACTCACAAAATTTCCTATGCTCCTATTTTCTTGTTACTGAAGTTTGATAATGTCAAAGCAAAAGGTCAGGAACTAAATACAGGATTTAGAACATCGGTAAATGACATACAGTAAGAAAACAAAGGACTATACAATTAGTCATTAATATAAGCTCTATTTTCTTACCTTTTAATTAGAATGGCAAGTCATCTGTAGCTGGTCATGACTGATGGTCTATTCATTGTTAAGACTATTTTCTTTCACAGATTCCTGTTAAAATAAAAATTACTGGTCATTATGGATTCATATCCCTAATTCAACTCCCCAAAATGATCAACAATGATCATACAATCAGTTAAAATGAACGTAAAATCTGTAAGATAAAGGTGAGGAAATAGGACATCAGCAGTATCCTATAGAATGCATTATAGAAAATAGAAAGAACACAAAGCATGTGACCTCACATCAAGTCACTGATTACTCTGTACACTATCCAGTTTGACTGTGAGGACCCAAGAAATGGTAACAAAGGAGGCAACAATCAGGTATTAAATGCCCAATGCTTCATAAGATAAATCAATAGCTCAAATAATCCAAGGAATGGGGCCATTGAGGAAGGAATAAACATTTCTCTTATGATCAAGGAGATTGATCCTTGTACATGAGGGCAAATTTTCAAGTATTCCTATGTATAAGTCTTAATAAGAGTTGTACAGATCAATGTTTCTCAATCTTTTTTTCAGATGATGGTTCCCTTACAACTTTTTCTTTTTGTGGCTTTGAGTTCTACCATTCTATTTATATGACTTCACACTTTGAATATCCTAGGGAACCCAAAGGAACGTAAGGGCCTACTTGAGAAACTCAGTTCAATGGACAGTTCCATAAACAATTCCACAAATCCCTTGCTATAAGTATGCTTTTTTACAGAATAGATTTTTGTTCACTGTGACCAATTTTCAAAATACTATGGCATGGAATAAAAATCATATCCCAACCTTACCTCACCCAGGATTAAAGTTTATTATACATCTTTTCCAAATCTTCCCTTTGCTGGTTAAAACACACACACACACACACACACACACACACACACACACACACACACACACACTTATCCTACCTCTACTCTTAGCAATATATTTTAAAGATTTTCTTTTCAAAATCTACCTCATTTTTAAGTAACTCCACCAAATTCTGCAGGATTGACAAATTACAGCCCTATAATGGGTTATGTCTGTTTGCTTTGGTGCCACACCTGACCTTCTGATTAGGTTTTACTACTGGCTCTGCACTCAGGGATTACTTCTATTATGCTCAGAGAATCATGTGTGGTGTTGGGGACCAAATCCAGGCAGGCCATATGCAAGGTAAGTAAGTATCCGACTCACTGTCCTATTGTTCTGGTCAAGCACCTTTTATTTGGATGAACTTTCAAGTAGCTTCAGATTTGCTGCCATAACCAAAGCAGGAACAAACAATCTTATCCAAACATCTTTAAAGTTCTAGTACTTTTATTTCTGTGGGAAAGAATCCTCTAAGTTGGGGCCAAACCTACATTAGCCATTTGAAGGACATTAACCATTTGAAGGACTATATCTGTGTTTCTTTGTGTAAAAAGGTCAAAGTAACTAGGGCTTGAAGAGAATCTGCTTGTTGATATTCTCATAAATACTGATACTTGACATTTTTTAACAAGTTTGCCAGAAGGCTGGAGCAATAGTATAGTGGGTCTTCGTATGTGCCTGACCCAGGTGGGAAACCCGTCATCCCATATGGTCTCCAAGCCTGCTAGGAGTAGTTTCTAAGTGCCTTGGCCAGGAGTAACCCCTGAGAGTCTCTGGGTGTGAGAAAAAAATAAAGTGTTTGCCAGTCTAGGAAACAACAAAATCATGCAATTTGTGGCAACATGTATGAAAATAGAGGATATTATGCTGAGTGAAGTCTGTCAGAAGGACAGGGTCAGGTACAGAATGATTTGTCTTATATGTTGAATTTAAAGATACCCAAAGAATAGCAACAATGGGGGAAACTGATCCACACAACTGAGTTGGAGGAGTCTGAGGGAGAGGGGCTTGGAGTTATTGTCAGAGTAAGATAGGTACACTGATGATGGGTCTGGTATTGGAATCATGTCCATTAGAAACACTTATTAATAATATTGTAACCCCCAAAATAAAATAATTTTTTAGAAGTCTGTCATAATAGCCAAAATATGGAAACAACCTAAGTGTCCAAAAAGAGATGACTGGATAAAGAAACTGTGGTACACAATGGAATACTACTTAGCCATAAGAAAATATAACTTTATGTAATTTGCTACTACAGGGAGGGACCTAAGAGTATCATGTTGACTGAAGTTAGTTAGAAGGAGAGAAACAGACACCGAATGACCTCTCTTATATATGGGATATAAAAAAACATAATGGTGGGTGCCAGAGTGATAGCGCAGTGGTAGGATGTTTGCCTTGCATACGGCTGACTCGGGATGGACCTGGGTTCAATTCCCCACATCTCATATGGTCCCACAAGCGTGCCAGGAGAAATTTCTGAGTGCAGAGCCATGAGTAACCCCTGAGAATCGCTGGGTGTGGCCCCAAAACAAAAACAAACAAGAAACATAATGGTGGAATATTGAACACCCAAAGACAATGGATACAAAGAACATGAAAACTGATATTCAGTAGAAAATAAGCCCTTTGAGGCTGTTAAATAAGACAGGGTGAGGGCAGTGAGAAGCATCTATGGTGGAGGAAAGTGTTCAACCAGGAGGAGAAGGTGGTGCTGAGAGGCAATAAAGTGTTATGTATAAAACCTGATCAGCAACAGTGCAAAATAAAAACAACACAAAATGTAAAGAAAAAGCAAGAAAGAAAGAAAGAAAGAAAGAAAGAAAGAAAGAAAGAAAGAAAGAAAGAAAGAAAGAAAGAAAGAAAGAAAGGAAGGAGGGAGGGAAGGAAGGAGGGAGGGAAGGAAGGAAGGAAAGGAGAAAGAAAGGAAGAAAGAAAGAAAAAGGAAGAAAAAGAAAGAAAGAAGGAAAGGAAGAAAGAAAAAGAAGAAAGAGAAAGAAGGAAAGAAAGAAGAAATAATGAAAGAGAAAGAGAGAACAAAAGAAAGAGAGAAAGAGAAAGATAGAGAGAATGAAAGAAAGGAGAGACAGAAAGACAGAAGAAAGAAAGACAAAAGAAAGAAAGAAAGAAAGAAAGAAAGAAAGAAAGAAAGAAAGAAAGAAAGAAAGAAAGAAAGAAAGAAAGAAAGAAGAGAAAGAAAAAGAAAGAAGGAAGGAAGGAAGAAAGGAAGGAAGGAAGAAGGAAGGAGGAAGGAAGGAAGGAAGAAAGAAAGAAAGAAAGAAAGAAAGAAAGAAAGAAAGAAAGAAAGAAAAAGGAAGAAAGAAAGAAAGAAAGAAAGAAAGAAAGAAAGAAAGAAAGAAAGAAAGAAAGAAAGAAAGAAAGAAAGAAAGAAAGAAAAGAAAGAAAGAAAGAAAGCTCCTTTTGTAGAAGCAGACTGGTATGAGGAAAATGTGAGTGAGGAGGACATTGGTGGAGGGAAGTAGATAGAGGTGAAGTGATTGGTATAGGGTCCTCAAACTTGTTAAACAGGGGGCCAGTTCACTGTCCTTCAGATTGTTGGAGGGCCAGATTATAGTAAAAACAAAAATTATGAACAAATTTCTATGCACACTGCATATATCTTTTTTAGAAGTGAAGAAACAAAATGGGAATAAATACAATATGTGGCCCACAGGCTGTAGTTTGAGGACCATTGGGACATATGCATGAAACCCAATCATTAAAACTTTGTAATTTCAAGGTGACAATATAAAAATTAAATTTCAAAATTAAGTGATAAAACAAAAGTTAATAATAGAAAATAAAAAGGTTTTCTAATCTACCCAAACAACTGTCCAGTGGTTAGGGCACTTGTCTTGCAAGTAATTGACCCAGATACAACTCCAGGTACCCCCAAGCTGCACCAGGAGTGATCTCTAAGATTAGAACCAATAGTAAGCCCTGAAAGTGTGACCCCCCCAAGCAAAAAAAAAAAACAAATTCCATGAACCTGATGGCTTTATGCCATCAATCACTTTGATTACCATTCTTTTATCACTAAAGGGGTTTGTTCTTTTGATGGGTTTATTGGTGGTTCACATTCTCAATTTATGCCATTTGTGTACTTTTATATGATGGTGATTATTTTTTTACTTTTATTATATCATCACTTTGATCAAAATCCTTGTACATGAAACAATGTCATAATAGTTGAAAACCTGCTGTTCTTCTTTAGGCCTTATATAAATGGCCATATGGTCATGAAAAGATTTCAATCCTTATGCTGAAAAATCTCGATACATTTTCCTTTATGGATTACAGGTTACTGTCTTACTTGGCACAGTCTCCCCCACCCTTCCAAAAAATTCTTCATGTATTCTTCTCTATTTTCCACTAATACCTTTAAAGTTCTATTTTTAACATTAGATCATTACTCCAAATGACATTTAGTCTAGCATCCTTTTGATAGAAAGCCCTGTGACATTGATTTTATAATCTATCTTGTTCTAATTGGACAGAACTTGCAGCCTTTAGCATATATTAACTTTACTTATATCATGGTCTATTTCTGAACTCTCTGCTCTATTCCAATATCATATTTGCTGGTCTTAAATGAGTAACATGACAGCATGCTCTGTCATTTTTTGTACAAGTTACTAATACTGACTCTTCATTTGACTCATTTCTTTTTTTTCTTTCTTTTACTTTTGTATTCCACTATCCTTTTCACTTATGGTGGTGGTTGTGGCAATGACCCAGGGTTGCTAACACACTTGGGCATAATGCTCATATATTCTTTTTACCTATGGTGTTGCTGGGGTCACACATCAGGTCATGGAGATTTGTAATTTCTTTTAGCTGCAATGCTTTTCACATTATTTAAAACACACAAGGTCTGGGCCGGCGAGGTGGCGCTAGAGGTAAGGTGTCTGCCTTGCAAGCGCTAGCCAAGGAAAGGACCACGGTTCGATCCCCCGGCGTCCCATATGGTCCCCCCAAGCCAGGGGCAATTTCTGAGTGCGTAGCCAGGAGTAACCCCTGAGCATCTAACGGGTGTGGCTCGAAAAACCAAAAAAAAACAAAACAAAACAAAACAAAAAAACACAAGGTCATGATGCTTGCTGGAGGTCACTGTGATGCTTACACATTTGCTTGCCAGAGTCGCACTTACCATTCATGGTTCTAGAATCTTTTTTTCTTTCTAGATGTAGTACTCACCAGGATCCCACCCCCACCCCATTTCTATGATGATGCAATCAGAAATCACCCATGATGTTAGGTATCACAGAGAGTATAGCTTCTAAGCTCTCAAAGAGAACTGACTGCCAGTACCACATTCTGTATATTGGGTTACTGGAAACTTGAATTTGAGACTGTTCACTTCTAAGGCAGATGCTCTACACTACACCATTTCTCCTGATCATAGTCTAACATTTTCATCTGGTTGAAAGACTTACATAGTTTCCTCTGAAGTGGAATATGGGTGGACCTGGCAGCAACTCCATATGCAGAAATGCCTCTCTTATGTCCTATATAACTAGTCTCTTTCTTCGCCAGTGCAGGATTTTTGATTCACCATAATTAAAAATAATTTGTTTCACTGAGCTAATGTTTTGAAATCTTTTGAAAGCATACCTTCATATCCTTCCAATGCATTTTTACCACACCAAGTCATCCACCAAAGTACCAACAGCATTATCCACTGAACTCCTCCTCTCTAGTAAACTCAGTTTTAAAACTATAATCTGTGAATCTGCTTTAATTTGCTTTATCTGGTCTTTGGAATGTTTCTTTATATGGTACATATATGAGTAAAATCACCTAGCAGTTTTCTTTCTCCATCTATATGTATTATACATATATATGTCTGCATAAACACATACACACATACACACATATACATACATGTCTTCTTTATCCACTAAATTGTCACTGGGCACTATAATTGTTTCCTTACCATGGATATTATAAATAACACTGCAGTAAACCCATCTCTTTATATCAGTGTTTCTTATCTTAGAATAATACCTTACAGTAGAAATACAGGATAAAATAATACATCTATTTTTTTTTTTTGGTTTTTCGGCCACACCCGTTTGACGCACAGGGGTTACTCCTGGCTATGTGTTCAGAAATCGCCCCTGGCTTGGGGGTACCATAATGGGACACCGGGGGATCGAACCGCGGTCCGTCCTATGCTAGTGCTTGCAAGGCAGACACCTTACCTCTAGCGCCACCTTCCCGGCCCCAATACATCTATTTTTAATAGTTCGAGACCATAGACCATTTTCTCTAGAAGTGGGACTGATTTGCATGCCAGCAGTGTGCAAGGATTCGCCCCACCCCACGTCTCTGATATTGGTTGTCTTTAAATTTTTTAATATCTATAGGCCCTTCTCATAGGTATGAGGTAATATGTCATTGTAATGTCAATTTGCATGTTCCTGACAATAAGTGATAATGAGCATTCTTCCTAGATATTTGTTGACTGTCCTCTTTGAAGAAAGGTCACTTATCTCTTCTCCCTATTAATTTAACTTGCGTAATTTGAGAGTTTTCCTCCTTATTACTGAGTTTTGTGATTTCATTACATATCTTGGCTATTAGTCTCTGTTCTCAAATGTGCATAAATCTCTCATTCAGAAGGACAGCTTTTTGTTTCTATAAGGAGCATCTTTAGAAGCTTTTTAATTTAATGTAATCCATTTGTTTATTTTTGTTTTTGCCTTCCTTTACAATTCAAATCCACAAAGACATCAGTGAAGCCAATATCATAAAGGGTATAGCCTACATTTTTGTTTTGTTTGGGGGCCATATCCAGCAGTGATTAAGACTTACTCCTGACTCTGCAATCAGGGCTCATTCCTGGTGGGGCTCAAGAGACTAGACATGCCAGGAAATGAACCTGGGTTGGCCATGTGTATCCAGCCCATAGCCCTGTATTTTATTCTGGATAGTTTACACATTAGATACAACATCCAACTCTTTAATAAAAAATATTTTTTGTTTTGGATTCGTTACCCCCTCCTCACATTTAACCCTCTTTACCCTCAATTTTTAATTTATTAGGTACCAAGACTGACCTCCAGCCCCAATAAGCCACCACCCAGCTCCCAAAGCAAAAAGACACCCACATCTTGTGCCCCGGCTAGAAGCTGCAACCATCAATTCTAAAAGAAAAAGTCTTGCTTGGGATAAAAGCTCAGGGCAAAATCAGGGCACAGAGAAAGTATAGCCTGTCATTCTTTCCCAAAAATGTACAAGCAATATAATATGGCACCATTTCCTTTTGTATAGGCAGACTAAAAAGGGGGAAATCTTATATATAGAAATAAGCCCTTATCTACTAGGGATAAGAACCCATAAATTTTAGAATACAGGGGCACCTACCACCCTGAAAATTTGTCATGGGGACTCAACTTAGACCATCCAACCCTGAACCCCCAGATCTCAACTGTAAACTGACACAGTTCCCTGCAACAGCACCCTCTGGGTAGTGTCTAATACCTTTCTGACACCATCTTGCACCAGGCTGATATGACACCCTGATGAAGAGGAAACAACAACTTGATCGAAGAGCAGGTTGCCCTACTTCATCACCAAATGGTAAGATTAAATCAGAAGAAACTCCATCCTTTGATCACTAATTACAGAAGACTGACTTTGACAACTGTAACTGAGTAGAACTTTTCCTGGGACCAAAATGAAAGATCCTTGCCAAGGCTTCAACCTAGGATTTGCGCAAAAACCAAGATCTCTAAATCCAGAGGTCTGACTATGACTACCACGACTGACCAGAATTTCTAGGACCATAAGGAAAGATTCTATCCTAAGCTCTGTCCTAGGATCTGTGCAAAAACCAAGACTACTAATTACAAAAATTGGCTACAACTGTGATGGAGCAGAACTTCTGGATCCATAAAGTAAAACTCTATTCTAGACTTTATCTTATGACCTGTGCAAATACCAGGATCTCTAATTACAGAGAACTGATTTTGACAGCTACATTGAGCAGAACGTTTCCGGACACCATAAAAAGACCTTGGGGTTCAACAATGAGCCAGTAGTTGTTCCTATGACAGTATGCTCTTAGGGGGGAGAAACCCTGTATCTCTTAGGCCAAGGGAATTAATTCCCTTTCTAATTTCTCCAATACTTACTGTGCCTATGCACAAATAATAAAAATACCTTGCCACACCAGCCCCCTCTCCTTTTTATTTCTTTTTTTTCTTCTTGGTGTTGTTGTTTTGTTGTCTTTTCATTGCTGCTGTTTTCACTGCTTGTTTTCTTTTCTTTTTCTTTCTTCTTTTAAATCTACTGCTTCTAGACAGACTCCTCCCAGCATTTTTTCCCCAATGGAACCACAAATTTGAATCATCTTGTTCTGCCTCATAAATTGAGGGAGAAAAAACGTAGATGATACCAGGAGCAAACAGTTGCATGAACATTGAGTGGAAATAAAAAATGATCAAACATAAACACCAAATCTAAAGTCAACAACAACAGATTCAAGATAACCCAATCTACAACAACCTATACACAAAAGGGACCTGTTACACTAGTAGTCCAGGGGGCAAGAGGGACGATATGTGATGCATGCTGAGAATAGAGGTGGAGATAAGACAACACTGGTGGTGTGAATGTCCCTAATTCACTGCCACTATGTACTTTAAATTTAACTGTAAAAGACTTGTAATTCACATTGGTCACAATAAAAATTATTAAAAATTTTTGTTGTTTTTTTGTTTGTTTTGTTTTGTTTTAGGGCCATATCTGGTGGTTCTCAAAGTCACTCCTGGCTCTGTGGTCAAGGATCACTCCTAGCAGGATGCAAGATGCATTTAGGGCATTTAGGTCAAGCCCAGGTCAGCTGCATGCAAGGCAAGCACAAGCACCTTACCCATCCCTTTACTATTTCTCTAGTCCCTATTTAATCCTTTTAGAATTTACTCATGATGTGAACTAATGACTCAATTTCATTCTTTTATAGTGGTTATTTGGCTTTCTCAACAATAGTGGAGTCTTACCTTTCTCCATTACCTTTAGTAACTGATTCCTTGTTAATTAACTGCATATATCAGAGTTTATTTTAGGTTCTATTTTATTAGGTTAAACCATACATCCATCCATTTTATTCCAGTATCAAGCTGTTTTTATTACTTTTGTATTGTAACATAGTTTAAAGTCAGAGAGCATAATACCTCCATTCCGTTTTGTTTTGTTTTGGGTTACACCCTGGCTCTTCGCTGCTGGCAGCGTCAGGGGACCATATGGGATGGTAGGAATTGAACCCCAGTCTGTCCTGGGTCAGCTGTGTGCAAGGCAAATGTTATACCTTTGTGCTATCTCTCTAGCCCCATCCCTCCATTCATTTTTCTCAGATTTTTTTTTTTGCTATTTAGAGTCTTTTGAGGTTCCATATAGACTTTAATAGTTTTTGTTCTCAAGAATGCCATTACTATTTTGATAGCAATCACACTTAATCTGGTTGTTTTTCTTTTCTTTTTTTAGAAGAATCTGTATATTTTTTAAAGTAGGATTCACAAGCCCTTTTTTCTTTGTTTTGGGATCAAAATTGTCAGGGCTCAGGACTACTCCAAGCTCTGTGCTCAGGGTTTGTTCTTGGCAGAGTTCAGAAGACCACACATTTCTGAGTATTAAAATGCAGTTTTCTGCATGCAACATTTGAGCTCAGCTTACAGAGTGATCTCTGGTCCATAGCGATTTTCTTAATCTCTCTATAAATATAGTAATGCTCATTTTGCTTTCTGACATACAGATTAATAGTTTCATGCTACTGTGATGTACCTGTCTTGATAACTTATTGGTTTCCTGTCTAGAAAACTGTGATAGTTTTCTGCTTGCTCTCTTACAACACAGCTCAGAAATCCACAAGGACAGATGTATTTTTTTTTCAATTATCCTGATCAGTAAAGGGAAAACTGACAGGAAGTTTTTTTTTTTTTTTTTTACTGGAGAGCTAATGATCTAAACCATAAATAATATTTAAGTTATCTAGATGAGAAATGAATAAATTGCATATCCTCCAAGTCAGTCCTTCATGAAAATTATTTCTCATAAGCAACTCTTTCATAAAAATTGGATAGTTGTACACTCAAAGTTATAGTCTTTGCAAGAATCTGGATTACAAAATTACCAGGTGCCAAGAAAAGGCACAAGAATAAGACATAGATATCCTTGGGAAATGTGTGAATATGTAATTTGACACAAAACATCTAGTGAGAAATTACTTTCTCAAATAATTTATGTCATCAAGCAAAATAATTCCATTCTCATACTAATTGATTTTGGAGATACTTTTGTTAGTTAACGAGAATAAATTCCAAGCAATTTAATTTTTGACAGTGATAAATTATCTATCCCTTCTGATATTTAGTATCTAGATTCTTTTCAGCTAAAAGTAACACTATTTAGGAGATAGAGCAATAGTTCAGTGGGTATGGCTCTTGCCTTGGATATGGTCAATTTGAGTTTAAACCCAAAACCCAGGTGATTCCTGGAGATCCAGCAGAAGTGATACCTGACCACAGAGTCAGGAGTCAGACCTGAATACCACTGAATGTGGCCTTTAAATAAAAAAAAAAAATTGACACTATTTCATAGCTTTTTAATTAATTTTTTTTGGTTTTGGGGTCATACCTGGTAGCACTTAGGACTTATTCCTGGATCTTCACTCAAGAGTTAAAAGATTCCAGTCCCAAGTGCATACTGATTTTCCCTTAAAATCATGTACAGGACTTTATTAAAGGACTGATAGGAATCTGAAGGTTTGTATTTGTGTCAAGCTCTGCTGTTAACTGCATTATTCTGGGCCCCATCCACTTATCTTTACATTGAATTTTATAGAGATTATCAGATGGGGATTTAGTTTGGTGCCACAACCAAGATCTTAGTTAGCATTTCAACTCAGAGCCTCCTTGCTATGAGGAAGGAAGGGACTCATAAACTGTGCACTGTGAGTATAATATGTCTGATGGGAACTGACCTTCCCCCAAATAGCCATATTCAAATGTTCTCTCCCACTTGCGCTAAGGATGTTAATGCTGTCTAGAGAGTTCCTTAATAAAGCAATCAAAAATAAGTTGAGCCTTGTTTGTACCAGTCATCAATAAGCTTTGTCTAAATAGTGCTAGCAAAATAAATAAACAAATAAACATTTTTTATTCATTCAAAATTTATTGAGCATTATCTGTCAGGCTATGAGTTTGTTCTTTAAACCATGAAGATAAATACCAATCCCAGGCTTTAAAGAATTGCCATAAAAATATATGGTGTGAGAATAGCTATAGTATGATGTGACATGTGTTTCACTCTGGTTCTTATAGGTGTTAAAGTCAGCAGCTACAGTTCAGAAAAGCTTCATAGTAGCATTCTCAGGGCATTAGAATGAGAGGAAGAGAATGAAGATGTCAAGCACATAGCAGCTTACTTAAAGAAAAACCCAGTCACATGAAGAAATATATTTAAAGGGTACCTTTAAAGGGTACACCCTGAGTTCAGGAATCTTGCATTTTAAGAATTTATCAAGATACAACTAAGGTTTATAATGTAATTGGCTATACTTTAGATCTATTCCTAATTACTCATTCCACTTATACTTTTGAAGACCCCATTCAGTTAACCCTTTACTTTGTTAAAAACATATTTCTAAAAAAAAAGCATATTTGTGAATTTTTTCTGAATTCATAAAAACCTAGAATTCAGGCAAAACTTGTGCAACAAACTGGGAAGGTTTTCTTGATTTGCTGTGGAGATAGAAAATAGTATAATCTTATTATTATTTTTTTTTTGGTGCACATAAGAAAAAATTTTGTTCTTTCTTAATCTAATTTTTATTAACTAAGGACAACATACAAGAAGGAAAAATCCAGTGGCTAAAGTGTAACATGGTGGATAGGGCTTTTGCCTTGCACATAATTGACCTGGGTTAGATCCCGGCATCCCATATGATCCCTCAAGCACTGCCAGGAGTAATTTCTGAGAACAGAGCCAGGAATAACTCTGATTGCTGCTTGGTGTGACCCAAACAAACAAAAATAATAAGAAAAAAACTAAAATGCTTGGGGCTGGGGCGGTGGTGCAAGTGGTAGTGCATTTGCCTTGCACACGCTAACCTAGAACAGACTGTGGTTTGATTCCCTGGCATCTCATATGGTCCCCCAAGACAGGAGCGATTTTTGAGCACAAAGCCAGGAGTAACCCCTGAGCATTACTAGGTGTGGCCCAAAAACAAAACAAAAAAAAAGAAAGAAAGAAAAGAAAAAGACAAAGAAAAACCTAATGCTTAAACAAATTATTTTTATCATTAGATTTCAATAATAATAATCAAACTGAAACAATTCTCAGTGCAATTTCCAAAGGAGAAATCTGTAACTTACAGATATAAAAACATCATAGGCTCAGATATAATTTTAGTACATTTACATAAATTCATAAAAAATGCTGAAAATCTGCAAGTTCTATATTTGTACAATGGAAACAACCCATCTATGAATATGTTCAGGCATATGTATGTTAGACATTTTTATGCACAAAATCAATAAAAACAGAACTATGGTGCAGTAGTAAAGCTCTTCTATTCTTACCGATAAAGATTGTTTGAATGAGCTTTCATTTCATGCATCTAATATTTACATATGCAAGCCACTGCCAAATCCAATTTCAAATGATGGCACCTGCTTATGAAGAATCCAAATGGAGATAATCAAAACAAATTGTGGGGCTCTTATCGTCTCTCATAAAACACATTCATCAGCTTTCTGAATGGCTCTCACAAGCAAATAAACAGAACAGTTATAAATGGTGATGACAAAAGCTTCAGCATAAAATGAACCACTCATACCTCATTTTTCCCAACAAAAGCTGTGATCAAAGAATTCACAAAGCCTCTCAAATAACAACTTTTACTGTAAGTATTAGATAGAAGTAGCTCATGAAAACAACTGTAAATAATGCTACTTTCAGACCACTGTGATCATAGCCTTTCACAAAGGCTTTCATCATTATTATACAATTTTCTCCAGCCTTGATTTTCAATTTAAATACACAAAGATAAAGTGGTTTTGTGATAAATGTGTGTTTGTGTGTTGAGTGTGGCATGCATGGGTATAGTACTCATGTATGGCTGTGTGGTGAGGTGTGCTATGTAGAGTGTATGTATGATGTATGTATATATGGTATACATAAGGTGGTGCTTATGTATGATTATGTATGAGGCAGTGTGTGTGTGTGTTTGTGTGTGTGCTAGCTGGTAGAGATGGAAAGTGTAGGCAGGGTTGTAGAGAGAAGCTGAAATGCAGAAGAGTAGATTTATACATGTGTAACAATTCTATTTGGCATGAAGAAAATAAATCCATAAAGACTCCTTTTATGCTAATATTACCTTATTTTTCTCTGAGACATTTGAAAATATCACTAAAAATCTCTTGTAGATGGGCATTTTGCCCATATCTAATGCCCACATTTTTGTTCTTTCTTTTTTTGCAAATAATGTTTGATATTATGTAGATTTCACAATTTGTATTTTCATGCCTCTGTAAAATGTTTCATTCTTTCATTAATCAGATTAAGCTTTTTTTACACCTTTTATTTCTAAGTGAATTTCTCATTTTCCTGAGATAATATGCCTAATCATTCAATTATTACAAAAAGACCTATGTAAATTTTATGTGAATTAAAGCCATTTTGGACAGGCAGGAAAATGTTTGAGCTTAGAGGCAAATAACCAACATCTATTTGGCTTTATTATTGCCGTAATCTGCAAAGCACTTCTGGACATCGTATTTTAAAAAAGCAAACAGCAGAGATCTATTTGCTCCTAGTGTCAAGAACTGAGAGTATATCCCAAAAAAATTCCTGAGTCTGGCTTCTGTGAGGCTGTGTGTTCCTGAGGAAATTTCAAGAATATAATGGGAAAGCATGACCAGAAAACAAATAGGAGTTGGAAGATTCTGCATGAATGGGAAAGATACTAAAAGAATCTTATACAGTCCTGAGCTAAGAATAATAATTGTGAACAAGTGATCTAAGTGATAAATGTCTAGAGATAAAATAGATGTGAGGTGATCATTTACAATAAATCACCCAGAAGGGTATAATCTTTTATAAATCTTTTATTCCAGCTCTCCTATATATAAAGCTATTTTAAGGAATACAAAGATTAAGGATATGTTTTCCCTTATTGAGACTTTTAAAAAAAAATGGGGCTGGAGCAGTGGTGCAAGCAGTAAGGCATCTGCCTTGCACACGCTAACCTAGGAACAACCACAGTTCAATCCCCCGTTATCCCATATGGTCTCCAAGCCAGGAGCGATTTATGAGTGCATAGCCAGGAGTAACCACTGAGTGTCACTGGGTGTGGCCAAAAAACAAAACAAAACAAACAAACAAAAAAGAGAAGCCAAAACACAAGTATACATAATAATGATAAAGTCTTTAACAGGATTAGGAGTTTGGTATGGCCTTGTCGCTAACAAATAATCATCAGCACAGTCAGCAAGCTTATATGGAAAGTTTTCTTTTAATGCAGTAATTGGAACTGGAAAGACAGTACAGCATGTAAGGCATTTTTTGCCTTGCCTGCAGTCAACAGGAGTTCAATTTCTAGCATGACAATATGTTCCTGGGAGCACCTCCAGGAGTAGTTCCTGAGTGCAGAGCCAGGAGTAACCCCTGAGGATCACTGGGCATGACCCAAAACAAAACAAAAAAATGCAATAATAACTAAAAAGAAAAAATGAAAGAAATCATAAACCACCAACTATGTCATAATCATAATCACCAAATATTTAACACTGTGTTTGATATGTGTGTGGCAATATGAAGGATTAAGGTACAGAGCTGTTTTAAACAAACCAACAATTTAACAGAGAATAAAGTGTGTAAGAGGTTTTGAGGGGAAGGAAGTTAAAGGGAGCCAGACAGCAGCAGCAGTAACATAGGATGAGCTGTCAGGGTCTGCAAGAAGGAGCAGGATTGTAGACAGAAATGGCAAGTGTGGGAGCCACAGCAGGTAGGAAATGAAGATAATCCTGCCCTAGGGGAAAAAACACATAGGAACAGATGGTATTGGGGGCTGACCATAAATCTGACCAATAAAAAAACATCTGTTGGGGCCTGAGCTATATAGCACAGCAGTAGAGCGTTTGCCTTGCACGTGCCCAAACCCTGACAGACCCCTGCTTTATTCCCAGCATCCCATATGGCCACCGAGCCAGCCAGGAATGATTTCTGAGCATAGATTCAAGAGTAATGCCTGAGCAGTGTGACCTAAAAACAAAACAAAACAAAAAACCATCTGTTGAAGATATCTGAGTCAAAGGCCAATAGGATTGTGAAACAAAACTTGCTGAAGAGAAAACCAAGGTAAAACAGAAAATTCAGGGCAGATTTAGAATGACTATTACAGCTCTAGTACAGCTGTGTCACAGCTGTTGTGGTTCTAAGCTGGAGAGAAAGGAGCCATGTGTTGTGTGTATGGACAGTGGACACATAGAATGTGGGTGTTGGGAGATTCTGGATTGGTTCAAATGTGATTCTATGCCTTCAAGCTCCAAAATGATGGCAGTGCTTTGACTAGCCTACTTCAACCTCCACATTCAGCAGTAGTAGGAACCAATGGGGTTTGTTCACCCGATTCTGGATACACAATCAGAGGGTTCATGCTTAGCACACTTTGTTCATTGGGGGGGGGGGGGCCTCTGGAGGTCACACTAATGGTGCTTCCAGCTCTGTTCAGAAATAGCTCCAAGAAAGTGCTCAGGGGACCATGAGGAGCTAGGAGTAGAACTAGGATCATCTACATGCAAGGCAAGTGCTTTAATTCCTGTACTATCTCTCGGGCCTCCATGCTGAATACAATGGTATTGTGTATTGGAGCTGGCCCTTCTCTAATCAGGTCAGGTAGAGCCAAGGCTAAAGTCAAGCAGAGTGAAGAGAAGAATTCCAGCTATAGAAAAAAATGCAGTGACCAAGTCCCAGTGCTAGGTTGACAGAGACAATACTGGTAATTTTTCAGCTCTGAAAAATCTAGTCAAAGTTACCTAGCTCATAGCTGGGTTCTAATAGTAGGGAGGGGAGCTGCTGTATCTTTGTCACACACCATCATTCACTTGTGCTCTTCGCAGGGGCACAATTCCTCACCAAGAAACCCTCCTCCACTAACACAGAAACAAAACTAGCAAGAGACAACCAGAAACTTCCTCCACCCACTGGCCCCACTCTCAGAGCCTAATAGGCCAGGTGGTGAGGGTGGTGAGTCAAACTAGCCCATTTCCTGCTCTATATGTCACCCCAGGGCACTTTATATGAGTGTTCTACTTTCTCAGCTGAGCAATGAGAAAGGAATACCTCATAGGGCCTTGGGAGGAGGAACAATTATAGGAAGCACTTAACAGTGTCCCTGGTTCAGTCCCTACCCCATACATGAGCATGATCAGCTTCTTAGACCAGAAATGCAGAAAAGATCTTGGCCCTGTTGTGCTTCCAAACTTCTAGGGTGTACAGCGATGATTGCAAGAGCTGGTGGGCTCCCAACACTCCAGCTGCCCTTTCTGCCTTTTCCACCTCTTCAGGTAGAAGAAACCTGGAGCCACCTGTTCCTGGTGCCTCACAGGTGCCTCACTCACAGGACAGAGTTCTGAAGAGCTGTCAGCAGCTGCTCTGCAGACATAGCTTCTTCCCTGCACCTTTTGACTCTGCCTGATGGTGTCCATCCAACCCAGCCCTGCTCTCCCACCCTTCCTCCACCTCAAATCTTCAGGAACTTCTAGGACCACAGATCGCACTTTCCATCAGCCCTCTGAGCAGCGGGGATGACAGCTAATCTGCACAGAATCCACCTTCCATGGGCCCAGTTACTAGCACTAGAGAAATGAAAGCACTTTATTTTCCCACCCTTTCCCACTCTTATCTCCACACCATCCAGGAGGACCCCAGGGTTGGTGTGAACACAAGCACAGGGAGGTCATGTAACTCAGCAAAGTTCACACTGACAGTGGCAGAACCAGGACACCAACCTTTGAATTAGCTAGTGCCAAAGTGGCTCCTCACCCTTCTGCCAGACTCTTGCCATGACTTTGTTAGTTCTTTCCTCCTGTCTCCTTACTTGGCAACTGCTGCAGCTTTCCTTCAGTTTCCCAGGATGCTAAAGGGTTCATTCATCCTTTAATAGGTACCTTTCCCACCTGTGTCCCCTGAGCATTGATTCACCTGATCTGAGGATCCCTCCTTTCTTTTTTTATTTTTCTTTTCCTTTTTGTTTTTAGGCAACACCCAGTGGCATTCAGGGGTTACTCATGGCTCTGTACTCAGAAATTACTCCTGGCAGAATCTGGGGACCAAATGGGGTGATGAGGATAGAACCTGGGTGAGCCGTGTGCAAGGCAAATGCCTTCCCTGATGGTCTATGCTATGGCTTCAGGATCCCTCCTTTCTAACCCACAGCTCAGCTGTCCCTCATTTACTACCAGCCCCCCCAACACACACACACACACACACACACACACACACACACACACACACACACACACACACGTGTCTAGAGCTTCTCTCATTGATTCACTTTGTTCCGAGGTCTCCAATTACTCCAATCCCTTCCTCTCAGTTGGCTGCTCACCTTATCAAACTGAACCTCTGAACTCACACCTCTCCTCATCTGAACTTTGTCTCACTTCCTCCTCCCCAATCAACCCAGGGTTCCTGGGCAATCTGGCCTCACCAAGTCCTCAGGAGACTCCTTGCTGCATCATCTGAGTGTTCTTCCCGTACACAGAAAAACCAACCAGCAAGTGCTCTGCAGAGTAAGTTGTGGGATCCTGGGGGAACTTAAGACTGAGCACTTCCCATGGACCCCTCTTTCCCAAACAGCACTGTTTGGCCAACATAGTCCCTTGCCTTTTTCCTACCTCCTTTCTTCAGTTCTGTATTAATAGAAATTAATAGTGTTCTATTTTATTTTTTTATTTGGGGAGGCAATGTGCCAGTTAGACAAAAACTTGTGTTCCCACACATTCTGGAAATGAGAGTTTGGCAGACACTGTCCAAGGAGACTTGTTAAAAGAGAAAACCTCAATAGGTATGGATTTTTCTGCACTGTTTAAGGCTCTCTGCACTTCCTTCCAGGGATGACAGTCCTCAGAGAACATGGGCAAAAATTCCAATCTACCTGGTGCCCCAAACTCCTTTTAAGCCCTCCATCTCTTCCTTGAGCTCTTAGAATATTTCTAGTTGCTTCAAGGCCTCGTAACAAATCTTTCAGGTGCAGGTGCTTTAAATCCTATATTCTCTACTTAGTGTAGTTTAAGCTATTCACCCACATAGTTGCCCAAATCAGAATTCAAGAGGCCACCACAACCCATTAATCGAGTTCTTTCTAATCAATTCCCTGAATGCCCTTTGGTTTTTATTTTCAAAGTTTTCTTGTTTTAAGGGGAATAACTGGGGGTGGGGAGGTGGGGGAGATGACTGGCAATGCTCCAGGCCTACTCATGGCTCTGTGCTGAGAAATCACATCTGGTACCAGGGACTGAACCAGAACTGACCAGGTACATGCTAAGCACCTTATCAGCTAGACTTTCCTACTGGTCCCATGCTCAACAATTTCCTTGCTGTTATTTTCAGTGAATATTGCAGAGATTATTGCTTCTACCTCCTAATTAGTGTGCTTAGCTGAGGCAAGTACAAAACCTTTCTATATAAAAACCTTTCTCTAAAGTGAATGTTCCTATGACACTGTCCTGCCAAAAACTCTAGTGGCTTTTCATTGCTTCAGGGCAATGAGCACTGAGCCTCCTAAGCATAGGTTTCCTCAAGATCCAGCATCACTGACTCATCTCTCCCTGTAAACCGAACCCAGGATGGTTGCAGTTATAGGTTATGATTTGTAGTTTCCAGAAACCTCCCTGTTTATCTGCCTTATGTCCCTATATTCATATCACAGCCTGAGTCTGAGATGCTTCTGATCTCTCTCCTAGCTTCGGTGGTGCCCCATCCTTCAAAGGCCTAATTTGGTTTCACTCTCTTCTCCCTTCAAAACAAGAGCTCAGCACTTCTTGTATGGGGTTTCTTGGGTCAGCTCCTGTCATCACACATGTTGGCTATACTATGATTGATCATTTAAATTTCTTTGCTTTATATGATACTATTAGTACTCTTGGAAGAGTAGCCTCTCTATAATCAGTCTGTAAATCACAGAAAACCTAGCATGGTGCTTGGCACATGGACAGACTTATAGCTGAAAGTTGAATGAATGTCTATCTGCAGTTCTTACATAAACTATCTTTAGTGCTCTAAGGATTATTATATTGCTTCCATATTAGGTCCATGCTGAAATGTTTTTCTTCCTCTTCCCTTTTAGTAACTGAAAAGAAATGATCAATTTTCAGGGTGATAAAATGAGATAAGAAACTAGGATGGTGATCAATTTAGTATTCTCAGTACTTCTCTAACATTCTATTCTGTTCGTTTCTTCCCCCCTCCTTTCTTTGTTTTCTTTCCCACTCTTCCTTTCCCTTCCTTCCTTCCTTCCTCCCTCCCTCTCTTCTCCCTCCCTCCCTCCCTCCCTCTCTCCCTCCCTCCCTCCCTTCCTCCCTCCCTCCCTCCCTCCCTTCCTCCCTCCCTCCCTTCCTTCCTTCCTTCCTTCCTTCCTTCCTTCCTTCCTTCCTTCCTTCCTTCCTTCCTTCCTTCCTTCCTTCCTTCCTTCCTTCCACCCTCTCTTCCTCCCTCCCTCCCTTCCTTCCTCCCGCCCTCCTGCAGTTCATTTCACATAGTCTATTCTCACAGAGTCTCTTTTGAAATAGTTAAAAAATATTATATAAAGGCAACTGAAATCTATTATAGAAATTTGGGATAAGCACAATCAGAAAGAAAATGAAAGTAGTCAGAATCTCATCACCCAGAAACATCCTCTTTTGGGGTATGTTCTAATGTTTTCTGTGAAGCCTATATTAACTCTTTTTCCATCTCCTTATACCTTGGCCACTTATTTCATGAGGATTCCACACAACAGTAGTCACAGGCCAGACCTGTGACTTACAAGATCAAACCCTACAGAGCAGGAGTCTGTACGTACTTGCCTTGCATGAGTTGATCCAGGTTTGAATCCCATATGGTCCTCTGAATACCATTAAGAACAGTTCTTCAACTTGAGCTAAGAGAGGGCTGCCCTATCTCACCACTTAACGGTATGATAAAATTGGAAGACATGTCATCCTTTGCCCTAAGCAAAACCAAAATTATTATTTACAGAAGACTGACTTTGACAAACATGGTCTGGACAGAACCTATCGAGGGAACAATGAGGAAGTTCCTAGCCTAGGCCTCAGCCTAGGATTTGCACAAAAACCAAGACCACTAATTATAGAAGACTGATTACAACAACAGTAATGGAACAGAACTCCTAGATTCATAAAGAAAAACTCTCTCCTAGCCTTCACCCTATGACCTATGCAAATAACAAGAGCTCCAGCTACAGAGGCAGGATGTCATCACCCACATCTGATTGGAAAGTTTCCCTGGCATAATAAAAAGACCTTGGGGTAGGTAAATGAGTGAGTAAGGTGCCTGTAGTTTTTCCCATGGCAGTATGCTTCAAGGGCAGAGAAACCCTTTATATCTTAGGCCAAGGGAATTCCCGTTCTAATTTCCCCAATATTTACCATGTCTATGCAAAACAAACAAACAAACAAAAAAGAAAGAAACACAACCCTTTTTTTAAGAGGTTGCTGGTCTGTTTTGTTTTTCTTTTTCTTTTTCTGTAGCTGATGGTTTTGGTTTTTGGTTTATTTTTTTATTCTTTTTGTACTTTTATTGTTACTCTCTTATTCTTTTTGTGTTGTGTATGTAAATATATTTTGTGTGGTTTTTTTGTGTGTGTGTGTTTTGTTTTTTTAATTTATTTAAACACCTTAATTACATACATGATTGTGTTTGGGTTTCAGTCATGTAAAGAACACCACCCATCACCAGTGCAACATTCCCATCACCAATGTCCCAAGTCTCCCTTCTCCCCACCTGACCCCCGCCTGTACTCTAGACAGGCTCTCCATTTTCCTCATACATTCTCGTTATTAGGACAGTTCAAAATGTAGTTATTTCCCTAACTAAACTCATCACTCTTTGGGGTGAGCTTCCTGAGGTGAGCTGGAACTTCCAGCTCTTTTCTCTTTTGTGTCTGAAATTTATTATTACAAGGGTGTCTTTCATTTTTCTTAAAACCCATAGATGAGTGAGACCATTCTGTGTTTTTCTCTCTCTCTCTGACTTATTTCACTCAGCATAATAGATTCCGTGTACATCCATGTATAGGAAAATTTCATGACTTCATCTCTCCTGACAGCTGCATAATATTCCATTGTGTATATGTACCACAGTTTCTTTAGCCATTCGTCTGTTGAAGGGCATCTTGGTTGTTTCCAGAGTCTTGCTATGGTAAATAGTGCTGCAATGAATATAGGTGTAAGGAAGGGGTTTTTGTATTGTATTTTTGTGTTCCTAGGGTATATTCCTAGGAGTGGTATAGATGGATCGTATGGGAGCTCGATTTCCAGTTTTTGGAGGAATCTCCATATCGCTTTCCATAAAGTTTGAACTAGATGGCATTCCCACCAGCAGTGGATAAGAGTTCCTTTCTCTCCACATCCCCGCCAACACTGTTTATTCTCATTCTTTGTGATGTGTGCCATTCTCTGGGGTGTGAGGTGGTATCTCATCGTTGTTTTTATTTGCATCTCCCTGATGATTAGTGATGTGGAACATTTTTTCATGTGTCTTTTGGCCATGTGTATTTCTTCTTTGTCAAAGTGTCTGTTCATTTCTTCTCCCCATTTTTTGATGGGGTTAGATGTTTTTTTCTTGTAAAGTTCTGTCAGTGCCTTGTATATTTTGGAGATTAGCCCCTTATCTGATGGGTATTGGGTGAATAGTTTCTCCCACTCAGTGGGTGGCTCTTGTATCCTGGGCACTATTTCCTTTGAGGTGCAGAAGCTTCTCAGCTTAATATATTCCCATCTGTTAATCTCTGCTTTCACTTGCTTGGAGAGTGCAGTTTCCTCCTTGAAGATGCCTGTAATGTCCTGGAGTGTTTTGCCTATGTGCTGTTCTATATATCTTATGGTTTTGGAGCTGATATCGAGGTCTTTAATCCATTTGGATTTTCCCTTCGTACATGATGTTAGCTGGGGGTCTAAGTTCAATTTTTTGCAAGTGGCTATCCAATTGTGCCAACACCTCTTGTTGAAGAGGCTTTCCCTGCTCCATTTAGGATTTCCTGCTCCTTTATCAAAAATTAGGTGATTGTATGTCTGGGGAACATTGTCTGAGTATTCAAGCCTATTCCACTGATCTGAGGACCTGTCCTTATTCCAATACCATGCTGTTTTGATAACTATTGCTTTGTAGTACAGTTTAAAGTTCGGGAAAGTAATTCCTCCCATATTCTTTTTCCCAATGATTGCTTTAGTTATTCGAGGGTGTTTATTGTTCCAAATGAATTTCAAAAGTGTCTGATCCACTTCTTTGAAGAATGTCATAGGTATTTTTAGAGGGATGGCATTAAATCTGTATAATGCCTTGGGGAGTATTGTCATTTTGATGATGTTAATCCTGCCAATCCATGAGCAGGGTATGCGTTTCCATTTCCGTGTGTCCTCTCTTATTTCTTGGAGCAGAGTTTTATAGTTTTCTTTGTATAGGTCCTTCACATATTTAGTCAAGTTGATTCCAAGATATTTGAGTTTGTGTGGCACTATTGTGAATGGGGTTGTTTTCTTAATGTCCATTTCATCCTTATTACTATTGGTGTAGAGAAAGGCCATTGATTTTTGTGTGTTAATTTTGTAGCCTGCCACCTTGCTATATGAGTCTATTGTTTCTAGAAGCTTTTTGATAGAGTCTTTAGGGTTTTCTAAGTAGAGTATCATGTCATCTGCAAACAGTGAGAGCTTGATTTCTTCCTTTCCTATCTGGATTCCCTTGATATCCTTTTCTTGCCTAATCGCTATAGCAAGTACTTCCAGTGCTATGTTGAATAGGAGTGGTGAGAGAGGACAGCCTTGTCTTGTGCCAGAATTTAGAGGGAAGGCTTTCAGTTTTTCTCCATTGAGGATAATATTTGCCACTGGCTTGTGGTAGATGGCCTTCACTATATTGAGAAAGGTTCCCTCCATTCCCATCTTGCTGAGAGTTTTGATCAAGAATGGGTGTTGGACCTTATCAAATGCTTTCTCTGCATCTATTGATATGATCATGTGGTTTTTATTTTTCTTGTTATTGATGTTGTGTATTATGTTGATAGATTTACGGATGTTAATCCAGCCTTGCATTCCTGGGATGAAACCTACTTGATCGTAGTGGATGATCTTTTTAACGAGGCATTGAATCCTATTTGCCAGGATTTTGTTGAGGATCTTTGCATCTGCATTCATCAGTGATATTGGTCTGTAATTTTCTTTTTTGGTAGCATCTCTGTCTGGTTTAGGTATCAAGGTGATGTTGGCTTCATAAAAGCTATTTGGAAGTGTTTCTGTTTGTTCAATTTCATGAAAGAGTCTTGCCAAGATTGGCAGTAGTTCCTCTTGGAAAGTTTGATAGAATTCATTAGTGAATCCATCTGGACCTGGGCTTTTGTTTTTCGGCAGACATTTGATTACTGTTTTAATTTCATCAATGGTGATGGGGGTGTTTAGATATGCTACATCCTCTTCCTTCAACCGTGGAAGATTATAAGAGTCCAAGAATTTATCCATTTCTTCCAGGTTCTCATTTTTAGTGATGTAGAGTTTTTCAAAGTAGTTTCTGATTACCCTTTGAATCTCTGTCATATCAGTAGTGATCTCTCCTTTTTCATTCCTGATACGAGTTATCAAGTTTCTCTCTCTCTCTTTCTTTGTTAGGTTTGCCAGTGGTCTATCAATCTTGTTTATTTTTTCAAAGAACCAACTTCTGCTTTCGTTGATCTTTCGAATTGTTTTTTGAGTTTCCACTTCGTTGATTTCTGCTCTCAGCTTTGTTATTTCCTTCTGTCTTCCTATTCTTGGGTCCTTTTGTTGAGCACTTTATAGTTCTATTAGCTGTGTCATTAAGCTACTCAGGTAAGCTCCTTCTTCCTTCCTGATGTGTGCTTGCAAAGCTATAAATTTTCCTCTCAGTACTGCTTTTGCTGTGTCCCATAAGTTCTGATAGTTTGTGTCTTTATTGTCATTTGTTTCCAGGAACCTTTTGATTTCCTCCTTGATTTCATCTCGGACCCACTGGTTATTGAGCATGAGGCTGTTTAACTTCCAGGTGTTAAAGTGTTTCTTCTGAGTCCCTTTGGAGTTCACAAATAATTTCAGAGCCTTGTGGTCAGCGAAGGTAGTCTGCAAAATTTCTATCCTCTTGATCTTATGGAGGTATGTTTTATGTGCCAGCATGTAGTCTATCCTGGAGAATGTCCCATGTACATTGGAGAAGAATGTGTATCCAGGTTTCTGGGGATGGAGTGTCCTATATATATCCATTAGGCCTCTTTCTTCCATTTCTCTCCTCAGGTCTAGTATATTCTTGTTGGGTTTCAGTCTGGTTGACCTATCCAGTGTTGACAAAGCCATGTTAAGGTCCCCCACAATTATTGTGTTGTTGTTGATATTATTTTTCAGATTTGTCAACAGTTGTATTAAATATTTTGCTGGCCCCTCATTCAGTGCATATATGTTTAGGAGAGTGAATTCTTCCTGCTCTACGTACCCCTTGATTAATATAAAATGTCCGTCTTTGTCCCTTACAACCTTCCTGAGTATAAAGTTTGCATTATCTGATATTAGTATGGCCACTCCAGCTTTTTTATGGGTGTTGTTTGCTTGGATAATTTTCCTCCAGCCTTTTATTTTGAGTCTATGTTTGTTCTGACTATTCAGGTGTGTTTCTTGTAGGCAGCAGAAGGTTGGGTTGAGTTTTTTGATCCATTTAGCCACTCTGTGTCTCTTAACTGGTGCATTTAGTCCATTGACGTTGAGAGAAAGAATTGTCCTGGGATTTAACGCCATCTTTATTTCAAAATTTGGTGTGTCTTTTGGGTAGTCTTGTCTTAGATTAGGTCTTTCAGTTTTTCTCTTAAGACTGGTTTTGTGTGTGTGAAGTTTCTGAGCTGTTTTTTGTCTGTGAAACCATGTATTCTTCCGTCAAACCGGAAAGTGAGTTTTGCTGGGTATAGTATTCTGGGTGAAGCATTCATTTCATTCAGTCTTGTCACAATATCCCACCACTGCTTTTTGGCATTGAGTGTTTCTGGTGACAGGTCTGCTGTAAATCTCAGGGAAGCTTGCTTGAACGTGATTTCCCCTTTTGATCTTGCTGTTTTTAGAATTCTGTCTCTATCTATGGGATTTGTCATTGTGACTAGGATGTGTCTTGGGGTGGTTTTTCTGGGGTCTCTTTTGGTTGGTACTCTTCGGGCATGCAGGATTTGATCACATATATTCTTTAGCTCTGGAAGTTTCTCTTTAATGATGTTCTTGACCGTTGATTCTTCCTGGAAATTTTCTTCCTGGGTCTCTGGGACTCCAATGATTCTTAAGTTGTTTCTGTTGATCTTATCATAGACTTCTATTTTCATCTGTTCCCATTCTTTGACTAATTTTTCCATTGTCTGCTCATTTGCTTTAAGTTTTTTGTCCAATCTCTCCTGCTGTATGGAATTGTTATGTATCTCATCTTCCACAGCACCAAGTCTATTCTCAGCTTCTGATACCCTGTCCCAGAGCTTATCCATTTTGTCATTCACTTCGTTTACTGACTTTTTCAGTCCTGTTAGTTGACATGTTATTTCAGTTTGGAGTTTTGTGATTTCTGTCTTCATATTTTCTTGGTTCTTATTAGTGTTCTGTTCAACTCAATCCATGATTTCTTGGAGATCTTTGAGAATCTTCCATATTGCTAGTCTAAAGTCCTTATCTGAGAGGTTGATTAGTTGGTTGGTCATTATCTGGTCCTCAGAATTGTCATCTTCATTCTCTATGTCTGATGCTGGCCTGCGTTGTTTCCCCATTGTCACACTTGTATTGTGGGTTTTTCTACGTGTTGTGGTGGTATTCATTGTCTATATGATGCAGGCAGCACACTCCTCTGGCTCCTCCCTTTCTGGATGGGCTGACTTGCCTCTAAGGGAGGGGAGTCCTCCGTGGATGAAGCCTCACACTGGGTCAAATCTTAGGCCCGAGAATGCAACAGAGACGACAGTCGGAGAGAAATGTTCGCTTCTGTGATATAGCGCCGTTCTTAGTGTGATTTTTTCTTCTTGTTGCAATGGTGTTCTTTCCTTATAAAGAGTGCACAGCCGCGTAGTGAAGCGGAGCGGCCATGCTCCCCTGGAGCCTCTTTTTGCCCCACTCGCAAGAGTTTCATGCAAGAGGACAGTAGACAGACATAGACAGGTCACACTCACAGTTTTTCACAGTTGGGCCCCACTGGGCTGGTGTACTTTCGCGGATTTTCCCCGCCTGGTGTCACACACATGGAGCTGGCTTTTGCAAAGCCTTGCCGGTTTTCATGCTCTGTAGTCCCTCCCTGACAATGGCATCTGGGCGAGCGAGGTTTCTGGAGCCTCTTTTTACCCCACTTGCAAGAGTTTCACGCAAGAGGACAGTAGACAGACATAGACAGGTCACACTCACAGTTTTTCACAGTTGGGCCCCACTGGGCCGGTGTACTTTCGCGGATTTTCCCCGCCTGTACGTAAATATTTTAGGGGATTATTATGTTACTGACCCTAACCTGATCGGTGATTGTGCCCTACCATAGGGTGTGACCTGACATTCTGCCTCCACCCTAGGGTAGTACCTGATTCTGCTTCCACCATTGGGTGGTATCTGATCCCACCATTGGGTGGTACCTGATTCTGGGGGGGAAAAAACAAGGGTCTGTGGAAGGCGAGGGGCTTTTTGGCAGGAACTGATGCTGAGGCTTTGGACTTCAGTCTTGTCCACTGAATAAAGATAATATTTCCACAAGCCTGACTGTCTGCAAGCTGTTTACCCCCGTTTCACCTCAGAACTGTCGGCTAGACAGGGTGGCAGAAGTGTGCTCCGAGCTGAAGGAGAAAGACCTCATCCTCCATCCCTCCATCATTCAACCTCTTCAGTGGCTGATTTGAAACATTTTTGTTTCGTTTTGTTGCCTTTTTCTTTTTTCCCTTCCTTCTTCTAAATGAATATTTATAACACCTAGATGGATTCCTCCTAGTTTTTCTCTTTCTTTCTTTCTTTCTTTCTTTCTTTCTTTCTTTCTTTCTTCTTCTTCTTCTTCTTCTTCTTCTTCTTCTCTTCTTCTTCTCTTCTTGTTCTTCTTGTTCTTCTTGTTCTTCTCCTTCTTCTTCTTCTTCTTCTTCTTCTTCTTCTTCTTCTTCTTCTTCTTCTTCTTCTTCTTCTTCTTCTTCTTCTTCTTCTTCTTCTTCTTCTTCTTCTTCTTT